>NC_140988.1:72273386-72530629 GCF_052327205.1 Somniosus microcephalus
CCCCTCTTCCCCCCCTCCCCTTCCCCCCTCTTCCCCCCCTCCCCTTCCCCCCTCTCCCCCTCCCCTTCCCCCTCCCCTTCCCCCCCTCTTCCCCTTCCCCCCCTCCCCTTCCCCCCCTCTCCCCCTCCCCTTTCCCCCTCCCCTTCCCCCCCTCTTCCCCTTCCCCCCCTCCCCTTCCCCCCCCTCTCCCCCTCCCCTTCCCCCCTCCCCCTCCCCCTCCGCTTCCCCCCTCCCCTTCCCCCCTCTTCCTCCCCTCCCCCCCCCTCTCCCCCTCCCCCTTCCCCCTCCCCTTCCCCCCCCTCTTCCCCTTCCCCCCCCTACTGCCCTGTAACAACTGCATTAAAGCCTTTAACAGTTAAGAGGAATAAACTTTCTTCTATCTTTCTGAATTCCTTTAGTTAATTGTACACGGCATGTTAGCTTGATTAACTGATTAATTGGCATTGTTGCTATCTTTTCTATAAAATGTCTGGTTAGTTGGAATATGTGATAAATGGTATTTTGTAGTTAAAACTAAGTTTTGGCTGACTGTTAAATGAAGCTTTTGAACTTTTCCCTCAACAATTTAATGGATGGGGTAGCCTCATTACATGATGTACAGGAGTTGCTTCTTTTTTTGCTCAAAATTTACCAAGTCTGCAAAGAATTCAACAAAGAATAACGGGGCATAAATTCAACATTGTTTACTGGTGTAAAACGGGCGTAACAATGACGAATTTGGCAGAGCAACACGCTCAATTTGCACTAGCATACAGACCACCACTAAATTCATCACAGCCTTTTTCTAGGTGGCCCTGGCACCTGCCTGAAATGTACGCAGACTTTATTTCAATATTGAAGTGAGGGTCCTGCGCCATTTCAGGACCCATTTGCTACATTTGTTTAAACTAATCAGAGCTTGTGCTGCGCAAACTTTGTCGAAATATTTCAGCTCTACACAAGCCTAACTAGTGATTCTTAAAGAGAGTACTGGAGGCCACCAAACAAACCGATAGGTAAGTTTGTTTAACTTACCTTGTGTTTGGAGCCAAGAGGAGCTGGAGGGCTCCTGCTGCCTCCACATTAACACTGTGGGTTGCTGCCGGCTCATGCTTGCCCCCCTCTGTCTTTCAGAGAAAATTGGAAATGTCTAGATATACCACCACCTGAATGGCTATGCCCATGTAATGCCAAGAAGTAATTTAGTTACATTACCCACACCCAGAAAACCATGCAATGATTTCTCTTATCTCAATCGCTCCCAGCAATGGAGCAGAAAATGCTGAGTGTGGATATTACTGTTGGCAATGTTATCAGACAAACACGGATGTGTTCATATGATGTTCCTCTGTCCACTCTTTTAGCAAAGTTGTACCCATTTAAAATAGACAGATTAAAGCCTATGTTAAAATAACTGTCTATGGAATGTCCTGCAAACTTGTTAAATAAGATTATTGGCCCTGAAATTAGGATCGGGAGCTTGCCGCGCGTGCAAGCCCCAGATGTTCACTTACCCAGCGCGCTGACATTTTAATTCTGGCCTGCATTGCATTTCCTCTGACTGGCCCGCTTGAGGTGCTGCCGCACTGTGCGTGCGTGACCCAGCGGCGTACTTAGTGCGATGAGCCGGCTGGAATCACGTGAGCACAGGGCAACCAATGGAAGGTTGCAAAAGTTCATTCATGAGTTTGACAGTAAGAGCTGTCAAACTCATGAAAACTCCTGGCCCCAAAACACTACTTAAACCTGAAAGAAAATTTAAAAAAAACATTGCACTGCTTAAATGAACAATAAAGAACTCTGAAAACTATTTTAAACAATAATTTTAAAATTTGAAAAAAAAACTATATAAAAAAATCGGGGCTAAAACTAAACTTACCTTACTGTAAATTCTTTAAAAATAACAAACCTGTGGAAAAAAAAATGTCTCAATTGCATTAATAGCCCACTTACCTGAAAAACTAAGTACTTACGTCTGGTTTTTCAATGCGTAAAGACCGGAGGCCTTTACACTCACGCAACTCTCTAAAAATAGAGGAAATCCAAGTCGCACGCGCTGCCCGATACCGGGTCAGAGGACAGGAAATGCCGGTTTTCAGCGCATGCGCTGTGCATGCTGAAAACCGGCAATTCCTCCGGGCACACGCGTGAGTACCCCGTCCTTACTCACACGTTGTGCCCGGAATTACTGGGCCTATATTTGATAATATTGCTAACAGTAACTTCTAGGCTGTAATGCTGTCACTAATGGGAGCATGGGAGGGGAGAATAACTTTACATTTTGTATATCTAAGTTTATTTAAACACACATTTGGCATTATATAGTGGCAGGCAAATTACATGAAAGCCTGACCAAATGTGTGTTTGATTTTGTCTATGCAAGTAAACTCTTGGCTTTGAATTGTTCGGCTGAGTTAAAAAGCTGCGGATCTGCTTTTATTTTGTTTGCTAAACTGCAATTGTGCCACAAATACATGAAAACACATTTAACAGGACTAGAAATTACTAGTGGCAAAAAAAACATTGACTGCATTTACGAATCTGCCAATAACATCATGGTAACAACAAAAGATTACAACATGTTTGGATGTCAAGTGTGAGTCCAATGCCATTATATTGCCTATGTTCAAAACCATTGCAGTCACTAGTGAAACAACAGCCACAATAACTTTATATAGCACCTTAAATGTAGTAGACATCCCAACTTCACAGGACTGTTACCAAAAAAATTTACCATTAGGACTGATGAATAAAAGATTGGTCAAAATGGTAGGTTTTAAGGGAATGCCAGAGCTTAGTGCCTTGGCAGCTGAAGGCACAATGGTAGAGGAATTAAAATCGGGGAGGCAAAGAGGCCAAAACTGGAGGCACACAGAGATCTTGGAATGTTGAAGGTTACAGAGATAGGGAGGGGTGAGGCTATGGAGGGATTTGAAAACAAGGTATGAGAATTTTTAAATTGAGGCGTTGCCGGACCGGGAGCCAATGTAGGTCAGCGAGCACAGGGGTGATGGGTGAACAGAACTTAAGATACAGGCAGCAGAGTTTTGGATGAGCTCAAGTCAGAGTATATATTCAAAAGAAAGTACAATGCAGTACATCCTTAACAAAATAGACCTTTTATGGATAAAGCTCAGTATTAGGAATGGAATACTTCTGTTGCTGTGTGTGGTATCTGATGGATCTATGATAAGGTTGCACAGAATTCTAAATATACAGGACTTCTCATAACAGAAGCTCTTTAGTCCTAGTCACTGGTGCTTGGTAGCATCTTAACTCTAAAAATTCTGTCAGTGTTTAGAAATAGTAAAAGAGATATGTAACGAGAAACATCTGCTCGTCAATGCAACTACCCAGAAAGGAAAAAAACAGATCTATTATTAACACTGGGCTGTGGAGACTCTTTTAGGCTGATTTTGCAAAGACTGCACTGAATGTCATCTTCTTCCTCACACTTGCTACTGTTAGAAATATTTGTTTAATATTCAGTGACTTCAAGTTCACTTTAGGAATTTCAACAGTCACTTAAATTATATTTCTTATTCACACATACCTCACAAAGAGGAGCGCAGCAAATGTCTTTTTTTCTTTTTTGTATAAGAACACTCGACACAGTAGCATGCTGCTTTTACTTGTGCATGATAGCACCATGACCACAACAGCATCCCATTCATTGGGGTTTTTCCCACCCCGAAACAAAAAATAAATTCACAAACAATTTTTTTTTAAATGAAGATTAAATTCCGAATTTGTTGACCTACAAAAATTGTGAACAGTCCGCCATTGCCGAAATGGGGTTGTAGGATCTAAAGCTTTGGCAAATTAAGTATCTAAAACACACAATGTACCTATTAGTAGGCTTTTCAAATGCTTTTAATCATTGCAATCATCAAAAAGCATGCTGTTCAAAAGAGGTAATTCAAGTTAACAAAATAAACACTGCTCCAGCTTCAGTTAAGCACTAGAGGCACTATATATATTTCTCTTCAGTTCTGCTTTACCTTGGAATCTGCACGCCCTAGCTTAATGTTCTATCGTGGATTTGTTTTGCTAGAGAAAAAAAAACTACAGTGGCTTCATGTTTCTTATTGCAAAGTCATCCTGATAAAATCTTATCAGAAACATTGGCCGGAATTTTGTTTACCTGGGCGGGTCAGGTGCAGGCGGTCGTCGTGGCAGGTTGCAACCCAGTTGTTGATTCTATCCCACTCCTGAAATCAGATTTGCATTAATGGTGCCTATTAAGTCCGCCCTGCGTGTTATCCAGCTCAATTATATGGTGCGTGTCTGATGACGTCATTGCTGATGCGTTTTCAGCCGGGATATTTAAAGGGGCCATGGCCACATTGCATTTGAAGGTTGATCCATGAGTGTGCAGGCAGCACACTGCACAATTGAAGTACTGCAAACATTTCCAGAGATGACTGCCCAGAGACAGAGGGCTGCACTCAGGTTCTCCGATGACTCTTTCCATATGCTTGTGGAGGGAGTCAGAGCATGCAGGGAGGTCCTCTTCCTTTCTAATGGGTGGAAGAGACCTCCCTATGAGACCAAAAGAGCCTGGCTCCAAATAGCTGAGGAGGTCAACAGCAGGGATGTTGTGAGGATGACCTGGGTGCAGTGTCGTAAGCATTTCGATGATCTCATTAGATCAGGGAAGGTGAGTGCAAAGCCACACTCAACTTCATCCTGCTGTGCCTCTCGCCATCACTGCCTTCCCAACCCTACTCCTGCACATCCTTACTAGGGTATGGTAGCACAGTGGTTATGTTACTGGACCAGTAATTCAGAGGCCTGGACTAATGATCTGTGTAGTGTCCGTGTGTAGATAAAGACACTGAAGACAGGAGTTGGTTCATAGGTATTTACTAAGCAAGTCTGGGGGGGGGGTTTCTGAAGGATATACACAATACACAGGCTTATATAGCCCAAGTGGCAATTACCGGCATTACGCACACCTGGGGCTCTTAAAGGCACATACACCATAATTGCTCTTAAAGGCACATACACCACAATTCCTCCCCTTCTAGCTAACTAGTACATCATATTTTAAGTAATTATTAATTACATGTTATATGCAAAATAATATACATTGCTGTATTAATTAATTATAAGTTAGTCTCTCAGGAGGCTTCCTGACTCGGTCCGGATAACGCCTCGGGGGTGTAGTAGTTTCTGGTGGTGTAGTAGGTTCTTCTGGCAAGGCTGATTCAGCTTGAAGGCCAGTGTTGGGTTCATCGGGCTCCAGTATCACCGGATCGGAGGTAGATATAGGTATCTCTACTTCATCGTTAGATGTATAGAGTGGTGGTGTAGGTTGTCCCTTTTCGGATGACTTGATGATTTGGTCAGCATGGCGCCTTATTATGCTGTCTCCGATGTCCACAGTATACATCAGTGGTCCTAATCGTGTGCAGATAGTTCCAGGCTGCCATTTCTCGGTACGGTAGTCCCGGGCCAAAACCGGTTGGCCTATCTGGAAGGCCCTAGTTGGCCTTTCATTCATGCCCTGAAACTGCCGGTTCTCCACGTCCCTTCGGATGTTGGGCTTGACCAAATCCAGCCGGCATCTTAGGTTTCTATTGTAGAACATCATGGCGGGAGTTTGGTTAGTAACCATATGCGTTGCATTCCTATATGCAAATAAGAAGTTATCCACCTTGTGCTGAAGTTTTATGTCTTCATTACCCATGGCCTTGATGGCCTTCTTGAAGGTCTGGACAAACCTTTCAGCCAATCCATTGGTGGCGGGATGGTATGGGGCGAACGTGTAGTGCTTTACCCCATTGTTCTTTAAGAACTTTCTGAATTCTTCGGACATAAATTGCGGTCCATTATCAGAATATCTGCTCCGGCAGCCCATTCCTGGCAAATATGGTCCTTAATACTGTGATGGTTTTTTCCGTGGTGGTGGAGGACATCTTTATTACCTCCGGCCACTTGGAGTGTGCATCAACTGCGATTAAGAACATTGGGCTAGATTTTCAGTTGCTTGCGCCAGCAGTTAGCGCCTTAAGAGAAGTGATTTTCGGGCGCTATGCGTGTAGCGCCCGGGCGCAGCGCAGTTTGCGCCCCGCCCCAAATTAAGTTGCCCGTTAGCGCCGGTACAAAGTTTAGCGGCTGCCCGGATGCGCGCGCAGAAAATGACGTCACATCCTCGTGCAACGCCCTTTGGCCGCCCCGAATCCAAACTTCAGTCGGACCGCCCCATTGTGCGGCTGGCGTCCAGAGCGTTTGTAAAATGGAACGCAACACACCCTGGGGAGCGCAAATTAAAGGGCACTCCTCCTGCACTATAAAAGGCAGTCTGCATGTGTTGTGTGGAAGGATCCGGTGTGCTGTTGTGAACGGTGTATTTATGTTTCCGGCCACCACCGCCACCACCACCACCACCTCCTCCTCCTCCTCCTCCTCCTCCTCCTCCTCCTCCTCCTCCTCCTCCTCCTTTCCCCCCAGACTCTGCCTTTGAAAAACACACATGCACCCTTCCCCTTTAAGAGCTCACTGGCACCAGAGTGTCTGCCGTGTGCTGCGCCCGAGCTTGGGTGTTGCGCTCTGCACCGCCGGCTTAGCGCCTAAAGATAGTAGTGGAACGCCTCTTTTAGCACTCCACCAACCTCTTAGGGCGAAGCCACTGAATTTCCGGCAACGGGGCGCTACTTTGGGGCGGGCGCTAACTTCGGGCGGGCGCTAAGGTTAGCGCCCCAAAACTGTCTATACTGAAAATCTAGCCCATTGAGTCCATAAATGGACCAGCAAAGTCGATGTGCACCCTTTGCCAAGGAGATGAGGGCCACTCCCATGGATGTAGAGGAGCCTGTGGCGGAGCATTTTGGACCTTCTGGCATCCTAGGCAGCTCTTGGTCATGTCTTCGATGTCTCCATCGATACCTGGCCACCATACAAACGCCCTAGCTAGGTTCTTCATTTTCACTCCACCCAGATGCCCCTCGTGAAGCTCCTTTAGCACTTTATCCTGGAGTTTGGGTGGAATCACCACTCTGGATCCACACATCAAGGTTCCTCGGCACACTGACAGCTGTTCTCTTCTTTGCGAGAATGCTGGCAACAGTGGTTCGCCATGTGCTGGCCATCCCTTCACTGTTAAATCGTAGACCCGTGAGAGAGTAGGGTCATTTCTTGTCTCCCTTTCAATGGCAGAATTTGTCACCGGTAGACATTCCACTATTGTAGAGTGGAATATCTCTACTGGGTCTACTGTAGGTGCCTCTTCTATCGTTGGCAATGGTAAGCGTGATAAACCGTCAGCATTCCCATGCTGTTTTGACACTTTGTATTCAATGTTGTATTGGTGTGCCCCTAGAAAAAGGGACCACCTCTGTAGTCTTTGTGCCGTCATAATGGGGACACCTTTTTTAGGGTTGAATATGGAGATGAGGGGTTGATGGTCAGTCAGCAAGGTAAATTTTTGTCCGTGTAGGTAATGGTTGAATTTTTTCACTCCCCATACCAGGCTGAGTGCTTCCCTGTCTATCTGGGCATAGTTACGCTCAGCTGAGTTCAATGAGCGTGACGCAAAAGCTATCGGCCGTTCCGAGCCATCAGGGAATCTATGGGACAATACCGCTCCTATGCCGTAAGGGGATGCATCGCACGCCAGTCTGATTGGTAGTGATGGGTTGTAATGAGCCAAAATTTTCTCGGATGTGATTAAGTCTTTACATTTATGGAAGGCACGTTTACAGTCTTCGTTCCATTTCCAAATCACTCCTGTCTGTAGAAGATCATTAAGAGGGTGTAGAATAGTTGATAAGTTCGGTAAAAATTTATGATAGTAATTTATTAATCCCAGGAATGACCTTAATTGTGAAACATTTTCAGGTGCTGGGGCTTTTATAACTGCTTCAATTTTTTTTTCAGGTGACTTATGCAACCCTTCCTTATTAATTATGTGGCCACAATATGATATCTGATTTTGGAAAAATTCGCACTTGGGGCGATTTGCTCGTAGGCCCCGTTCTTTCAGCCTAGTGAGCACCTGCTCCAAATTGGCAAGGTGCTCGTTGTCGTTTTCTCCTGTTATAAGGATGTCGTCTAGGTAGCATTGAGTCCCCGGAATCCCTTGCAGGACTTGCTCCATAGCTCTTTGCCAGATAGCTGGAGCTGATGCTATTCCAAAAACCAGTCGATTGTACTGGTACAGGCCTTTGTGTGTGTTTATTGTGAGATACTTTTTAGCGGTCTCCTCAACCTCCATCTGTAGATATGCCTGTGCCAAGTCAATTTTTGTGAAACGTTTCCCTCCGGATAGTGAGGCGAAAATATCTTTTATCCTCGGAAGAGGATACTGTACCGTGTGAAGGACCGGGTTTACAGTCACCTTAAAGTCCCCACAGATGCGAATTTTTTCCTGTTCCTCAGAGTTATTTTTCAATGTTTTTTTCATGACTGGAACGATGGGTGTTGCCCATTCGCTCCAATCTATTTTGGATAATACGCCTGCCTTTTCCAAATTCTTCAGCTCTGCCTCGACTGCCGGACGTATTGCGTATGGCACCGGTCTTGCCTTAAAAAATTTTGGAATTGCTGTATCTTCCACTTTTATTGAGGCGGTGATGCCTTTCAAGGTTCCTAGTTTCTCTTGAAACACTTCTTTGGCGTTGGCCAAGATGTCTTTTAATCGTTCAGGTATGATGTCATCATTGTTTTTTTCCTTACTGGTCACCGTCAGTGCCTGAATGGAGTGCCAGTCTAAACGTATCTTCCTTATCCATTCACGTCCCAACAACGGTGGACCACCATCTTGTAGAATGTATAAATACAACTTTTGTATTTCTTTGCCGTTGTATACCACAGGCACCCTTATTTTTCCTTTGGGGTAGACTTTCTGCCCCGTATATGTTTTTAAGATAATGGATGTGTCTTTTAGAGGTATATGCGAAAATAGCCTCTCGTAATCTCGTCGATTTATTACGGTTAGAGCTGATCCTGTATCTAGCTCCATTTTAACTGGGGACCCTGCTATTGTGAGGGTAACCCAAATGGTTTGGTAATCCTCTTTGGCAAGTACATTATGTAATTTGAGACAGCTTAGTCTCTTGTTTCCGGAGTCGCTATCGCTATTCTGGTCTTCAGAGCTACTGTCCGCCATCATTTGTACCTTCCTGTACTTTTCTTTATTGATTCTTTGTTTTCTGTCAGTGGATTTATTTTGTCCAGATTGGCATACCCGTGCAATGTGTCCAATCTTACCACATTGCCTGCATGCTTTGCCCTTGAACCAGCAGTCCCTCTGGTTATGGGTGGATCTGCCGCAGCGATAACATCTTCCGAACTCCTGTGTCATTTTATGGGTGCCGAAGACCTGTGTCTCTTGTTGTATCTCTGCAGCTCCTTTTGCTGCTGCTTCGTATGATACAGCCATACTGAAAGCTTTGTCCAATGTTAAATCTTTTTCAGAAAGCAGTCTTTTTTGTGTTCCTTCAATTAAGAGACCGCAAACAAATTTGTCTCGAAGATAATCCGATAGTCCTGCTCCGAATTGGCAGTACTTTGATAGCTTTCTTAATTCGGTTAGGTAATCAGCGTTACTTTCATTCTTGTGTTGATTTCTCTTGAAGAACTTGAATCGTTCCGCTATCAGCAGCGGTGTTGGGTTTAAATGCTCCTGCAGGGTATCAACAATTTCTTTAAAAGTCTTGTCCTTTGGTTTGGCTGGAGTGATTAAATTTCGTAGCAGCCCGTATGTCCTCGCGCCCATTAAGTTCAGAAGTACTGAAGCTTTTTTTTCATCTGTTATTCCATTTGCAGTGCAATAAACCTCTACTCTTTCCACGTATGTGGTCCAATCTTCTATTTCGCCATCAAAAGCCTCAATATTACCAGATTTAGGCATTTCAGAAAAGATATGGCGCTTCCCGCGCTTTTTTTTTTCTCTCTGTAGCAACGATATGACGCTTCCCGCGCTTTCCCGCTGCTGCTACTGATAACAATGCTGTTTATTCACTGTTGGAGACTCGTTCCCGACGGAGGTCTAAACGCTGACCTGCTTGCCGCGCCGGCCGTCTCTCGAGTGCACCCTCCCAGTCCGTTATTGCTTGCCTCCGATTTCGCTGCCTGTCTCAGCTGTAGAGCCTGCCGCTGGAGCTCCAGCCTGACGCCCAGGAAGGATTAGCGCAGTACCTGTCACCAGCTTGGCCAGCTGGTGAAACCACAGTTTCTCTTACTTCCTTGAGTCTTCTGGACGCTGGAGGAATCGATGTCCTTGAGGTGCTGCCGAATTGCAGGTAAGTCCGTTTCCACTTCGTCGCCACTGTAGTGTCCGTGTGTAGATAAAGACACTGAAGACAGGAGTTGGTTCATAGTTATTTACTAAGCAAGTCTGGGGGGGGTTTCTAAAGGATATACACAATACACAGGCTTATATAGCCCAAGTGGCAATTACCGGCATTACGCACACCTGGGGCTCTTAAAGGCACATACACCACAATCTGAACTGGACATGAATTCAAATCCCACATCAGCTGGGAAAGTTAAATTCAATTAATTAAATAAATCTGGAATAAAAGAAACTAGTATCAGTAATAGTAACCATGAAACTATTGGATTGTCAAAAAACCCATCTGCTTCACTAATGACCTTTAGGGAAGGAAATCTGCCATCCTTACCCGGTCTGGCCTATATGTGACTCCAGGTCCACAACAATGTGATTGACTCTTAACTGCCCTCCGAAATAGCTCAGCAAGCCACTTATTCAAGAATGTGGCTCACCACCACCTTCGAGGGCAATTAGGGACAGGCAATAAATGCTGGCCTTGCCAGCGACGACCACATCCCATAAATTAATTTTTTAAAACTCACACCAATGTACCTTGCACATCCACCCATCCCTCTTTCTCTATCTACATACTCACATCCACATCTGACTAGCCACCCCTCACACTCATGCTCATCCTAATGAAATCATATCAACTGACAACACGCAAGGAGGCTTTGGGGCTTTAGCACCCCACTCCATTATGGTCTCCCTCTAAAGATGTAACCCATCCATTCCTTACAATCACTCTCACTCAAGCTTCTCTTCTTTCCCTCCTTGCAGGAAAATAAAGCCAACAATAAGAGAGAGAGGGAGAGAACCAGAGGTGGAATGCCATCATTGACGATCCTGACATCAGCAGAGGAGGCTGCCTTAGAAATTTCTGGAGTTGCCAAGCAGCTGGAGGTGGGAGACAGAGAGAGGGGGACATCTCAGCAACCTGGTCACAGAATTACATCTCATACCGACACATGGCACACAGCAGTCACTCATATGGGGACTGAATGTTCATCATGTGTATAATGGTATCGTTACCCATTCTTGATATGACTTATCTAACTCATCTCTTTACTCTCCCACAGGTCCATCAAGAGCCCCACCTCCGCGCCCCCCCCCCCACTGTCCAGGAGGAACAGGAAGACAACTCTTCAGAGGAGCCTCCAGCCTCTGAGGGTGCACCATCAGCAGACTGAAGCGCACCCAGCACCAGCGCAGATACGCACACCTCAGTGGGTCCCATGCAAGATAGAGTAGTGTTTTCACCTGGTCTGTCACAACTCACAAGTGAGCAAGAGCAGATGGTGGAGACAGGGACAGCTGTGGAGACTCCTCGCCGGAGGGCGCAGGACACTCCCAGCTCTGCTTAGCTGCATGCAGACGCAGAGCCTCAGGAGCTATCCAGAAAGAGGGTGATCCTGGAGGTGCAGCAAGAAGTGCAGGGTGCTCTGACAGGTTTTATGAGAGCGATGTCTGCAAATGTGCAGAGAATGGAGGAGTCCATCTCCAGCACGGTGGCATAGTGGTTAGCACTGTTGCCTCACAGCGCCAGAGACCCGGGTTCGAATCCGGCCTCGGGTGACTGTCTGTGTGGAGTTTGCACATTCTCCCCGTGTTTGCGTGGGTTTTCTCTGGGTGCTCCGGTTTCCTCCCACAGTCCAAAGATGTGCGGGTTAGGTTGATTGGCTATGATAAATTGACCCTTAGTGTTAGGGGAATTAAATACGTGGGGTTACGGTGATAGGGTGGGATATGTGTTGGTGTAGGTGTTACGGGGATCGGGTGGGATATGAGTCGGTGCAGGCTCGATGGGCCAAAATGGCCTCTATCTGCACTGTGGGGTTTCTGTGTGATTTCTGTGTGAATATGAGCACCACCGTGTCGCAGGCGATGGCGATTGTAGGCTTTTCCATGGAAAGGATGGCCACCTGCATGGAGCAGCTAATGCGTCACTCACAGGAGCACATAGTCTCTATACTGAATAGATGGCAGATACTCATAGACGTCCTCTCTAGGAGGGATGTCAACATGGACATGGGTCCTCATGGCCCCACTGATGTGCAGCAAGGTGCTCTCCAGCACCGTGCTAGGAGGGAAGTGTGGGTGGCCCATGAGAGGGATGATGGCGAGAGTGCATATGAAAGTGGGGGCTCCTCTCAAAGCACTCACACTTCTCCCCCATTGCCACCCCCTCAGTCACAGCCCCAGATGGTTCCTCAGACAGCGATGACCGAGTTTGCTCCTGCACAGTTGCAGGAGGAGCAGACTTTGGCGGAGCTATCAGAGGTTCCCAAACCCAGAAGACATCCACCAAGAGTGCCTAAGCGGTTGCAGCAGGGAAGTGAGCAGGCTGCTTCTACCTCTGCTGAAGCCACAGGGGTAGCACCTCATAGAAGCACGCATAAGAGAAAGATGACATACAAGTAGATTCACAAGGGTAGCCACTTGGGTGTTTTATTCAATGTTCGTGTAAAGTTTTTGTTTGTGTGATGTCACACATAAAAATCTTTATTTTCACCACTTTCCAGTCTTGGACAAATTGGTGTGCACCTTTGGAAGTGGCTTAGTGCGTTGGCGTGAATGGTGAGATGTAATGTGACCTCCAGCAACGGTGGTCAGTGTGAAAGGAATGGCTTGGTCATTGTAGGGATCCTTTACGGTGTTGCTCTGGGGTGGTGCGAACTTGGCACAGCATTTGGCAGCCATATGGGTGTACTGCGTAAAGTTAAGTAAATCTGAACATGATGAGGCCATCCCTGACCTCCCAGGCAGCAATGTGCTGGGGTGCTGGTGGGATTTGAACCACAGGTTCCTCCTGCTGCTCCTCCTCATCTTCCAGCTGATGCTCCTCCTGCTCCTCCTCTGAAGATGCTGTGCACTCAGAGCCTTGCTCCTCATGGAGCGTTAATCCTCGCTGCTGTGCTGTGTTGTGCAGGGCGCAGCTGACCGTGGCTGGTACGTACTGAAGGGCTCCTCCAGATCTGTCAAGGCATCTGAAGCACATTTTCAGCATGCCTATTGTCTGCTCTGTGACACATCTGGTGGAAAAGTGTCTTTCATTATATCTCTCCTGGGCCTCAGTACTTGACCTCCTCAAGGAAGCCATGAGCCATGTCTTCAGTGGATAGCCCTTGTCTCCAAGCAGCCAGCCGGAAAGTTTGTTTGGAGGAGTGAAGAGCTCAGGGAGGGTCGACTGGCGAAGGATGAAATAGTCATGGTAGCTGCCAGGGAATTTGGCACAAACATGCATGATGATCTTACTATGAGTGCAGACTAGCAGCACATTGAGGGAGTGGAATCCCTTGTGGTTGATAAAGACCCCTGGGTGATGATGGGGTGCCCTGATGGCCACATGTGTGCAGTCGATGACGCCCTGCACCCTTGGGAAGCCAGCCAGAGAGGCAAAGCCCAGCACTCGCTCAGTAATACTGGCTTCATCAGTGGCAAAGTTGATATAATTGGCTGACTTGTCAATATAGAAACATAGAAGACAGGAGCAGGAGTAGGCCATTTGGCTCCTCGAGCCTGCTCCGCCATTTAATGAGATCATGGCTGATCATCCAAATTCGGTATCCTGTCGCTGCTTTCTCCCCATATCCCTTGATCCCTTTAGCCTTAAGAAATATATCTAACTCCTTCTTGAATATATTTAATGAATTAGCCTCAACTGCCTTCTGTGATAGAGAATTCCACAGGTTCACCACTCTCTGGTTGAAGAAATTCCTCCTCATCTCTGTCCTAAATGGCTTACCCCTTATCCTTAGACTGTGACCTCTGGTTCTGGACTACCCCGCCATCGGGAACATCCTTCCTGCATCTAGTCTGTCTAGTCCTGTTAGAATTTTATAAGTTTCAATGAGATCCCCTCTCATTCTTCTAAACTCTAGCGAATATAAGCCTAATCGACCCATACATCTCATACATCATTCCTGCCATCCCAGGTATCAGTCTGATGAATCTTCGCTGCACTCCCTCCATGGCAAGAACACCCTTCCTCAGATAAGTGACCTGTGTGATGCATCTTTGTGCAGCCAACCGTGAGATGCCGCAAATGTCTGCTGCAGATCCCTGGAAGAAGCCTGAGGTGAAGAAGTTGAGGGCACTGGTGACTTTTACAATCATTGGTAAGGCGTGTCCAGCAGGTCCTCTGGGCTGCAGGGCATCCTCCAGCAATGTGCAAATGTCTGCGTTGACCTGGTACGATAGCCGGAGCCTCCTTTGGCACTGCTGCTCAGTCATGTTGAGGAAGCTCATCCTCTGCCTGTATACCCTGTGTTGGGGGTATCGCCTCCGGCGCGGTGCAGTCCTGCGCTGATGCCCTCTGTCGTGTGCAGCATCAGGTGGTTGAGGAGAAGTTTGGTGTTGTTGTTGGTGCTGCTGGTGTGCCTGATGCTGCTGGTGTTGGGGCTCATCGTGGTCCGACTCTGAGGATCAAGGTGAGACAGTGTAAACAACACCCATGCTGATGGAATAGCTGGCAGGTCAAGTAGAGATGACAGAAGCAATCTGTCAATGATGTGATAGGTTGTAACAATGAGGTGATACTGGATGGCGACTTTGCTGGAAACACTTGCTGCCTGCAGAAAGCTAAATCTGTGCTGGCAATGCAGTCAGCAACAGCTTCTGCCTGAGGAAAGTGATCAGCTGTGAGGGGGGAGTTTTTATTGTACTTTCCATACTGAGCGCAAATCAGCTGGGTCAATGACCACTCGCCTTCCGCCGCAGGTTGACAGACTTGGCTCCCAAGCTGCGTGATTCCTGTGGTCAGCAAGGGAAATTTGAAAGATAGGTTTAAACAAAGACTTACGGTTCTGACAATTACTTGATAATGATTTAAATTAGCTCGCCCGCCTCTGTTGTTCAGGTCGCTGCCACGGCAGCAAACGCACCCGAGGGAAAGGTGCGTGGAGGCGGGATGATGGAGGGTTTCCGACCTGCTCCCAGATATTGCAAATTTCCCACCCAACCCGCCTCCGATTGAGCCTGCATGGACCCCAGAAAATTCCAGCCCTTTTTTTAATATATATCTATATATATATATATATATATATGTGCAAACTAGCAAG
Source organism: Somniosus microcephalus (assembly GCF_052327205.1). Lineage (NCBI taxonomy): Eukaryota > Metazoa > Chordata > Chondrichthyes > Squaliformes > Somniosidae > Somniosus > Somniosus microcephalus. The sequence continues at coordinate 72,288,705 of NC_140988.1, forward strand.
ATTAGAGCAAGAATGGGTCATGGAAATTCTGTGGCACTACTGTTAATATTCACAGAATCACAGAAACCCCACAGTGCAGATAGAGGCCATTTTGGCCCATCGAGCCTGCACCGACACATATCCCACCCGATCCCCGTAACCCCTACACCAACACATATCCCTATCCCACCCTATCCCCGTAACCCCACGTATTTAATCCCCCTAACACTAAGGGTCAATTTATCATAGCCAATCAACCTAACTCGCACATCTTTGGACTGTGGGAGGAAACCGGAGCACCCGGAGGAAACCCACGCAAACACGGGGAGAATGTGCAAACTCCACACAGACAGTCGCCCAAGGCCGGATTCGAACCCGGGTCCCTGGCACTGTGAGGCAACAGTGCTACCACTATGCCACCGTGCTGGACCAGACCACTGCTCTTTCAATTATAATAGTTATCACAAAGTGGCAGCTGCTAAATTCTGATAGTTTAAAATTGAACCTAGCTGATCAATGTCTGAACTCCCATCCACCTGATGTTCATCTTAAACCCTTCTCTTGTTCTCTACCTATCAGCCTCAAACCACCAGCTTGAGAGATTGGTGGATAGAAGAGAGAAGAAAGACAAAAAGAGGACAGGAAGACATCTCAGAGGACATGGAAAAAATAGAAATTAATTACAGTCAAGGAATGGGCGCTGGCAGTAGAAAGGTTGGAGAATTAGCACCAGGCACTAATGCTTTAGACTGCATGCAAAATTCGTGCTCACTGCTCAAAAAATGATTGGAGTCCTAATTCAAGTCTTAAAGCCCAAGCTCATTAGCATTACCCTCAAAGGATGGACCAATATCAGGTGCAGTCTAATCGCAAGTCATGATTGCCACAGGCTTTTTACAGTATTTAAAGGCGAGGGCGGTACTCTACCTGTCTACCCGACAAGTGGCAGGAAGCCCTCGCCGCAAGTCTTCCACACCATATGGAGGGAGGTAGCCCAGCATGTCTCGGGCAGCACTGTGGTCCCCAGGACCCACATACAATGCTGGAAGAAATTTAATGACCACACTCGGGTGGTCAGGGTGAGTGAATGCTTCAACAAATGCTACATACCACCATCTGAACCACATTCTTCACACACTGCCCAAAACACCACACCCCCAGCACTCACCCACCAACAATCTCCACCTACGAGCACTCATACCCACATCTCACACCTTGCACTAAATGACAGGTATTCAACTGTGGCAGGCACATCGCCCAAACGCATTGCTCCACACTCACTCATACACTTTTCTTTCTCTTGTAGGTCAAGGTGGCTCACAACAGGAGCAGGAGCATACAGGAGGGGACAAGCCGACTTCCTTCTTGGAACGCAAAAACAAATTTTTTGAAAGTTTAGAAACATTAGCACCTGTCACTAATTTTCCAAACTTTTAAAATTTAGCACCCCAAACGGGCTATAATGAATTTCTCCCCCAACATGTGGTAAGTGTAGAATGCTTGGGACAAAAAAGGTGACTTTGGATCAATAGTTCCCAAAGCTCTCCACCACTGGGGTTCCCTGGTGTCATACCTGAGGGCTCCTGGGACGCGCACAATTCCGGTGCTGGGCCTCTCCAAACTCCAAGTGTGCAGGGCCCACGTATCCCAGAGGTGCATGTAGTTTGCAGTGTCCCTGGGATCACGTGGGCCATGGGGAGCCAATCACAAAAGGGAATCTCCCTTCATACATTTGACATATACCTATCAAATATATGAATGGGGATCACCCCAAAACATAGTAAAACTTTAAATAATTTTTTTTTTAAATCTCATTTTTAAAATGATTTGAAATTACAATAAATTAACTATTTTAAACAAAAATTTTAATTTTTGAAAAGAATAATTAAAGTTTTTTACGGGGCGAAAAATAAACTTACCTTTTTTTAACCTGTCCCATTACCATCTCCTTTTGCCTTGAATATCTCGTACGGTCTCTTTAATTCTCCTGCCTTCCCTCCTATCACAGACCTTCCCTTTTGTTCTTTCATCCCCTCCCCCATTTCCCAGCCCCTAAACTTGCTTTAAAATCTGTTCCATTTCCTGCTTTTTTCCAGTTCTGATGAAAGGTCATCGACCTGAAACGTTAACTCTGTTTCTCTCTTCACAGATGCTGCCTGACCTGCTGAGTCTCTCCAGCTTTTTCTGTTTTTATTACCTTTTTTTAAAGTATTTTGAAATGATAAATCAGTGAATTTTTTTTTTTTTTTTAACTTTTTTCAACTCTTATCCTGGTAAAAGCAGGCCTTATGCCTGCTTTTACCAGGCGCAAGAATTGTAAGGGTTTTCTGTGTCCAAAAAGGGTTTTCTGTCTCCAAAAAGTGGAACTCTCCACCCGCAGAGGCCCTTCTCCAGGGCAACCGAAGGATCTGTCAAGAGTTTTCTTGACAGATTGGAAATGCCGGTTTCCAGCACATGCACTGTGCATGCCTGAAACCGGCAGTTCCAATATCCCTATGGGCGGGTACACAGCGCGTACCCACTCGTAGGGATCGGAATATCTGGCCCATTGATAGAGATTACATAAGAACATAAAAACATAGGAAGTAGGAGCAGGAGTAGGTCATACGGCCCCTCGGGCCTGCTCCGCCATTCAATAGGATCATGGCTGATCCGAATCTAGACTCACGTCCACTTCCCTGCCCTCTCCCTGTAACCCCTAATTCCCTTGTCTGCTAGGAAACTGTCTATCTCTGTTTTAAATTTATTTAATGTTGCAGCTTCCACAGCTCTCTGGGGTAGCAAATTCCATAGATTTACTACCCTCTGAGTGAAGAAGTTTCTCCTCATCTCAGTTTTGAAAGGGCAGCCCCTTATTCTAAGATTATGCCTCCTAGTTCTAGTCTCACCCATCAGTGGAAACATCCTCTCCACCCGATCAAGACCCCTCACAATCTTATATGTTTCGATAAGATCGCCTCTCATTCTTCTGAACTCCAATGAGTAGAGGCCCAACCTACACAACCTTTCCTCATATGTCAACTCCCTCATCTCCGGAATGAACAGAGTGAACCTTCTCTGAACCGCCTCGAGAGCAAGTATATCTTTTCTTAAATATGGAAACCAAAACAGCACACAGTATTCCAGGTGTGGCCTCACCAATACCCTGTATAACTGCAGCAAGACCTCCCTGTTTTTATACTCCAACCCCCTTGCAATAAAAGCCAAGATGCCATTGGCCTTCCTGATCACCTGCTGCACCTGCATACTAACTTGTTGTGTTTCATGCACCAGGACCCCCAGATCCCTTTGTAATGTAGCACTTTGCAGTTTCTCTCCATTTAGATAATAACTTGCTCTTTGATTTTTTCTGCCAAAGTGCATAACCTCACACTTTCCAATATTATATTCCATCTGCCAAATCTCTGCCTACTCACTTAGCCTGTCTATGTCCTTTTGCAGGTTTTATATGTCCTCCTCACTCATTGCTTTCCCTCCCATCTTTGTATCGTCGGCAAACTTGGATACGTTGCACTCGGTCCCTTCCTCCAAATCATTAATATAGATTGTAACGAGTTGGAGTCCAAGCACTGACCCCTGCGGAACACCACTAGTTACTGATTGCCATCCTGAGAATGAACCATTTATCCCAACTCTTTGTTTTCTGTTAGATAGCCAATTTTCCACCCATGCCAGTATATGACCCCCAATCCTGTGATTTTTTATCTTGATCAGTAATCTTTTGTGTGGAACCTTATCAAATGCCTTTTGGAAGTCCAGATACACTACATCCACTGGTTCCCCTTTATCCACCCTGTATGTTACGTCCTCAAAGAATTTGAGCAAATTTGTCAAACATGACTTCACCTTCATAAAACCATGCTGACTCTATCCTATTAAATTATGTTTATCCAAATGCTCTGTTACTGTTTCCTTAATAATGGACTCCAACATTTTGCCAACCACAGATGTAAGGCTAACTGATCTATAGTTTTCAGCTTTTTGTCTACTTCCCTTCTTAAATAAGGGTGCTACATTAACAGTTTTCCAATCTGCCGGGACCTTTCCTGAGTCCAGGGAGTTTTGGAAAATAATCACCAATGCATCCACAATCCCTACCACCACTTCTCTCAAGACCCTAGGATGTAGGCCATCAGGTCCGGGGGATTTATTCGCCTTAAGTCCCATTATTTTACCGAGTACCATCTCCTTAGTGATTTTAATCGTGTTTAGCTCCTCCCCCCCCCCATTGCCCCCTGTTTGTCCAGTGTTGGGATATTTTTAGTGTCCTCTACTGTAAAGACTGATACAAAATATTTGTTCAGCATCTTTGCCATCTCCATGTTCCCCACCACTAGTTTCCCGGTCTCATCCTCTAAGGGACCAACGTTCACTTTAGCCACCCTTTTTCTTTTTATATAGCTGTAGAAACTCTTGCTGTCTGTTTTTATATTTTTTGGCAGTTTACTTTCATAATCTATCTTCCCTTTCTTAATTAATCTTTTAGTTATTGTTTGCTGGCTTTTAAATGCTTCCCAATCTTCTATCCTCCCACTAGATTTGGCTACTTTATATGCCCTTGTTTTCAGTCGGATACTATCCTTTATTACTTTACTAAGCCACGGATGGCTGTCTTTTCTTTTACTCCCCTTTTTCCTCAGTGGGATATATTTATCTTGAAAGATGTGAAATATCTCCTTGAATGTAGACCACTGCTCTTGTACCGTCTTACACTTTAATCTGCTTTCCCAGTCCATTTTAGTCAATTCTACTCTCATACCTTCATAGTCTCCGTTATTTAAGCTCAGTACGCTGGTTTGAGATCCAACTCTCTCACACTCAAACTGAATTTGGAATTCAACCATGTTATGGTCACTCATTCCAAGGGGATCCTTTACTAGGACATTTTTTATTAATCCTGTCTCATTACACAGGACCAGATCTAAGATTGCCTGCCCCCTGTTTGGTTCAGTTACATACTGCTCAAGGAACCCATCCCTAATACACTCTATGAACTCTTCCTCAAGGTTGCCATGCCCAATTTGATTAGTCCAGTCAATATGAAAGTTAAAATCCCCCATGATTATAGCTGTCCCCTTATTACAAGCCCCAACTATTTCCTGATTTATACTCCGACCAACAGAATTGCAACTGTTAGGATTAGTCAACAACTCCATTATCGCTGTATCATGCAACTGCTCGGGTGGTAGAAGATGCACGAGATGGACTGTGGTCTTTTTTCGCCTAGCAATTCCTAACGGCCAGATAATCTTGCACAACACATGCCAAAGTTGTTAATATGCAATATATGCAAGCACGGCCTCCCGGCTGATATATTGCAAAATTAGAACATTTTCTCTGATGTGTCCTGTTTTATTATTTCCATAATTTATGCAGTGAATACAACCACTGCCACAGGCAGCTGGGCTTTACTCTGAACTGGTGCACTGTTATTGTCACTGCATACAATATGGCAAAAATAAAACAGGGCACATCAGGAGGCCATGCTTGCCTACATTGCATATTAAAAATTTGGGCTTGTGTTATCTATCTGATACATTAATTCTAAGTAAATTCTGTACTGTTAACTACATCGGATCTCTCCTCTCAAAACTCCTGGAGACTCCAATGGCTAATTATCTCTGTGTGCTAGTGAGCAAGAGGGCCCTACACCTACACCTGGACTGTCCTGTGCTGCATGTGTGGTAAGGAACTGCATGGTTTTGGTCCTATCACCTATCATTTGGGTGAGGTATACCATGACATAGCCCTGGCAACAATGTTAGAGGCTGTTCCTGTGCTACTAAAGTTCATGAGTGAAAACTTTAGCGCCGGTGACCGCAAAATTCAGTTTTATCGCCCCAAGAGGGAGGCGGAGGGCTAATTCAAGCACTCCATTTCCTTCTTAGAGCACTAACTCCGAATATCGGGGCGATGCGTTCTGCAGCACTACGCACTGGGCCACATAGCACTGCCACATGGAAGGACTCGTCCCCCTCATTGAAGGGGAGGGCCCAAGCCCACAAATCTGTGGGGCCCTACCTGGACCACCGGTGAGCGGGCTGCCGTACCAGCAGCCCGGCACACAAGAGGAGTTGCTTAGCAGCCAGATCGCGGCATGAACCCCACGTTTAAAGAGGCAATGGGCTGCGACAAATAAGTCAGCCAATTTTTTTCCCCGTCCACCACCTCCCCTTTACTTACCATCCTGCGAGCCATCTGCCGCTCCTTTCCTGCCCCCTGAGTCAGTCGCTGTCATCGCTCAGCACAGATTTAGAGGACACGGGCCAATTTTGCAGACGAGGTGAAAACGGGGCGCTGCACACGGTGATGATGTCATCCTCGCCAGTGGAGCGGGGCGCTACTGGTTACTGCTGCCGCTAAACTCTCGCTGACTTTAGCAGTTGTTAGCGGCGCCGCGCCCGGGCGAAAGGCCATTTGCACCCCATTACCGCCCCCGCGCACCCCCCCCCGGAGGCGCTAACGGGAAGCGCTAAGGTACTCAATTTCTAGCCTCATGTCTACAAGTAGGCCATTGATCTGGTGGAGCATAAACTGTCAGAATACATCAAGTTATCTGAATAATGGTTATCTGGATTCTATTTCCAAGCATGCTGGGCAGCTATTATTACATACTTGGATTTTAGACTCCAATGCCTTGATAGCATCAGGAAGGTCATCAATGCAGTTTTCAAATGATCAGATTGCTTCATCTTAGCCTCTTTACAGCTGCCACTTGTTCCTTTGGTGCTGGTGGAAGAAATCTGGCTGTGGTTGGCCCTCCGGCTCCTTGGATTTATCTCTGAGGAGTAACCGTGGCTAAATTGGGTGATGGTCTGTGTCGCTCACTGAGTCTGAACACTTTCCCTGAGGCTGTCCGCCCTGTGGTCCCCTCTGCATTTTGAAGCTGTGGAGGGCGGGGACATTTACTGTCAAATCTCTACTTTATAAATGCAATGATATTTCCAGTGAATTAATGAAACATTTTAGTCTTGGCAGCGATAAATTCAGGAACATCGCTGTTGCCCGTCCCTTGGTGACCAAGGTTTCTGCTAATTGCAGAGCTGGATGTTTGGACGAGGATTGTTGTTCAGCAGCGAGTACAGATCTGGTGCGTCACTGAAACTGACTGCAACAAAGTTTTAGGGCTCGATTTTACCAGGCCCAAAGAGGCGGGTTTGGAGGCATGTGAGTTGTCAAAATCGCAAAAAAAGGCGGTGGGTCCGATCCCGCCTCCATCCCGCCTCTGAGCAATTTTCCCACATTCGTGGTTTCAAACCTCATTTCCATCCCGCCTCTATAATCACATTTTGAGAGGCCTTTCTGATTTTAACACATTTCCCCCATCCTGCATATCTCCTCTAGAACACGCCAGTGAATCCTGGCAGCCTCACAAGTGGATTGCTTACTAAAAGCTGCAGCTCCACCATGAAAAAGGAGTTTTCACCAATGATCATTTGCAGGTGGCAGAACTTTGTTGTCTCAAGTCTGGGGGAACTTTTAGCAGGCCTACTCATTGTTGTGGAAGTTTGGAGCCTGATACCCATCTCCAGTGTGTAGGGGGTTTTGGTTTGGGGTTTGTGTCTGGCCAGTCAGGCGTATCTGAGCTGCTCCAGCCCCATGCAGTTCGAATCGCTTCCCCTCTGGTTCTGACCACCGGACTTATTACGAGCAGCGATATAAACAAAACGAGACCAGTGGTTTGGTGCAAAGAAAACCAATGTTTATTTAAAATAGAGAAAAATAAACACTATACAGAGAAAAATCACTATGTATGTAACACAATTATACTTAGCGGGGGAGGAGAAATGGACACATCGAGGGAAAATGACTAAAATGACAATTTTAGCAATCCCCTTAACTCCCGCCCTTTACACCTATCTACGTTGTCTTGTGATGGGCCAGAAAGTTTATGTTCACCAGTCTCGGATGTTAGAACGCCTGCTCCATGCCCCGTTGCCTGCCGATGTCTTTAGGGTTTTCACCGCCCAGAGCAGAGCTACCACAGTGATTTAAAATGTAACTGCGGGTATCCTGCTTCCCTTGGATGGGCTCTTCGTTGTCGATCTTCTTGATGGTAAGGCAGGGCACCGGAGTCCAGGCGAGAGAGAGAGAGATGGCTTCCCGAGGGGCTAGTTATACCCCTTTCTGGGAGCCCTTATCACCTGTCAGATCAGCTTGCTTCTTTGTCTGACCTGAACGTGTTGAAGATGATACAAAGGAAACCGGTCTGGGCCCATCGCCCTGGATGGCCGGTTAATCGGTCTTTAAACGTCCCATAAGTGTTTCCCTTTGTCTAACTGGTCTTTTGATGGGGCCATTCCAGTTATAATGCCCCGTTGATCGTTTCCAAACAGTGTTGAAGTCAGCTAACGAAGGTCTGAATGCAACTATTACATGTTGATTGTCTGTGCAAACGGCCTTGATGGGTTTTAAACAGTGGCCCGACTGCCACTGTTTGCTTCTCATACATAAATGCAGAAGGCCTGTCTGCCTTCTAATTTCTGGAACATTCCTTCTTTGTCAGCCCAAAACTGAAACTTACAGGCCTTGGCCATGAGGTTGACCGTAGCCATCTTGTTGAGCCCTGGAGCCCTGGATTTTTAAACTCAGTCCAGCCAGGGTTTCTCCAATAAGCCAAAAGTAAATCTTCGGGGGAGACATGAAATTTGCGAATCCTTTCAGTCCCCCCTAGGACACTGAAACTTGCTTGAAATGTCCAATCAATGTGAGCAAATTTCTGACCCCCCACAAACAACCTTCCCCTATATTTATCTATCCACGATCCCTCGACACATACATTCCCCTTACTTAGAGAAAACTACAGTGCACGACAGGCATCTATCGCTAGAAACAAATTACTATCTGTTACAATAATCCAAGCATGGATACTTGCGACATCATAGAACTTCATTTCAACACACAACCTTTAATAAAAATAAACATCAGGCCAAAATAACATATTTATTAAAAATAACAAACGGAAGGAACGAGCTTTATTAAAAATAGCAAACGGATCTGCCATCCCTCGGCAGTGATACGACACAAAACTCACACGGGTGTTTCTTTTTCCACCCTGGCATACTGGTCCTTCCACAACCTTTTTGCTTTAAATTCTACCTCGGGACCCTTTCTCCTACACTGGACACAAACCAGGTAGAGGACAATTCCTAGCTGACAGACTACTAAAATGTGGGATACAATACGAATCCAGGAGGGGACCTCTATACTTTCAAAAACGTCCCACCAGGGCGGGGTCGTAATATCTAAAATGTCGGCCCCTATCTGTACAATCTTCTGTTCCAAAGTGTAGAAGTGCTTTTGTGATACTAGAATGGCTTTTAATAATTTGGTACGGTGCTCTGGGAGAGGGGGAATCGGGTAACCGAAGTGGGCGACATATTTTTGGAGGTGGGTAAAATTCTCCTCCACAGTGAGGTGAACAATGGATGGTTCAGGAATGGGGACAGTTCGTGTCTGTGCCACTTGAACTTCTGCCTCGGGTTTGAAACAAAAGCTGCTGTCACTCACCGCGCACCAGCTGTGCTGTCCGTGCTGGTAGTGAGATGCTCCTGTGGTGACGCAATATGTCCCACCTCCTATATATGCTACCTGTGGGGGAACATGGCCTCGTGCCATGGCTTCCATGGTACAATTTATAGGTTTCACGTCAGCAGCTCTAAACCCGCATTGTGGTTTCGAATAGGCATTCAAGTGCTGGGGACACAGGATGATGTGTGCTCCCCGGCTACGGCACCCCGAGAGGTCAGTACCCGTCATAGCGTGCTCCCACTTTATGATGTAACCCCTTCACAGTTCTCTAGATATATGTGAGATGTGGTCTCTGTTGTAGACAGTATTCTATAGTCCAGTAAGGAGATCACTACTACAATGGCTTAATTCTAATTATCTTACTTTATAGTTTTAACGTCAGACAGTATAAGAAGATTACGGGTCAATGACCTAAATTAGACATTTGCATACATTAGAATGAATCTAGACATAATAAACATACATTCTCCATTTATATGGATTCAAAGGAGAATCTGTCCCTGTGTCCAAATTCGAGTGCACTCTTTCGTTGGCGCGCTTAAGTTGGAGCTCATGGTATGTATAATGTCTGCAAGACTTACGACTCCGAACCCCTTCGTTGAATTCTCTTCACGATCACTGAATCCCACTTTGAGTTCTGGATGCAGAGCTACTAATACGAAGGGCGGCGGCCGAGTTTGGAAGCCCGGGACGGGATGCGGCAGCCATTTGCCTCCTGAGCCCTCTTTTCAGAGCTCCTGCCCTCTTTTCTTCCAGTCGCTCCTTTTTCCCGCTCGAAAACCCCGACTCCACCCCTTCCTCCTGGGGTTTCTGCCTGGAGACTGCACAGCCTCACTGTCTGCAACAGTTGATACTGGTGCAGAATTATGGAAAGTATGCTCTTAGTCACATTGTGTCCTTAAAAGTTCTTGCCGTACCTTCACATGGGCAACTTTAACCCAGGGATTTATAACAATGATAATACAGTGTCTAAGTTAAAGATTGATAACCATACTTAGCGTACATAACATTTCCAGTGGGTATTACACTCCCCCCCTACCAAATACAGGCATGTCCCCATGACTAATGAACTTTACACATAAGTGGTTGTATGCTTCCCAACCATGTATAAAGGGAGGTAACATATTGAACCGTAGGGGCTATCATTACACTTGGCACTCCTAGTGTACTGTATGTCAATCTTTCAGGAACCTTCTTAACTCGCTATGAGCTCCTTATTTCGGATACCCGGTCTTCAGTTCCTTCAACTACGTTGGAGGCGTTGGTTCCTTTGTTATCATGCCTTTCAGTCTCTTTTATCTCCTTCTTGGAAGCATCTGGTTCTTCCCAGGCCATGTCCAAGTCTGAGCTAAATGGTTCAGACAATTCATCCAGATTCTGTCTTATGCGTCTTTCTGGGAGGTCGTACCATAGATCCCATTCTTCATCTTCCGACTCATCAGGTTCCTCATGATCCACACACTATGTCATGGGTTTTCTGTCTTCTGGAACAAAGTTTTCCCGGTTTCTCGTTTTTTTCCTTCTTCTTCTCTGCAGGGTTCTCCTACTAGGTGTCGGCTCATTATCCACTGGCGGATCCAGACGCACTTGCTGTCCCAATGGCAGGATATGATTCCGGTGCAGTATTTATATGGGTCCATTCCCACCTGCAGGTTTTAGCCGAAACACAGGTAGTTGTGACATTTGACTTTCAACATTGTAAGGTGTAGAAGCCCAGCGGTCTGCTAACTTATGTTTCCCTTGAAGTCCTAGGTTCCGTATGAGAACTCGGTCACCAGGCATGAGTTGGGAAAAACGGATCTTCTGGTCATACCTCTGCTTATTTCCTTTATTCTGTTTGGCAGAAACAGACTCAGCAAGTTCATAAGCAGCTTGCAATTCCTTTCTCATGTCAGATACATACTTGAGGTAAGTTCTCTGTGATGTGCCATCACTGGATACTCCGAAACACAAATCCACCGGCATCCTCGCTTCACGTCCAAACATGAGGGAGTACGGTGAAAAACCAGTAGCGTCATTTCGGGTACAATTATAAGAATGAACAAGATGTCCAATGTGCCAACTCCACTTGTTCTTTTGCTTCGAATCCAGCGTTCCAAGCATGTCTAACAAAGTACGGTTAAACCGCTCAGGTTGAGGATCTCCCTGAGGATGGTATGGAGTTGTTCTTGACTTCTCAATCCCGAGCATGGACAACAACTCATGTATAAGTCTACTTTCAAAGTCTCTACCTTGATCACTGTGTATTCGCTTTGGCAGTCCATAGTGGATGAAGTATTTCTCCCACAACACTTTGGCAACGGTGGATGCTTTCTGATCCTTTGTGGGAAAAGCTTGGGTGTAGCGAGTATAATGATCTGTAATGACCTAGACATTTGCGGTATTGCTGGAATCGGGTTCGATGGACAGAAAATCCATACAGACAAGGTCTAGAGGTCCATCACTTTGCATGTGAAACAGAGGAGCAACTCTTTTAGGTAAAGTCTTTCTCTGGACACAGCGTGCACAGGACTTGCAGAACTCCTCAACCGCAGACTTCATATGCGGCCAATAGAATCTGTCCTTGACCAACCCATAGGCCTTATCTACTCCCAGATGACCTGCGTCATCATGCAAAGACTTCATCACTATTTCCCTGTACTTTTCAGGCAGGACCAACTGTGAATGACATGGTTTAGTGGGTGGGTGAGTGATTCTACACAACACTCCCTCTTTAATTTCCAAGTGGTCCCATTCTCTTAGGAGCAGACGACAGTCAGGATGTTTTGATTTGTCGATCTGTGTAATATCACCCAGACGGAGAGCTGAAAACACCTCATGAATACAGGGATCCTCCTGTTGTGCTTTGGACATTTCAGATGAACACAACATGGGTAAGTTTTGTACATCCAAACTGGAAAGGTTGCAAAATGCCTGGGGAACAGCATGCATTGACGCTCCCAAGTGGTCAATCTCTCGGGCATGAAATGAATTCTTTGGTCCAGATACCACGGACATCTGACACATTACTTTCACATCTGCTGAAGCAACATCTTTCCACTCTGGTTTCTGGTAGTGTGGGCGACAAGACAGAGCATCTGCGTCAATGTTCTGGTTCCCAGGTCTGTACCTGAGACTAAAGTCGTGAGCAGATAGTGCAGCAAGCCAGCGGTGGCCGGTGGCATCAAGTTTTGCCGAAGTCAACACATAGGTTAATGGATTACTGTCTGTCCTCACTTCAAACTTTGCTCCATACAGATAATCCTGCAGCTTATCCACCACCCCCCACTTCAACGCCAAGAATTCTAGCTTATGAGCTGGGTAGTTACGCTCTGATGGCGTAAGACTGCGACTGATGAACGCTACAGGCCTCAGTCCTGCTCCTTGGTCCTGATACAACACACCACCCAACCCTTCTTGACTGGCATCCACGTGTAGCACATATGGCAGCTGTGGGTTTGCAAAAGCCAACACGGGGCTTGAGTAAGACTTTGCTTTAAGGTGTGGAAGGCCTCTTCGCATTTCTCATCCTATCTAACACCAAAAGGCTCAGAGGGTTTGAAGTATCACAATCACAATCACAGAATCACAAAAACCCCACAGTGCAGATAGAGGCCATTTCGGCCCATCGAGCCTGCACCGACACATATCCCACCCGATCCCCGTAACCCCTTCACCAACACATATCCCACCCTATCCCCACGTATTTAATCCCCCTAACACTAAGGGTCAATTTATCATAGCCAATCAACCTAACCCGCACATCTTTGTAGTCCTTGTTCTCTTTACCTTTTGCCTTTTTCTTCCTCTCGGCTGGTGGGAGGTAACCAGCCAGCAGCTGATTCAGAGGCTGGGCCACTTTGGAGTAATCCTGCACAAAGCGCCTGTAATATCCGCAGAACCCAAGAAATGACCGCAAGGCAGTCACTGTGTTCGGTTTGGGCCATGTGGTAACAGCTTCGATCTTGGATGGATCTGTGGCTACTCCATCCTGTGATACAATATGCCCCACATAGGACACGGATGTTTGGCAAAACTGACACTTGTCCAATGATAGCTTGAGACCTTCATCCTCCAGGCGACCAAGCACTTTCAGCAACCGAGCTTCGTGTTCTTCAAGGGTTGCCCCAAACACAATGATATCATCCAAGTACACCAATACTTCGAGCAAGTTCATGTCCCCAACTGTTTGTTCCATTATTCTTTGAAAAGTTGCTGGAGCGCCTGAAACTCCCTGTGGCATCCTTTCAAATTGGTAGAACCCAACTGGACATATAAAGGCTGTCTTTTCTTTGTCCGATTCACTCATCGGTATTTGGTAGTATCCACTTCTGAGATCCAACACACTGAACCACTTGCTTCCATTAAGACAAGCCAGTGCATCCTCAATTCTTGGAACGGTGTATTGGTCGGGAATAGTACGTCTGTTAAGCGTCCTAAAGTCCACACACATCCGAATCTTTCCATTCTTTTTCCTCACCACCACTATAGGAGATGCATAAGGACTCCTGGACTCGGTAATGATCTCAGCTTCTTTTAACTGTGACAGGTGCTGTCTCACTGCTTCGATGTCAGCTGGTGCCAGCCATCGAGACCTCTCCCGAAAGGGTTTATCCTCGGTAATTCTGATAGAATGGCGAGTACTCTTACTACAACCAACATCAAACTCATGAGTAGAGAAAACTCCTCTCTGCTCCATCATCTTCCTGACTAATCGGTCCTTCCATTCTTTAGGAACGAATGAATCTCCAAAGTTGAAGGAGGAGGGTGTCAGATCTCCGGTTGAATTAACTTTGGACTCTTCCTTCACATGTGACGACAGTACATTTACAGGAAACAGATGCGCAATCGGCATTCCTTTCCTCAATGTGATTCCTTTGCCTGACATATTCCTCACGGTCACTGTAACTCTCCTTGACATCACAGCTGTCGGGGTCTGCAACTCTGGTCTCACCAGAAGCTCATTTGGAAACCGTGACTCTTCTGCAGGATCATCAGGTGACTCTATCAGAATGGCTTCAGTACCTGGCGTTCCAGGGAATTTTGGTATCCCAGGGATTCTAGCCACTCCTCCAGGACGCAGGGTGATAGGTTTGGCTTGAACATACCACACAGTTCCTCTTTTGCTATCATCTACGTCGGAAGAAAGTTCAGGCAGTTTCTCAAAAGCCTTTTTGAAAACAGGGTGAATGTGTCTGGTGCTCAAGAAGTTTTCACCTCCCTGCTCTTTGCAGCTTGTCAGGAGTCGTCTCACTATGGGTGTATTACTGCCAACCAGTATGGAAACCTCACCTTTCACCATGGGGTCAGGGTAAACCAACACAAGTGCATCAATGGTCTCAGTGGTCCCTACATCAGCTTCCAAGAACTCCAACCTCAGCGACAAATAGCCATCATATGGGTAATCAGCAGGAATAAGGCCCCAGATCTGCAGAAGACTGATTGGGGTTAACGGCAAATGCGTCAGGTATCGGTCATAGAAGGATCTGTACAGTATGGTAACCTGAGAACCCGTGTCGAGGATAGCTTTAGTATAAATGCCTTCAATCTGTATTGATACAGCAGAACTCGGCCCTACTAAACCTTCAGGTATGATGTCTTTCATATCCCCTCGTCTATTATTGCACTTAGCGGAATGTGTCTTAACTACAGGGACAGCAGGCCGTTCCGTTACTGTGCCCCTTTGTAGTTTCCCGACTTCTCGGTAAGTTTTATGAGACGGTCATTTACTTTTTTTAGATTTTCCTCACCTCTACATTCTCGCTTGAAATGTCCATCCTTTCCACAGTTATAACAAAAGACTCCAGGTCGATCTCCTTCATGGGGATATCCTTTAGAGGAATCATTCATTTTGCTGTTAGACTTCGCAGGGTGTTCAACCTTTTGCACCCGTGCGTCATCCCTTTCTGTGTTGGGCTTAGACCGAAAATATGCCATCTCGGCTCTCATGACATTTATTTCCTTCTTCAGCTGTTCCATCTCAGGGTTGACATCACCCTTAGGAGTAGGAACTGTAACAGGAGCCACAAGCTTGGACATCACAGCACTCTTTGCTACATTCCGGGCCTGAAGCATATCCTCCTCCTCTCTGACTTCCCTTAGCAGCTCAGTGAAGGTAGGTGGATCTCGCAACTTATGGGTCATGCGTATGCGAAGAGCAGTCACGTCTTCGAGCAATGCACCTCGCACAACCTGTTCAATGCGGAACCGATTCATTTCAGGCAACTCAATCCCTCTTTTCCGTAACATACAATGCAGCAGTTTGTCTATTCTCAGCAGATAACTGGACAGCTTCTCTCCCTCACACTGGAATGTGCTTCTGAATCTGACCATCAAATCTGAAATGGTTTCAGTAGTTCCAAAGGCAGTTTCTAGAGCCTGCATGTAGTCAAAGGAAGTAGCAGAGGTGTTCTGCGCCTTTAAGAATCTTACTATGTCAGCAGCAGGACCCTTAAGGCTTTCTACTATTCTCTGCCTCTTCACATTGTCACTGCACTGCCATTCCTCTAGCAGAGGCAGGGTCTGCTCAGCCCAGGTGTCGTACTCCTCTTCCCCACTGGGAGTTGGTCTCACTCCTGAGAACATACGGGGCTTACGGTATCCCTGAGCCTCGAAGGGCAGATTGGTGCATTTATCCACCAGAGAACTAATGGCACTGACCAACTGAGTGTTCATATCCAGGGCCGAAGGACCTATCAGACCTTTGACATCAGCAACAGTCTTTCCTTCTTGTCTCAAGAATGACAACAACTTGGTCTGAAACCCTTCTTCTTCCTTAGTAGTAATAGGGACAAACTGAACTGGCCAGGGACCAGCCTCTTCAGAAAGCCCAACTGCCTCAGGTAAACCATGACCTCTCAGGTTCTCTGATGTCTGGATCAACACAAACTGCTTCTTGGTAGCTGTATCCAAGCAGCGCTCAACTATCCTAACCTTTCCAAAGGCTTTGACACAATTCAGAGCCCTTAGCAAGACATCATCAGGGTCATCGTTAGCAACACCATTCAGCACAATGGCATGGGTAGTAGCTATCTACTTCCGTTTGCACCAAGCTTCAACCTCAATAACATCCATCTTTTATGCTCAAACAGCCCAGTAGAAACCACAAACCACTCTCTTAGCAATGAGCATTCAATACTGTTAGTTTACTGACATAAATAGACCACAATCCCGGACGAGCCCCCAAAATGTAACCCCTTCACGGTTCTCTAGATATATGTGAGATGTGGTCTCTGTTGTAGACAGTATTCTATAGTCCAGTAAGGAGATCACTACTACAATGGCTTAATTCTAATTATCTTACTTTATAGTTTTAACGTCAGACAGTATAAGAAGATTACGGGTCAATGACCTAAATTAGACATTTGCATACATTAGAATGAATCTAGACATAATAAACATACATTCTCCATTTATATGGATTCAAAGGAGAATCTGTCCCCGTGTCCAAATTCGAGTGCACTCTTTCGTTGGCGCGCTTAAGTTGGAGCTCATGGTATGTATAATGTCTGCAAGACTTACGACTCCGAACCCCTTCGTTGAATTCTCTTCACGATCACTGAATCCCACTTTGAGTTCTGGATGCAGAGCTACTAATACGAAGGGCGGCGGCCGAGTTTGGAAGCCCGGGACGGGATGCGGCAGCCATTTGCCTCCTGAGCCCTCTTTTCAGAGCTCCTGCCCTCTTTTCTTCCAGTCGCTCCTTTTTTCCCGCTCGAAAACCCCGACTCCACCCCTTCCTCCTGGGGTTTCTGCCTGGAGACTGCGCAGCCTCACTGTCTGCAACAGTTGATACTGGTGCAGAATTATGGAAAGTATGCTCTTAGTCACATTGTGTCCTTAAAAGTTCTTGCCTTACCTTCACATGGGCAACTTTAACCCAGGGATTTATAACAATGATAATACAGTGTCTAAGTTAAAGGTTGATAACCATACTTAGCGTACATAACATTTCCAGTGGGTATTACAATGACATAGGGCGGGACTGCTGCAAAACGAATGTGTGCACCCCCTTGAATGATCCCAATGTTCTCCACCCTGTATACCGGTGTGGGTCGGGCCATCCCGCCCATGACCGGCACTCTTACAACTATCCCCATAATTGGTAAAATTCTCCTCTGCATCCCGTTCACCGCTCCCATCGATCGCTATCGGTGCTGTGTCTCCGGAGCACCCATAGAGGTGGGAATCCTTCACGTCACCTCTCCTTCCGAAGCTCAGTCCTATCAGGGCGAGGAGGATTACGCCACCCTTCATTCCGTAAATGTTCCTGTAACAGATATAGAAGCACACAGCCAGGTTCCCTGGAGATTCGCTGGCTTGGGTGAAGCATGGTCGGGTCTTGCGACCTCGACTCAAATGTACACACTCTGAGCAGATTACTTACAACTAACCATCACCTTAATTAGAATTAATTAAACACCCGAAACTTAACACTATATAAACTTAAAACTTAAACTACCTAAAACATCTGCCGCCCGTCTCCGGGCGGCCAGCCTAATCCCTGTTTGGGCTGCTGCAGGCTGCTCCCTGCGGCGTGGCTGCACTGACCTGCACTTCTGGTTCCTTGCAGTCTGTAGCTGCTAGCTGGGGACCTTTGTCTTCCGACTTCTCTTTAACTCGGGAGGTTGTCGTTTTAAGCTGGGGAGTCGTTGACCATACCTTTCTGGGCTGGGGTGTCCGAGGGGACCTTCTAGGGAGGGCTACGGGTGGGGTTTTCTTGGCGTGTGGACCTTTGGCTTGGACCGCAGCCTTTGCTAGCGCGGTCTGTGGGTTTTCCATGACCGCTGGCTGGGGGTCCTCTCCCTCAGGTTTCACCTCTCCCAAACTTGGGCTGAGGGCAGGTAACCTTTCGCCGCCTGTTGCAGCAGGCTGTGAGTCTCCGCCCCCAGGTTCCAACCCTGGGTCGGGTGTGGGATTCTCGCGCTCGGACTCCTCCCCATCTGAATCCCAGAGGATTGGGGGAGTGTCCTGAACGGTGGGCGGAATGGCTCCTCCCCTGACACAAGCCACAGCGCCTGCCTGTGCAGCCTGTGAGCTTGTACCCACTGCGGGCTGAGGATCTCTATCCTCAGACCTTGTCCCAACTGGCTGCTCTTTCTTTTCGGGTTTAAACAACTTACTTTGTTTAATATAACTAGCAGCCTGCCAGTAACCCTGTTCTAAATTCTTTCTCCTTACCAGGGCGGCCTTAAAGGCGGGATCTTGGGCTTGGACCTGCTTTTGGTCCGGGGCCAAACCTATTCCCTGTGTGCCTCCCTTGTCCCGGATTGCTGCTACCGGGCCTGCTCTACAGGGGTCCCAGAACTCTCCTTCCCTGTC
Source organism: Somniosus microcephalus (assembly GCF_052327205.1). NCBI lineage: Eukaryota > Metazoa > Chordata > Chondrichthyes > Squaliformes > Somniosidae > Somniosus > Somniosus microcephalus. The sequence goes on from NC_140988.1 coordinate 72,307,515, forward strand.
CCCCTGTTTGGCCACCTCGTCGGTCTTTTGGTTATGCTCCCACATGGTATGGAGGGATCCTAAACCTATGGCCAAAGGTTTTGACCTTTCCCCAGACTGCTCGTTCCCTGTGGATCCCATTAAGCTTGATGGGACCTTCTTAGACCGGGGTGAATTGGTCAGGTCTTCCGAATGGACCACCGTGCTGGAAGCTCCAGTGTCCACCAAACATATCCCCTGCACTGTCTTCACCCCCATCTTAACATAGGGCCTGCTCCCCTCAGCATTTTCGCGGGGACACAGGTCGACAGGCTGCGCTGGCTCTAGTCATTGCTGGGAGTGGAATGGGGCAGATGGGGTCAAAGCACTGGTGGTGGCTGCTACTCTCCCCTGGCCAGTCAGAAGAGACTGCATTGCCTCCAATAGTGACTCGACCGAGGCGGGGGGAATTCCTGTTTCTACCTTTTGGACTGGGGCTGTGGGATTCTTTCCCTTGTTATCTTTCCAGGGATTCTTACAGTCTTTTCTCCAGTGACCGTCTTTCGCGCACCCATAACAATTTAACTTAGCCTGGGAGGGACGGTTCCCCTCCTGGTGCCACTCTTTCTTATTCTGGCCCCCAGGTTTAACCCCATGGACTTTTCCCTTGGGTTGGGGCATCTCGACACCCCTCATATTTTTAAATGCCATCGTGAGCTGGCGGATCACTGTTTCCTCGGTGGTCTGGGGGCTACTGGGGTCAAACCAGGCCACAGCCTGGGCTCGGATTTGGGGCAGCCAGTTTGTCATTAGACAATGGAGCCAGTGGGTCAATTGAACTTGGTTGAGTGATGCCTGCACTGGCATTCCCGGGCATGCGCTCTGGTAGACTGGCCACAGCCTGTCTGCGAACGCCTGCGGGGACTCCCCTGGGAGCTGTACCGTTTTTTCCACCCGGGCAAACGGACTACCGTCATTGAGTCCCATGGCCTCCAATATCTCACTCCTCAAATCCTCATAATCCTTCTGCCCCTTTTTATATTCATCAGATAGGGTCTGGAGGAGATTACCCCCCAGAGAAAACAGCAGCATCTTAGCTTGCTCTGCGTCATCGCAGTCATTGACGCACGCTGCCTGTTCTATCTCCCTGAAATGCAGAGAGGGGTCTCCCTTTTCAGTGAGCTTGGGGAAGTGACTAACCATGGCCCTGAGCTGTTGGGTGCCATGTGGCACCACAAACTGATTTTGGATGGCACCTGGGTCCTCGTCATCAACGGGCGGGCCATATCTCCGTTGTCGGAGGGGGTACACCGGTCCTGGTCCCGGCCTATCTAGCGGGGCCTGCTGTGCTTCCCCTACCACTTCATCCTCCACCCCCTTCGCTGCCAGCACTCCTGAAAACTCGGAGCTATGGGTGGCAGCTGTGGGACCTCTGATTCCCTAGCCAACTTTGTTCTGGGTGCTGCCTGTGGGACGGTTCTGTTTGGGTTGCCGGTAAAGTCCGACTGGCCCACCTTTGGGCTGATGAGGCATATCATCCCCTTAGCCCTCGCTAAAGCCATACTCAATGTTTCTATCTCTTCCCTACAGGGGCCATGATCTGCTTCCTCAAACCCCTGTTCGCAGGCTAGCTTGTATGCTGCCTTTACCTCCCTTACTTTCTCCTCCTGCTCTTTTAATTTTTAGGTGAGGTCGCAAATCGTGTCCTGCAGCCTTATCTCACTGCCCCTCACCTCTCTGACCTGGTATTCTAAGTGCGCCATCTTGCGCCTAGCACTGGCTTTACTTTCAGCGGTCTGGTATTCCAGGCGCTCTACCCTTGCCTGATGTTCCCGTTGCACCTCGACGGCCTGGGTCTCCAGGCGCTCTACCTTTGCCTGGTGTTCCCGTTGCACCTCGACGGCCCGGGCCTCCAGGCACTCTACCTTTGCCTGGTGTTCCTTGGTCGTCTGCTCTCTTTCTTGGCTTAACGCCTGAAGCGCCACTAGCACCTTCTCTTCCGCTAAAACCTTATCCTGCATTTCTAGGGCCAATTTCTTGAGCTTGGCAGCCTGTGCTGCTACAACCCTGTCCAGCACTAGGACCTGTTTCTTATAGCACATTAACCAGACTGCCTTTTCAATTGCCCTCTTATGTTGTTTACTCGCCGTCCACTGGGCGGCGGAGTCTATGGGACGCTCAGCCTTTAACATAGCGCCCACCCATTTCTTGGCAATATTAACCTTTCTACACACATAAGTGGACAACCTCTCTTCCATTGCGGTTTCTCCCTCCGCACCACTGTCTGTTATATCGCATACTGTCGCCGATGTCCTGCTGCGGTCGCCATTTCTGTAGGGGGTTTTGGTTTGGGGTTGGTGTCTGGCCAGTCAGGCGTATCTGAGTTGCTCCAGCCCCATGCGGTTTGAATCGCCTCCCCTCTGGTTCTGACCAAAGAAAACCAATGTTTATTAAAAATAGAGAAAAATAAACACTATCCAGAGAAAATCACTATGTATATAACACAATTACACTTAGCGGGGGAGGAGAAACAGACACATCGTGGGAAAATGACTAAAATGACAATTTTAGCAATCCCCTTAACTCCCACCCTTTACACCTATCTAAGTTGTCTTGCGATGGGCCAGAAAGTTTATGTTCACCAGTCTCGGATGTTAGAATGCCTGCTCCGTGCCCCATTGCCTGCCCATGTCTTTAGGGTTTTCACCGCCCAGAGCAGAGATACCCCAGTGATTCAAAGATAACTGTCGGTATCCTGCTTCCTGGACGGGCTCTTTATCGTCGATCTTCTTGATAGTAAGGCAGGGCACCGGAGTCCAGGTGAGAGAGAGAGAGAGATGGCTTCCCGAGGGGCTAGTTATACCCCTTTCTGGGAGCCCTTATCACCTGTCAGATCAGCTTGTTCCTTTGTCTGACCCGGACGTGTTGAAGATGATACAAAGGAAACCGATCTGGGCCTGTCGACCTGGATGGCCGGTTAATCGGTTTTTAAACGTCCCATAAGTGTTTCCCTTTGTCTAACTGGTCTTGTGATGGGGCCATTCCAGTTTGAATGCCCCGTTGATCGTTTTCAAACAGTGTTGAAGTCAGCTAACGAAGGTTTGAATGCAGCTATTACATGTTGATTGTCTGTGCAAACGACCTTGATGGGTTTTAATCAGAGGCCCGACTGCCACTGTTTGCTTCTCATACATAAATGCAGAAGGCCTGTCTGCCTTCTAATTTCTGGAACATTCCTTCTTTGTCAGTCCAAACCTGAACTTTGCAGGCCTTGGCCATGAGGTTGACTGTGGCCATCTTGTTGGGCCCTGGAGCCCTGGATTTTAAACTCAGTCCAGCCAGGTTTTCTCCAATAAGCCAGAAGTAAATCTTCAGGGGAGACATGCAATTTGCGAATCCTTTCAAGTGTGACCTTCTGGAAAACCCCTCTCCCCACCTTGACTGAGCGCTTCCTCAACTGAGGTATATACCAGAAGCATGGGAACCATTTATTTCCTTTCCTCCTGGACATCAGATTCAGATGAAGACCAGCCGTGGCAGCAGCAGAACCCTGCCAACAGCACCACCAACAGCAGGAGCAACAACAGGAGCACCAAGCTGCTGTTTACCCACCTGAAGCTGCACAGGCCAGAAGGCGCCAGCGCGTGACCACATTGCTGCCTGGGATGCAAGGGATGCACTCATGTTGGCCAAATTTGCTTAGCCTGCACAATCAAACACTTTTGCCTCGCACCTTCTTACCAGAGCATCGACAATGAACAAGAACCTGTGGATTCCTATCACTCTGACCACCATACTGACAATTGCAAGTTACTCTAAGCCCTCAATGTGGAAGTTCCATTTGCGAACTGACACAGGCCACAACTTCAACAGTTTGCTATCAAATCTGCTTATCATAACAATTCTAGGATGGCATGTCAAAAATCAATACAACCGAACAACCAAGTGACTACCCTTGTGACTACTTGTGCTTTATCTTCTTCTTACGCGTGCTCCTACGTAGTGCTTCCCCTGTGGCTTCAGCAGATGTGGAGGCCCCTTGCTCACTTTCTTGCTGCTCCTGTCTTGACACCTTTGGTGGCCATCCTCTGGGGTTGCGAACCTGTGAGGGTTCGGCAACAGTCTGCTGCTGCTGCGGCTGTGCAGGGGCCCATCTCAGTTGTGTGAGGACTCTGGAGGGGCTCTGACCGAGGGCTTTGCAGCGGCATGGTCATGTGAGGGCTTGGAGAGGAGCCCCCACTTCCTTGTTGTCTGCCACCAACATCCCTCTCATCAGTCAGCCCCACTTCAGAGCTAGCAAGTGGCTTGACAGCACCTTGCTGCACTTCAGGGGGCCATGAGGACCTGTTTCTGCACTGGAAGTCTTACTCCAGAGGACTTCCATGAAGGTTTGGTTTCTATGCTCAATAGCTGACCATCGCTCATCAGTCTATTCTGAACAATGACCATGTTTTTAATACCCTGGCGACTAAGCACTTCCATGGCCATAGCCATCCTCTCCTCTACCGTAGCCATCCTCTCCTTTACGGTAGCCAGCCTTACCATGGAGGTAGCCATCCTTTCCACAGAGGTTGCCATTCTTTCCGCGGTGATGCGTTCATGTGCCAATGCTTCCACAAAGGCTCTGCTCATGTTCGCGATGGACTCCTCCATTCGCTCCACACTCGCAGTGACCCTGGAGACAAAACCTGCCAGAGACTCCTGCACCTGTTCCTGGAGTACCAGCACCGGTCTCCTTCTGGATGGACCCAGAGGCACAGGGTCGACATGCAGCTGACCATGTCTCCACCATCTGCTGATGCTCACTTGTGATCTGTGACACACCAGGTGACAAAACTACACTATCTCGCGAAGGTCCCACCGAGGTGTGAGTGTCTGCGCTGGTGCTGGGTGCGCTGAATTCTCCTGATGCTGCGCCCTCAGAGGTTACAGCTTCCTCTGAGGAGTCTGGAGGCTCAGGCTGTTCCTCCTGGACAGTGGGGATGGGGGCTTTCGATGGTCCTGTGGGGGAGTAAAGGAAAGAGTTAGAGATGTGAGGTAAAGGTTGCATGCACATTGAATTGTGCAGATGATCATAAGTCAATCTGTTGGAGCATCAGAATCATTATGCAAAGTCAATGAGAGAGATGCTAAACTATTCTGTCACCAACTTGCTGTGATGCGCCCGTCTGTCCGTCCCCAACTTGTGAATCGTCCTCCACTCCGGCGATCTCCAGGGCCGCCTCCTCCGAAGTGGTGAGCTGGGCTACTGAGGGTGGCCCTCCTCCTGTCCTCACTCTTTCCCTCTTATTGTGGGCTTTCTTTTCCTGCAATAAGGGACACAGATGGAGTTTGAGTGAGAATGAAGGAGTGAGTGTAGAGAATCCATAGCATAGATGCTCATAAGGAGACAAAGGGCTCTCCTGTGTGTTGTAAGTTGTTGTCATTGCTTCACAGCGATAGGGCGTGTGAGGACTGCATGGTCGAATAGATAAGTGAATGTGACCATAGAGAGGGAATTGGTTAGGGTGCAGGGATGTAAGGATCAAGTGGGATGTGGAGGAAGAGGTTGGCAAAGCAAAGTGCTGGTGATGAGAGGCGATGGGGATCAGATTGAGGCTGATGGGAATGTCATGCTCACTTTTCCTGTGCGGAGAAGGTCATGAAACCTCTTCCTGCACTGCAGCCAGGTTCTGCTGCACATAGAAATTGCGTTTACCTCTTGGGCCACTTGCAGCCACACAGCTTTAGTCTGCTGGGGAGTGATACGCTTATCAATTACTTCATAAAAGGTGATGAGTCGAAGAAGAGATGATGAGTCGAAAGAAGAGATGAATAAGGCTTTTATTAGCTAAGAAGAGACCATGCTTCTTCGTGAGTGACTGAACAAGTCTGAACGAAACCCACACAGTGGTGGGTGGAGTCAGCTGAGGCATGCCTCCATACACAGCGCCACCCAGAGGTGGCAATATACAATACAGTGGTTTACCACATTCACCCCTTGTTTAATGTGAAGTCCGGCGGGGTGAAGGGTACTACAAGTTAAGTCTATCAGGAGGCCTTGTCTGACGTCCTGATCGTCGTGGTGGCGGCGGTGGTGTTGCAGCATCCGACGTCGGGTCTGGTGTCTGGGTGGTTGGCGAAGATTCCTGGGGCTTTGGCATGCCGTCTGCAGGGGTTGGGTTGGGAGGGGTGGTGGGGGATAACAGTGGTAAGGGGGATAACGGTGGTAAGGGGGATAACGGTGGTAATTCAGGGGTACCCGAGGGTGCGAGATCTCGTATGGAGACCGTGTCCTCCCGCCCATCTGGGTATGTCACCCAGGCATACTGGGGGTTGGCGTGTAGGAGGTGCACCCGCTCGACCAGGGGGTCCGTTTTATGCGTCCTCACGTGCCTCCGCAGTAGGACGGGCCCAGGAGAAGTCAACCATGCCGGTAGCGAGGTTCCCGATGTAGACTTCCGGGGGAAAACGAACATTTTCTCATGAGGGGTCGCATTAGTGGCAGTACAAAGCAGTGACCGAATGGAGTGAAGCGCTGCAGGGAGGACCTCCTGCCAGCGGGAGGTCGGAAGGCCCTTAGATTTTAGTGCTAAGAGGACTGCCTTCCAAACCGTCGCGTTCTCCCTTTCCACCTGGCCGTTCCCCCGGGGGTTGTAACTGGTGGTCCTGCTCGTGGCGATACCTCTTGTTAGCAGGTACTGCCGAAGTTCGTCGCTCATGAACGATGAGCCCCTGTCGCTATGTATATAGCTGGGGAACCCGAACAGAGCGAAGATGTCATTCAGACACTTGATGACCGTGGTACTGGTCATGTCTGGGCAAGGGATGGCAAAGGGGAAACGGGAGTACTCATCAACTATGTTGAGGAAGTACACATTGCGGTCAGCGGAGGGGAGGGGCCCTTTAAAATCGACGCTCAGGCGTTCGAAGGGGCGGGTGGCCTTGATCAGGCTTGCTCTGTCCGGCCTATAGAAGTGCGGTTTGCACTCGGCGCAGATTTGGCAGCTCTTGGTCATGGTCCTGACCTCCTCGATGGAGTAGGGCAGGTTACGGGATTTGATAAAATGGAAAAACCTGGTGACCCCCGGGTGGCAGAGGTCATTGTGGAGGGACTGCAGCCTATCACTCTGCGCGTTGGCGCATGTACCACGTGATAGGGCATCTGGGGGCTCATTGAGTTTCCCTGGCCGATACAAGATATCATAATTGTAGGTGGAGAGTTCGATTCTCCACCTCAAGATCTTGTCGTTCTTGATTTTACCCCTCTGCTTATTATTAAACATAAAAGCTACTGAACGCTGGTCAGTGAGCAGGGTAAATCGTTTCCCGGCCAGGTAATGCCTCCAGTGACGCACCGCTTCTACAATAGCCTGGGCCTCCTTTTCGACGGAGGAGTGTCTCGTCTCGGGGCCCTGGAGGGTCCTTGAGAAAAAGGCCACGGGTCTGCCCGCCTGGTTAAGGGTCGCGGCTAGGGCGAAGTCGGAGGCATCGCTCTCCACTTGGAAGGGGATGGACTCATCCACTGCGTGCATTGCGGCCTTCGCGATATCGTTCTTGATAAGAGTGAAGGCTGCACACGCCTCTGGTGTCAGGGGGAAGGAGGTGGCTTTGATGAGGGGCCTGGCTTTGTCTGCATAGAGGGGCACCCACTGGGCGTAGTAGGAGAAAAACCCCAGGCATCTCTTCAGTGCTTTTTGGCAGTGGGGAAGGGGTAGCTCCATTAGGGGGCGCATTCTGTCGGGGTCGGGCCCGATGACTCCGTTCTCCACCACGCAGCCGAGGATGGCCAGGCGCTTGGTGTGAAACATACATTTTTCCTTATTGTACGTTAGGTTCAGCCGTTGGGCCGTACGGAGGAAATTTGCTAGATTAACGTCGTGGTCCTGCTGGTCGTGGCCGCAGATGGTGATGTTATCCAAATAGGGGAAGGTTGCCCGCAGCGCGTTCTGGTCAACCATTCGGTCCATCTCCCTTTGGAAGACCGAAACCCCGTTGGTGACGCCGAAGGGGACCCTAAGGAAGTGGTAGAGGCGGCCGTTTGCCTCGAAGGCAGTATACTGGCGGTCCTCATGGCGGATGGGCAGCTGGTGGTACGCTGACTTAAGGTCGATGGTGGAGAATACTTTGTATTGCGCAATCTGATTGACCATATCAGATATGCGAGGGAGGGGGTACGCGTCCAGCTGGGTGTACCGGTTTATGGTTTGGCTGTAGTCGATTACCATGCGGCGTTTTGCAGTGGTTTTAACGACTACAACCTGGGCTCGCCAGGGGCTAGTGCTACCTTCGATAATGCCCTCCTTCAAGAGCCGCTCCACCTCAGAGCTGATAAAAGCTCTGTCCCCGGCACTGTACCGCCTGCTTTTGGTAGCGATGGGTTTACAGTCGCGGGTGAGGTTAGCGAACAGGGGAGGGGGGGGGACTTTTAATGTGGAAAGGCTGCAGGTGGTTTGCAGCGGGCGATTTAAAAGTTGTTGGTTGCAGACTGTGAGTGGGGGGAGGGGTCCACCGTATGCTAGTGTGACACTCTTAAGGTGGCACTGAAAATCCAACCCTAGCAGGACGGCAGCGCAAAGACGGGGCAGGACTAGCAGTTTAAATTTTTGATATTCAGTGCCCCCTACTGACAGGGTCACCACACAGTAGCCGCTGATGTCCATTGACTGGGACTTGGACGCCATAGAAATGCGATGGTGCGTTGGCAGAATCGTGAGGGAGTGGCTACGTACCGTGTCGGGGTGGACGAAACTCTCTGTGCTCCCGCTGTCGATCAGGCAACTGGTGGCGCGGCCGTTTACCGCGATATCCATCATGGAGCTGGATAGATGGTGAGGGTGGCCTTGATCCAGCGTCACGGAGGCCAGTATGTGGCTTAGTGAGTCACTATAGTCATCCGCCGAGACGGTGGTCGGTTCCGGTGACGAAATGGCGGTTGAGTGCGTTGGATACGATGGCGGCGGATGCCATGCGGCCGGGGGTACACAAAATGGCGGATAAGATGGCTGCTCCCACGGCCCGCACGCTGCGCTGCTGGCTGGCTTCCCCTTGCAGGCGTTAGCGTAATGGCCTTTCTTCCCGCAGCCCGAGCAGGTAGCTGTCTTAGCTGGGCAGTGCGCTCTGGGATGTTTTAACTGGCCACAGAAATAGCATTTTTGGGCCTGGTTACTGGGCATCGAAGCAGTTCTTACCGGAGGCTGCTGTCTCGGTTGGGTCGCTGCAGCGGTTGGTGCCGGGGGCGGCGGTCCCGTGTCCCACGGTTTCGATTGCCATGTCTCGGCGCCGTTACGGGGGTATGCCTCGAGGTTTCGGTGGGCCTCCTCTAACGAGAGCGCAAGGGCAATGGCCGTCTTCAGGTCGGGTTCCTTGCTTTCTAGCAGTCTCTGCCGGGTGTGGTCTGACTGGAGGCCCCTGACGAAGGCATCACAGGCGAGTCCCTGCGCGTGCTCCACAGCCGTTACCGCTTTACAATCGCAGTCTCTGCAGAGTGCCAGTAGCGCCCGTGCAAATGCCCCTACCGATTCTCCCGGTTGCTGCCTGCGGGATCCCAAGAGGTGTCGGGCGTAAATTGTGTTCACTGGGCGCGTATATTGCCCTTTTAGTAGCTCGAGGGCCGCCACGTACGTATTAGAGTCCCGGATTAGCATATATACTTGATGGCTCACCTGGGCGGTCAAAATTTTCAGTTTGTGATCCTCCTCTGTAACCTGTGAGATTGCGAGGAAGGATTCAAAGCAGCTCAGCCAGTGTTCAAACTTGGCTGATGCACCCACATCTTGAGGGTCGAGGTCCAGGCGTGGTGGTCTGAGGGCTCTCAGCAATGTCTGCTGTATCCGTTGCTGTTGTTGCTCCTCAGGTGTCGCCATTTAACTTTTAGCTAATAAAATTGATACGCTTATCAATTACTTCATAAAAGGTGATGAGTCGAAGAAGAGATGATGAGTCGAAAGAAGAGATGAATAAGGCTTTTATTAGCTAAGAAGAGACCATGCTTCTTCGTGAGTGACTGAACAAGTCTGAACGAAACCCACACAGTGGTGGGTGGAGTCAGCTGAGGCATGCCTCCATACACAGCGCCACCCAGAGGTGGCAATATACAATACAGTGGTTTACCACAGGGAGGCTTTTTTCTCCCTGAGGAAGGGAAGAGCACCTCCTTATTTGCTCTTGCTCCCTCCACCAGAGCTTGGAGGGAGGCCTCATCGAATCTTGCAGCACACTTTGGTCTACTGGTGGACATAATTGCTGAAGAAAGCGCTCAGAACAATGGGCATAAAGTTTAAAGGCTGGAAAAGAAGCAAGGCTGCTTGTTGGCCTTATATCCAGCAGCATTGATGATGTCATCGGAGGTGACTTTCTGTATGAAAAGGCTCTTTGGGTCAGGGGTTTCCACATGCTGGAAATCAAGTGCCCAATTAGGGCAAAATCGCACTTTTGTCCCACTTCGCATTGGAGTCGGGATCCTGAAACGACGACTACCTGACATGCCCCCAGCCTGCCCCAAATGGCAAAATCAAGCCCTTAATATTTTATTGGATGATAGTCTGGGGAAAATTGTTTCATTTGCCAGTTTGTTCTGTCTTCTGCATCTTTGCTGTGACAGACAAATGAAAACAGCCCTCTCGTACATCATCGTGTAGTTATTATTCATTGTGGAAGCTTTGACAGGGAGTGCTGGCTGTTTATTCACCTGTGTGACTAATCAGGGCTGACCCCAACATTAACTTTCTGAATCCTGGGACTGGGATCCATGACTGGTTTTCCTCTTTCTAATCCAGGCATACTGAGTTGCCAGTCTCTGGGCCTGCAGCAAGGCCGTAACCCGTATTGGAGTGTATTGAGATTTTAGGAAACAGGCTTTGAGTCCAATTGTAGCATCACTACTCACTGCCACCCTAGCTCAGATCTGGTAACTCAACATAGGCACCTTCCTGCTCTTACATTAAGTAAGCAAAACAAAACTAATAATACATGTGCTTAATTGTCTAACTATTTTTTATACAGAAAACATACTCATTGTGTTACAGGGGGTCCCCAAACTTTTTTAGAATGCTCAAGGGGAGCCTGGGAAGCAAGAGGCCCGAGGATCGATAGAAGTCAGTCCTCAGGCCACATCTGCATACCTGGGGCGAGCTGCCAATACTGGTCGCACCTCCATGGGAAGGTGTTTTTAATTTCTTCCCCAAAACTTACCTTTGGTTGGGAGCTGCAGGGACTGCATTGCGTGGGGGTTATGTTGGGCACCAGGTGAAGGGTGTTGATAACGGGTAGGACTTTTTAAATGTTTTTTGTAAAGCATTTTCTGATGCAATAATATAGTTTTTGTAAAGAGCTGTGACCTGTTAGAGATTAAATAAAGCCACTAATGAGGTTTATATACAAACTGTCAATCTATATTAGTTTATGTTTGAAAAAAATTGGAACTCATGGGCCTAGAAATTGGGTTTTGGCTTAGCCAGGGCTTTAGCGCCGGAAATTAGTGCCGGCGCTAAGTCCCCTGCGCGCGCCAAAAATTCAGTGGCGCCGCGCCCAAACGGCTGCCGGCGCTACTGAAGGGTCTTAGTGCCTGGAAAAGGGCGCTAACTGCCGTTTCGCGCCGCAATTCCGGCGCTGCGGCACCCGATGCGGTGCGGCAGGCTGGGGAAGTGCAGGCCTCCTCCTTCCGTTAAGGAGGAGCTGCCTGCACCCGGCCGCGGCCCGCGCAAATCTCCTCAAAAATGAGCCCGGCACCTCGGACAAGTGCCGGGCTTGCATCTGTTCCGGGGGGGGGGGGCGGAGAAGTCCGGGGAGGGAGCTGCGGGCAGGCGGCCGGCGGGAAAGCGGCCGGCCGCCACGCGACCTTAATGCGCCGGCGCTAACTTCAGCAAGGCACCTTTTACAGAACGTTGCTTGCGGCTGCCACGGGCGAGGCGGCCGCAACTCAATTTCGGAGTTCGGGCGGGTTACCACGGCAACCGGGACGCTGCGCACACCGATGACGTCATCGGTGCCGGCGCAGCGCTACCGGTGCAACGCCGCTTTAGGGCCCCACTCAATTTTTCAAATGGCCATAACTCTGGCGCTAGTCCCTCTAGCGCCTCAAAAGCGGCGCTAAGGCTAGTGAATTTCTAGGCCATGATTTCTTACCAAATCTCATGATTTTTAAGAGTTTGTCTCATGATTTATGAGACGGTGGGGTTGGCATTACTGTGTATCCACCCTACCATTGTACCCACTGGTGGCCATGCCTTCAACTAATTAAATCCACGTTCTTGAAATCTCTCCCTGTCCCCCTCTATATCTCTACCTTTAGGATCCTCCTTAAAACCCATCTCTTTGACCATGCTTTTGATCATCTCTAGTATTACGCTCCTTATTTAGCTTGAAATCAATTTTTCCCTTATGCCTCTACATAACAGCTTGGCCTGTTTTCTTGCTACATTAAAGACTCTATATAAGGGCAAGTTGGTGTTGTTACATTAACATGAAACTTAACAAAGGATAACAACACTGCAGTAAAGGCCTTTTAGCATTGAGGCTGATGTCAGGTTCTTGGGAATTCCTATCAAAACAATCACGCAGCTTAGGCGAGCACATATTTGTAGTTCTTCATTTTAACATAGAATTTTCAGAATCTACTGATCTGTTTGAAGTCAGAATAGTAAACAGCTGTTTTTCTCACAGCAGAACTTAGTTCAAGCTTATGTTTGATTGCAAGTAACAGTTGGAGACATTTTGAATTGCAGACCTGCCAAAAATGTTACACCAGATTTTTCATTCTGTTACTCAGTTGTCAGAAGAAAGACTTAAAAGAAAAACACACCTGGAGTCTAACTGCAAGAATGTGTGAAAATGCCTTAGTGGTGGGGCTTGTATGTACTAGTCACACACAGATTAACTGATCATATCCTGTGCATCTCTATATTTATATGTATATACTTATATAAGTAGAGGAGTGGAGTTATTCTGAGACCTGATTACTACATTCAAGTTCTCAATGCAATTCATGCACAACTTCATATAAACTGGGTCTTCTTCCCATTAATCAGATTTCTGCCTGCAATAATAATATTCAACTGTAATTATTACACCAAGTTATTGCAGTACCTTCCAGAATTAAATATAACAAACATAATCATCTAAGGAAGTGCTGTATGAAGAAAAGGCCATTCAGCCCTTCAAGCCCATGTCGTGGACTCTACCCAACCTATTTAAATTCCTAAGTGAAAGTTCTGTAAAATCTGTGTGGTCACAATCCATGGCACCGACATTTTTTTTTAACATTTTTATTATTAGATCTGTGAAAGTATTTTAAAACACATATGTGCAGTCTGACGTTGTATTATGATCTAATTTACACAACTCATATATATGCTTCCACGCTTCATCTGGCAGTGAGCATTTGCTGGCTTCTTCTCATTGGCAATTTAATCCCAATTAAAACCTTTACATTTTCATTACCATCTCATGAAAACTTGTTTTCTTTTAATACCTAAAAGCCAGAAGTCAGTGTGATGCTACATTAAAAAAAAACTGGAAAAGACTGTAATAAATAAGGAACAAAATCATAAGTGTATCATACCTAGTCAGCTTTATGAGATATTTAAATACAGGGAGCTGTGTGGTATACTATATCTACAATGGCTCACTGATAATTTATTTCAATGTCTGTCAAATTTAAAAAAATTAAGAGAAACAAAATAAACTGAGAACCTACTTATATTTTGTTCAATGTTATAAAGGAATGCAATGATTGAATTGGTAAGTTGTCCATTTGGGCTGGCTCCATTTGATGTGTAGACGATGCAAAGCAAAAAGGTTCTTGTTATGGTTAAGATATTTTTATAGGAACATTAAGGGGAAAGAAGTGGTATGGATATGGAATTGGCTCAGTGACAGGAAGCAGAGGATGGTGGTGGATGGGTGTTTTTCAGACTTGAAGGTGGTTTGCAGTGGTGTTCCCCAAGGGTCAGTTTTGGGTCCATTATCTTTCCAATGTTTATAAATGACTTAAGCTTGGGTGTAGGGAGCAGCATTATAAAGTTTGTAGATGATATGAAACTTGGCAATGTAATATAGTGATGAGGATAATTTTAGACTTCAGGATGACACAGACAGGGTGGTTAAATGGGCAGAGGCATGGCAGATGGAGTTCAATGCGGAGAAGTGTGAAGTAATGCACTTTGGAAGGATTGATATGGAAAGACAGTGTACTATAAATGGCACGTTTTTGAAATGTGTAGCTGCGCAGAGAGACCTTGGTGTCCATAGACACAAATCCTTAAAGGTGGCACGGCAATTTGATAAGGTGGTTAAAAAAGCATATGGGTTACTTGGGTTACTTATAGAGGTATTGAATATAAAAGCAAAGAGTTCATGCTAGGACTTTATAAATCAATGGTTAGGCCTCAGCTGGAGTATTGTGGACAATTCTGGGCACCACACTTCAGGAAAGATGTAAAGACCTTAAAAAGATTACAGAGGAGGCTTACCAGGATGTTACCAGATATGAGGGACTTCAGTTTTTCAGTTATGAGGAGAGGTTGGAAAAGGTAGGACTGTTCTCCTTGGAACAGAGAAGGTTAAGAAGTGACCTAATAGAGGTTTTCAAGATAATGATACATTTTGATAGAGTAGATAGAGAAAAACTATTCCCTCAAGCAAGTAGGTCAATAACTAGAGGTCAATAACCAGAGAGCATAGATTTAAAATCATTGGCAAAAGATCTAGAGGGTGATGAGGAGAACTTTTTTCACTCAGAGAGTTCAGCTCACAGGAGGCTCTCCCCATGTAACAGGGTCTACAGGCAGAGGCTGAGTTTCCTTGACATGTCCAAACAGCAGTGTCTCAGGAGGCTCAGGCTGTCATGTCAGGTGATGGCAGGCCTCTGCAGCCTCCTAGAAGAAGACCTGCTGACTGCTAGACCTAATGGCCATGCGTTACCAGTGACTATCAAAGTCACCACCGCGTTCAACTTTTTTGCCTCAGGATCCTTCCAGGGCTCTGCATTAGACAGGTCACTGATGGGTTGTCTGACAGGGCTGGCAATTATGACAACTTTGCCTGCGAGGATGCCAGTCAGAATGAGCGGGTGCTGGGCTTTGCAGTTCTGGCTAGCTTCCCATAGGTGTAGGGTGCCATCGACTGCACACACAAGCCAATCTGCGCACCTCCAGAACAACCAGGGGATTTCATCAAATGCAAGGGCTTCCACTCCATTACAGTGCAGCTGGTGTTCAACCACAGAAAGATGTTTGTGCAGGTGTGTGCAAGATTCCCGGGCAGCTGCCATGATGCTTTCATCCTGCAGCTGTCTAAGCTCCCTAATATCTTCGGACTTGGAAGTAGACTTAAGGGATGACTGCTAGGTGACAAGGAATACCCACTGCATGACGCCCGTCAGAAACCCATCCATTGAAGCCCAAAGGTACGGTAATGAATGGCATATCACCACCAGATGTGTGACTGAACAGTCCATTGGCATGCTGAAGGTGTGCTTCAGATGCCTCGACAGATCTGGAGGTGCCCTTGAGTACACACCAGCCAGGGTCTCCAGAATGGTTGGGGTTTGCTGTGCTCTGCACAACATTGCACAGCAGCGAGGCTTGGACCTGCAGGAGGATCAAAGCAAAGAGCTCAGATCCTCCTCGGATGGTTCAGAGGGGGAGGAGGAAAAAGAAGAGGAGGATGATGAGCACAATGCTACCCCAGCTGCTCACATTGCTGCCAGGGATGACAAGGATGCCCTTATTCATGCAAGGTTCACTTAGGTTGCACCAGTCCACCCATGTCACCAGAAAATGCAATGGTCCTCCTCCCCCCGCATGTCACTGACACAAAGCAGTCCTGTAACCAAATATCCACCCATTGAACATCCTCCCATTGGTCCCCATCAATTCATGTCTTCACATTCATCATCTAGCAAGGTAGAAGGCCACTTACCACCCAACACCCAAGAATGGACAAGACAGGAAAGTGGTGAAAAATGATAACATTTATGTGAGCTAAACAACATTTTCTCAGACACCCATGTGCAACTACAAAACCTTACTTCTCCTTTTACTGGTACTCCTACGTAATGCAACCTGTGTGGCTCCTGAAGAGGTAGAGGCAGGCTGCTCAGATCCCTACTCTGACTGCTGAGATGCACTTGGATGACGTCCTCTGGGTTTTGGAGCCCGTGAGGGCCCTGCCAAAGACTGCTCCAACTGCGCCTGTGCAGGACCAGGCTCGGCCGTTGGGAGACGAGGCAGTACGTGAGCTGCTGACTGATAGGTGGGCTGTGGGTGAGAAGTGGAAGCGCTTTGAGTGGAATCCCCATGACCCCTTTCACCATCATCCCCCTCATGGCCCAGCCACACTACACTGCTACCACTGTGCTAGAGAACACTTTGGTGCAGATCAGTGCAGCCCTGTAAGGACAAGGCTAAGGTATCTATCATTCTATTTAAGGTGGCAGATATGTTGGCATCCAGATTCTGCACGGTGGTGTTGAAGGCATGCATGGACTCATTTTATTGGAGTGGTTGATGGTCCATGGTGCTGACCACTCTATCCATGGAAGAAGACATCATCTTAATGGTGTGTAAGGGTGGCTATGAGGGAGAGGCATGACATTAGGATGAGGGTGAGTGGGATTGGTGGATGGATAAAAGGGGATGTGAGGAAGTGCATAGACAGAGAGGGATGAGTGCACCTGCAAGGTAAGTGGGTGTGAGGAGTGATGTGATGGAGTAGGCTTGAGAAGGCAGAGTGAGGGGTGGGGGTGATGCGCACAGCAGGATGTAGATGAATGTGCAACTTTACTCACCTTTCCTGACCTGGTTAGGTCATTAAACTGCTTTCTGCACTGAATCCAGGAGCGTGGTACCATGCTCCTGTTGCTGACCTCCCCCGCAACCTCCAACCTCGCCTTCTTGGTCTCAGCTGCAGGTTTCTTCCTCCCATTGCTGGGGAACAGTATCTCTCTCCGACTCCTCACAGCCCCCAGCAGCACATCCAGGGATGCGTTAGTGAAATGAGGTGCAACCTTTGACTGTCTGCACTCTATTCTGGCACTTGCTTCTCTTCTCTTCCCAACTCCAAACTCTTTCAACTTGCATATTTGGAGTGTCCCTTTAAATACTGGAGTTGAGATTGTGTCATGAAGGTCCATATCACACCCGCTGCCGCTGAATGGACGGGAAACTCAGAAGTAAAATTATAATGAGGTGGCTGAGTTAAAAAGCCACTGATAGACACGCTGCACTTACTTCCGGGTTTCCCGCACGCTATCGGTCCCTCCCGCTCTCGGCGTGTCACAAACTTCAAATCGAGGCCTGAATGTTTGCAAACCCCATGTCCTATTTGACCATGAGCTGAGTATCTGACACAATATCCTCTCCATTAGTAAGACTACCTACCGACACACACCTCTGCACTTACCTCAACCCATCTGTTGCTGAAACCCTAAACTATGGCTACATCATCTCTACACTCAATGGAGCGGAGGGGGCAATTTTGTGTTCGGGAAGCCCAGAAGAACAGGCTTTCCTCATGTTCTGCTGAATTTAACGGCAGGACCTTATTACATTTTTTGTCTCTGTTTCTTGGCCACAGCCAGCTAGATTGAGAGGTGGGTAGGTCTTCGGCATCCGGCCACAGCCGGGGAGTGGAGAGGAAGGAGGGAGGGATCGGAATGGCCAGGCAGGGGGTGGGAGGAGGGAAGAGTTTGGAGGTTGGATGGAGTGGGGGGCACAGGGTGTAAGATTCGCAAAATTCCCACATTCCCCCAAGGTTATTAATAAAAGGGACCCTGCATGGACATTTTAAAATGGGTACCCAAAAGATGGCATCTGCACCTCGTGACCAAAAGCCTGTGAGATTTTAAAAGCTTGGACTCTGTAGCACAGAACAGGCAGTTTCGGGAAATCGAAACTTAAAATGCATTTCTGTGAAAAGGACTTTGTGTTTGAAAAACCAGACAGTTAAGCAAACACTGCATATGCATTTCGTCAGATTGGAACAGATCAACCCAGTTAGGCCTAAGCGTAAAGCCATTAGTTTGTCTGCATAAATAATCAGAAACACCAAGGCTGGACAGGCTGATTAAAATGCATTAATGACAATACAGCTCGGACATCAGGCCATCAGGTGCGATAAACGGCCATCCAAAGCCAGTTAGTTTAGATTGGTGTAATCATTTAAAACAGCCTGCCAAAAGTTAAACAATGGGCTGACCTGATTTGGCGCGCAGATAAGGGCCATCGAAAGGAGTATAACTGTAGGCCCTTAGTGACAATCACTCTCTTGTCTCTTTTACTCTTGCTCTTACTCTTGACTCGTGCGCTGCTGCCGCCCGCACTCGTGCCCTGGCCTTGTGGTGGGTTCTCTTCTCGCTCCCCGCATTGGGTGCATAACAGCCAAGGACATCCATACCAATCGCAGAGAGGGGAACGGGACCCGAGTCCAAAGTCACCCAGGACACCCGGGCCACGAGAGAGGGCAGAGGAAATGAGGCGAAACAAGACGAGACGAAGAATAAGGTAGAGACCCAACAAGAGCAGAGAAGGGCAGCAAAAGACGCATTGATAACGACCGAGCGCCTAGTTATAAGCTGACGCTTGGGGAAGAGAATAAGTTGGCTATTGAACACTGTGAATGAACTGGCGTTAAACGCAGGTGTCCACGCCGTAACAAATATACTGGAGTTCTAAGAATGGGTAGAAAAATCTAAGCAGTAAAGACTGCCAACGCAACGTTACCACCGACGACCGCCCGAGGGAGAAGAAGAAGAGAACCCATCACGACGAGACGGCGACGGTAGCTGAGGAGAGGAAAAGTGTGCCGCAGCAATCAGCTCCAGCACCACGCCCTGAGAACACGTGGCAATGGAGCACCCCAAAGGACAGGAGACAAAACCTCAAAACTCGCAACGTTTAAGGCAACAGGCCTTGGATTGGTGAGCATGAATTCCTGGCCACTCATAGCTTAATCTAATTAGGTATAGGGTGTGGGATAAGGAAAAGGGGATTGTTAAAGTTGTTTTTTTTCCCTCGATGTGCCATGTGTTCCCCATTCCCTGTATAAGTATACTTATTTTGTTTATGCCTGTAATTGTTTACCAGTAATTTCTCATAAGACTTGTTTTATTTCTGTTTTAATAAAATCTTGGTTTTCTTACACCAAACCACTTGTCTACTCGATTTTTCTGTATCGCCGCCTGCACCTAAGTCCAGTGTTTAGAAGCCAGGGGCCTGGGAGCGATTTGAACCGCTCACCAACAGTCAGGGGCATAACTGACTGGGCGCACGCGCCAACCTGCCACCCCCTACAGAAAATGGCGACCACTGCAGGACTCCGGCAGCAGGGTTGCGATACAGTAGACAATGGTTCGGATGAGCAAACCATGATGGAGGAAAGGATTTCTGATTATGTGTTTAGCAAGGTGAATATCACAAAGAAGTGGATCACCATTCTATTAAGGGCTGGGCGTCCGGTAGATGCAGCAGCTAGGTGGAAAGAGGGAAAGGAACACAAGAAGTCCTCAGAGAAGGCAGTCTGGCTGATGTGTTTCAAAAAGCAGGTCCAGCTGTTGGATAGGCTCGTTGCAGCACAGGCAGCCAAGTTAAAGGAGTCAGCCCTGGAGATCCAGGAAAAGGCTCTAGCAGGGGAAAAGTTATTGGTAGCATTGCAGGCCCTGAATCAGGACAGAGTGTATGTAATGGGAGATCACAAGGCCCAGTTGGAATACCTACGGTGCCAAGTTGCCGAAGCCAAAGGAAATGAGTTAAGGTTGTGGGAAAAGAATGCCCGCTTGGCAAAGCAAGTTAGGGAACAGGAAGAGAAAGTACTGGAGGTGAAGGCAGCTTATAAGCTAGCGAGTGAACGGGGGTTTGAGGAGGCAGACCACGGCCCCTGTAAAGGGCGGATAGAAAATCTGAGCCTGGACCTGAGGAAGGTAAAAGGCATGGTGTGCCTTATAAGCCCGAAGGCAGGTCAGGCGGATTTTATGGGGAACATGGGGAGGACAGTTCCAACGTCACCGGTAGTGCCCAGGGACGACCCGGTTGAGGGACAGGAGGTCTCACGACCCCCACCCGTAGCACCAAGCTTCAGCGAGGTCTGGCAGCAAGGGAGGGTGGAGCCAGAGGTGGGAGCGGAGGTGGAGCAACCCCCGCCAGAGAGGTCGGAGCCGGGACCGATGTGCCCAGCACGGCATCGGAGGTTCGGCCCACCTGTCAATGGCGACGATGAAGGACCCCTCCAAAACCAGTTTGTATTACCCTATAGCACCCAACAGCTTAGGGCTATGGTCAACCATATCCCAAAGCTGTCCGAAAAGGGAGACCCCTCGATCCACTTCAGGGACATCGAGCAGGCAGCCAGCGTCAATGACTGCGATGGTGCTGAGCAGGCCAAGATGCTGCTATTCTCCTTGGGGAGTAGTCTCCCCCAATCCCTCTCTGACGAGTGTAAGGGGGGCAGAGCGGGTATGAGGAGCTTAGAGATGCGGTTCTGGAGGCCATGGGGATGAATGAGGGAAGTCCTTTCTCCCGTGTGGAGAGGACGGTCCAGCTCGCAGGGTAAACCCCGCAGGCTTTTGCGGACCGGTTATGGCCAGTGTACCGGAGGGCCTGCCCGGGGACGCCCAACCGGGTGTTCCTGAACGAGGATTCCCTGGCCCATTGGTTCCGTTGCCTGGTGGCGAACAGCTTGCCACAGGTCCGGGCCAAGGCAGAAATCTGGTTCAACCCCAAGAACCCCCAGACTACCGAACTTACGGTGATCAGGCAGTTGACTTTAGCCTATAAAAACGGTAGAGGAACCGATGCACACCCAACTAAGGGGAAGGTGCATGAGGTAAAACCCGGACCGGGTAGGAAAGAGTGGCATCAGGAAGGGACTAATCCCCCCAACACAAAGACGAATTGTTACGGGTGCGGGAAGGATGGTCACTGACGGAAGGAGTGCAAGACCCCTTGGAAAGATAACAAGGGAAAGAATTCCACAGCCCCAGCCCAAAAGGCGGAGGCAGGAATCACACCCGCAGCGGTTGAGTCATTTTTGGATGCCATGAGGTCCATATTGACTGGCCAAGGGAGGGTAGCAGCCGCTACCGGTGCTCTGACCCCGTCAGCCCATCCAACCCGCAGCCCTGACTAGAACCAGCGCAGCCTGTCGACCTGTGTCCACTTGAAAACGATGAGGGGAGCAGACCCTGTGTTAAGATGCGGGTGGAGACGGTGCAGGGGAGTTATTCGGTGGACACTGGAGCTTCCAGCACGGTGGTCCATTTGGAAGACCCGACCAATCCACCCAGGTCTAACAAGGTCCCATTTAGCCCAATGGGAGTCACAGGGAACGAGCAGGCTGGGGAAATGGCCAAACATTTGGCCATAGTTTTAGGATCGCTCCCCACCACGTGGGAGGGTAACCAAAGGACCAACGAGGTAGCCGAGCAGAGGGCCAGGGAAGGAGAGTTCTGGGATCCCTGTAGAGCAGGCCCGGTAGCCACAGTCCGGGACAAGGGAGGCACACAGGGGGTAGCTTTGGCCCCGGACCTAAAGCAGGTCCAAGCCCGAGATCCCGTCTGTGAGGCCGTCATGGTAATGGAAGAGAACGGGGAGTCCCTAGAGAGCCCGTTCGGGACAGCGGACGAGGTTTTAAAACAGGCTGCTGGTTATATTAATCAGTGCAAACTGTTTAAACCTGAAAGGGGAAAACAGCCAGTTGGGGAAAGGTCTGAGGATAGAGATCCTCAGCCTGCAGCAGGAGCGAGTTCAAAGACTGCACAGGCAGGCGCTGTGGCTTGCTTAAAGGGAGGGGCCATCCCGCCCACAGATTGGGACACTCCCCCGCTCTTCTGGGATCCAGATGAGGAGGGACCCGAAGGCAAAAACCCCGCCCCTAACCCAGGTGTAGAGGAGGAGGGACCTGAGGTCGAAAACCCCGCCCTGGACCCAGCCATGGGACCTGGGGGCGGAGACTCTAAGCTTGCAGCAACTGGCTGCAAAGAGTTACCTGCCCCTAGCCCAGGTTCGGGGGAGGTCAAGCCTGAGGGAGCAGCGGTTCCGGTTAAAGGCCTATCAGTCAAGAAAGCCCCACCCGCCAAGGTCCCTAGAAGGTCCCCACGGACGCCCCAGCCAAGGAAGCCATGGTCACCAGCTCCCCAGTTACCAAGGGCCGCCCCTCGAGTCAGGGGGAGGTCCGAGGACAGAGGTCCTCAGCCCACAGCCACGGGCAGTGAGGGACCAACAGTGCAGGATGGTGCGGCCACGCCGGAGGAAGCGGTGTGCCGCAGTCCAACCAGGAATTAGCGTGGCCGCCCGGAGACGGGCGGCGGATGTACATAGTTTAGGTAATAATGTATGTTGATATTTTAAGTTAGGTATTTCGCTTAAGTTTGGGTGTTTTAGCTTAAGTTAAGTAAGGTGATGGGTAGTTTTAATTAAGTAGTAATCTGCTAGGATTGTGTGTAATTGAGTCGAGGCTGCAAGGCTCGACTATGCTTCACCCAAGCCAGAGAATCTCTTGGGGACCTGGCTGCATGTTTTTGTATCTGTTGCAGAAAGACTTTCAGGATGAAGGGGGTCGTAATCCTACTCGCCCTGATGGGACTGATCCTGGGAAAGAGGGGCGACGTGGAAGACTCCCACATCTATGGGTACTCCGGAGATAGAGCACTGATAGCAAATGACAGAAGTGGCGAGCGGGATGCAGAGGAGACCGCCGTCTACGTCCACGAGGGAAGGTGGCCAGGGTGGCTGGGGTCCAATTCGTCTCAGTACTCCAGCCAGACCGGGTTTATGTACGGGGAGGCCTTCCTCCTGTGCCCCAGGGTACGGGTCGTTACCACAAGGGTCAGCGTCACCGTAGGGAAGCATGTATGTTTAACGTGCAAGGGACACATTCCTCTGGATAGGTGGTGGTGGCTCAGAAAGCTGAGCAAAGATATGAGGAACCCCGCAGTCGAGTGGGAATGGTTGGGGAACAGTACCCGCCAGACGATTACAGGGACTCATGGGGGATTAAGCGTGTGTTGGGACAAGTGGTGGGAACCGGATCAAGGGATTTACATCTGTATGTGAGGGTCAGAGGAGGTCTGCCCCTCAGGCATATCCATTGTTTTCCACTGGATGAAGTGGGATACCAGCCTGAAGGTGTGTGCGGTCCCCTACACCCCGATCCCAGTCAATGCCACTGAGCTTTTGCACAGCCCACAGCGCAGGTGGCGAGGTTACCCAGGGAAGGGTGCCCCAGCACTACCAAGGGACCAGGGAATGGACTGGTACTAGTGCCTACCGACCAGATGCTGTACCAGGGGGTACACTACACGGTAGCCTCCGTGATTTTAAATCTCACTGAGGTACATTTACCGGAGTGGTGTTCCAAAGAAACAGAGCAGCTATACCAGGCCCTATTAAAGGACATGTTCAAGAAGTTTTATGAGTTCGATTTCGCCAATGTTGACAAAACCGAACTGTACACCACACACCGTGAGTTTTTGGGTAATGCAGGGAGACAAAGAAGGGGAGTATGGAATGATTTTTTACTGTGCTTAATACTGGGTCCTCTGTCATCAACAGTTTAGATGACAAAGAGCTGCAGACCCAGAAAAATGGTTTAAAAAAACAATTAAGGAAGATATTAATGGATGAGAACAAAGTAGTGGGCTCGGAGCTGCATGAGGACCAGGCCATGACGGTCCATTTAAAGGAGATTATAGCGGAGTTGGAAAAGCACGCAAGGACGGTAAATGCCCTCATAACGAGGTGTGCGTGCTGTATGGGCGTGCTTGCTGGGCGAGGGCCGCAGTAATCTGGAGGATTTAAAACAGGGTTTAGTCCCCTCCTGGATCAGCAACAAGCACCTCGCAGCCCTCCATCCATTTGAGAATGCATTAAGCCCGTGCCAACTCCGGCTAGCTTCCGAAGCCTACCCAGTCCCGGTGGATTGTGGGCGGTCCAACCACACGATCATGGGAGTAGTAGTTAGGATGCCGGTCATGGGTAGCCTGACCCGCACCTGTATACAGGGTGGAGAACATTGGAGTCATTCAAGGGGGTGCACACATTCATTTCACAGCGGTCCCACCTTACGTCATAAAGTGGGAGCACGCTATGACAGGTACTGACCTCTCAGGGTGCCGGAGCCGGGTAGCACACATAATCCTGTGTCCCCAGCAGTTGAATGCCTATTCAAAACCACAGTGCGGGTTCAGAGCTGCTGGCGCGAAGCCTATAAATTGTACCATGGAGGCAATGGCACAAGGCCATGTTCCCCCGCAGGTAGCATATATAGGAGGTGGGACATATTGTGTCACCACAGGCGCACCCCATTACCAGCATGGACAGCATAGCTGGTGTCTGGTTAGTGACAGCAGTTTCTGCTTTAAACCCGAGGCAGAAGTTCAAGTGGCCCAGGAGCGAATTGTCCCTATTCCTGAACCCTCCACTGTTCACCTCACTGTGAAAGTGAATTTTACCAATTTGCAGAAGTACGTAGTGCATTTTGGCTATGAAATTCCCCCTCTCCCTGAACACCTTACCAAAATACTCAAAGCCGTTATAGTTTCACAGAAACACTTTTATACTCCAGAGCAGAAAACAGTAGAGATAGGGACTAAGATATTGGATATTGTGATTCCACCCTGGTGGGACATTTTCCAATAATATAGAGGTCCCTTCGTGGATCAGACTGGCTTCCCACATTCTTGTGGTTTGCCAGTTAGGGATAGTGTTGTATCTAGTCTGCATTCAATGTAAGGGAAAAGGTCAGATGCTAGAATTCCAAAACCAGAGGATCTGGAAGGAACATTATGTGAAAGTGAAGGGAGATACACCTGTTTGAGTTTTTTGTATTTTTGATTAAAGATTGTTGTTTTTTTTGTGTTTGTTATTTTTAATAAAGATTTTGCGATGCATTGTTAATAAAGATGTATGTGTACCAAGTGGTGCAGGGGTGTTGGACCCCCTCCATGCTTGGATGTGTGTAAACCACTGTAGTTATTCTATGTATACTTATGTACACTACATTTTCGCGGAATGGGAAGTGCATGGTGCATGTGTCGTGGGTATGTTAGATAGGTAATTACAGGGGAAGGTTGACTATGGAGGGTCAGAAATTTTGCTCACCTTGTAAGGATGATACTTCAAGCAAGTTTTAGTATCACAGGGGGGAGTGTAAGATTTGCAAAATTCCCACATTCCCCCAAGGTTATTAATAAAAGGGACCCTGCATGGACATTTTAAAAAGGGTACCCAAAAGATGGCATCCGCACCTCGTGACCAAAAGCCTGTGAGATTTTAAAAGCTTGGACTTTGTAGCACAGAACAGGCAGTTTCGGGAAATCGAAACTTAAAATGCATTTCTGTGAAAAGGACTTTGTGTTTGAAAAACCGGACAGTTAAGCAAACACTGAATATGCATTTCGTCAGATTGGAACAGATCAACCCAGTTAGGCCTAAGCATAAAGCCATTAGTTTGTCCACATTGATAATCGGAAACAGCTTAAGGAAGCCACCAAGGCTGGACAGGCTGATTAAAATGCATTAATGACAATACAGCTCGGACATCAGACCATCAGGTGCGATAAATGGCCATCCAAAGCCAGTTAGTTTAGATTGGTGTAATCATTTAAAACAGCCCGCCAAAAGTTAAACAATGGACTGACCTGATTTGGCGCGCAGATAAGGGCCATCAAAAGGAGTATAACTGTAGGCCCTTAGTGACAATCGCTCTCTTGTCTCTTTTACTCTTGCTCTTACTCTTGACTCGTGGGCTGCTGCCGCGCGCACTCATGCCCTGGCCTCATGGTGGGTTCTCTTCTCGCTCTCCGCATTGGGCGCATAACAGCCAAGGACATCCATACCAATCGCGGAGAGGTGAATCAGACCCGAGTCCAAAGTCACCCAGGACACCCGGGCCATGAGAGAGGGCAGAGGAAATGAGGCGAAACGAGACGAGATGAAGAATAAGGTAGAGACCCGACAAGAGCAGAGAAAGGCAGCAAAAGATGCATTGATAATGACCGAGCGCCTAGTTATAAGCTGGTGCTTGGGGAAGAGAATAAGTTGGCTATTGAACACTGTGAATGAACTGGCGTTAAACGCAGGTGTCCATGCCGTAACGAATATACTGGCGTTCTAAGAATGGGTAGAAAAATCTAGGCAGTAAAGACTGCCAACGCAACGTTACCACCGACGACTGCCCAAGGGAGAAGAAGAAGGGAACCCATCGCGACGAGACAACGATGGTAGCTGAGGAGAGGAAAGGTGTGCCGCAGCAATCAGCTCTAGCACCACGCCCTGAGACCACGTGGTGACAAAGCACCCCAAAGGACAGGAGACTAAACCTCAAAACTCGCAATGTTTAAGGCAACAAGCCTTGGATTGGTGAGGATGAATTCCTGGCCCCTCATAGCTTAATCTAGTTAGGTATAGGGGGTGGGATAAGGATAGGGGATTGTTAAAGTAGCTGTTTTTCCCTCGATGTGCCATGTGTTCCCCATTCCCTGTATAAGTATATACTTATTTTTTTTATGCCTGTAATTGTTTACCAGTAATTTCTCATAAGACTGTTTTTTTATTTCTGTTTTAATAAAATCTTGGTTTTCTCACACCAAACCACTTGTCCACTTGATTTTTCTGTATCGCCGCCTGCACCTAAGTCCGGTGTCTAGAACCCAGGGGCCTGGGAGCATATTCGAACCACTCACCAACAGTCAGGGGCATAACTGACTGGGCGCACGCGCCAACCTGCCACCCCCTACAGGGGTGTGAAATCGAAAGCCAGCATGGGGTGTGAGTTCAAAGGCGGGTGTCGGGGGAGATCGGAGGCCGGTGTCGGGGAGATCGGAGGCCGGTGTCGAGGGAGATCGGAGGCCGGTGTCGGGGGGAGATCGGAGGCCGGTGTCAGGGGAGATCGGAGGCCGGTGTCGGGGGGAGATCGGAGGCTGGTGTCGGGGAGATCGGAGGCCGGTGTCGGGGGGAGATCGGAGGCTGGTGTCGGGGAGATCGGAGGCCGGTGTCGGGGAGATCGGAGGCCGGTGTCGGGGGAGATCGGAGGCCGGTGTCGGGGAGATCGGAGGCCGGTGTCGGGGGGAGATCGGAGGCCGGTGTCGGGGAGATCGGAGGCCGGTGTCGGGGAGATCGGAGGCCGGTCTCGGGGGAGATCGGAGGCCGGTGTCGGGGGGAGATCGGAGGCCGGTGTTGGGGGGAGATCGGAGGCCGGTGTCGGGGGGAGATCGGAGGCCGGTGTCGGGGGGAGATCGGAGGCCGGTGTCGGGGGAGATCGGAGGCCGGTGTCGGGGAGATCGGAGGCCGGTGTCGGGGGGAGATCGGAGGCCGGTGTCGGGGGGAGATCGGAGGCCGGTGTCAGGGGAGATCGGAGGCTGGTGTCGGGGAGATCGGAGGCTGGTGTCGGGGAGATCGGAGGCCGGTGTCGGGGGAGATCGGAGGCCGGTGTCGGGGGAGATCGGAGGCCGGTGTGTGGTGTGAGAACATAGGCCGGTGTCGGGGGAGATCGGAGGCCGGCGTGTGGTGTGAGAACATAGGCCGGTGTCGGGGGAGATCGGAGGCCGGTGTCAGGGGAGATCGGAGGCTGTTGTCGGGGAGATCGGAGGCCAGTGTCGGGGAGATCGGAGGCCGGTGTCGGGGGAGATTGGAGGCCGGTGTCGGGGGAGATCGGAGGCCGGTGTCGGGGGAGATCGGCGGCCGGTATCGGGGGAGATCGGAGGCCGGTGTCGGGGGAGATCGGAGGCCGGTGTCGGGGGAGATCGGAGGCCGGTGTCGGGGGAGATCGGAGGCCGGTGTCGGGGAGATCGGAGGCTGGGATAGGGGGGCGATCGGAAGCCAGTGTCAGGGGAGATCGGAGGCCGGTGTCAGAGGAGATCGGAGGCTGGGATAGGGGGGCGATCGGAGGCTGGTGTCAGGGGAGATTGGAGGCCAGAACGGGAAGCAGGTTAGCTTGGTGGGCCAGGGGAATGCACTCCTGCTCCATCTGGCCCACAAGCAACGCTGGAAAGCCACTTAGCTCTTCCACGCAGCAGTCCTTGTCTCCCTTTATCTGCTGGGTTTCCTGAGGACCAGGAAACCCGACCAGCTGGCATTAAACCTAAAATGGAATAAAAATCTGAGGCACGCAGGCTCATAAAATATATTTAAATGAGCGACCCACCTTCTGGGAGTGGATTGGTCACCTGCTCCCCATCCTGCCGCCAGTAAAACTGAAAGTGGGTGGATTTGAAGCGGGTTGTTTTCCGGTTTGAGATTTTTTAACATTTTAACATCCCACCTGACCCAAACAAAAGCAAAATACTGTGAATGCTGGAAACCTGAAATAAAAACTGAAACTGCTGGAAATGCTCAGCAGGTCAGGTAGTATCTGTGGAGAGAGAGACAGCTAATTTTTCAGGTTGGCATCGTTTTGGCAGACCCGGACACAAACATGTTTTTGGGGGTTAAAATTCCCTTCAATTACACTAATGTTCTCCTGACCAGCATCCCATCTGTGAACTTCAGCGCATCCAACTCTCTGCTGCCGTATCCTATCCAGCACCAACTCCCGCTCGCTCATTATCCCTGTCCTCACTAATCTAAATCGGCTCTCGGACCCCCAAAGCCTCAAATTTAAAATTTTCATCTTCATGTTTAAATCCCTCATGGCCTCACCCCTCTGTATCCTATATCACTATCTCTGTAACTCCTCCAGTGCTGCATCCCATGCTCCTCCCCAAACTCTCCATTTTTTGTGACCAGCCTCCTATACATCCCTCCCTCACTTAACCCTACCATTAGAGGTTGTGCCTTCAGCTGCCTAGGCCTCATGTCCCACAAACCCCTCTTCTCATTCCCTTCACCTTTCCATCTCCCTCTCCTCATTTAAGGCCTTCTTTAAAACCCATATCTGTGACTAAGCTGATGATCATCCTTCCTAATGGTTCCTTTTTTGAATCAACATCCATTTTATCTTCTTTCTCACTGAAGTACCTTTGGACATTTTTCTACATTAAATGCACTATATAAATGCACATTGTTGTTGTTGGTGTTGCAAGATTGTGGCAGAAAGGAGTGATGTATTTAGTTACCCTTCTGCTCTTGTCCATTGGCAGCTGCCCATATTTGATTCATGGGGCTAGAAATTCATGTACTTACCGTCACTCTGTAACACCATGAAATGATGATAAAATGGCAGCTGGTGGCAGTTCCCGTGACTGCCGCCATATTCCTCTCCCACTTTGCGCTGCCGGTAAATGGCAGCACCTGAAAAAAAATGGCGGCATGGTGACGTCAATTGGTGTGCATGCCGACTTAATGTCATCAATGTGAACATCGACCCTAGCACTGAATTCAGTGCTGGGTCCTAAGCACACCAGGTTAACCTGGCATGCAAGCAGTCTGACAGTGGCGATGTCTGCACCTCTTAAAGGGACACACGCATCATTCAGGTAAATTTGAATTTAAGAGTTTGGACTGGGGTTTTTTGATTTTATTGAAGTGATGGCTTGCTGTAATAGAGGTGAAAAGTTTTTTATGTTTGTAGGGAGTGCTGCTGGATGCTTGCAAGGACTCAGATGGTAAATGAAGGCCTTTGAGAAGACAGAACATGCTGCAAATACTCAGCAGGTCACACAACATCTGTGGAGGGAAACACAGAGTTCACAGGGGGAATTTTTCGGGGGGTCAGCGGGCGCAATCGGTGGTGGGTCGGGTGGGAAAATATTTCTTTTTGACAGCGTCAACCCGCCGCCACGCACCTTTCCCAATTGTTGGGTCTGTCAATGCTGAGCAGACCCGACACGCAGCGGCGGGTGAGGCAATTCAGGCCATAATGACCTTGTTAACAGGCCATTAAGAACTATTTTGAGCTCACTTTCAGAGTTTACCAGATCACCCATGGGGTCTACGCTACTCGGGGATCACGTCAGATAAGCAGCTTGGGAGTTGAATGGACATGGAATCATCTCATTACTTGGCAGCTGCAAACGTGCTATAAAACATAATAAACATAATAGGCTTGCCAGCAAAGTTGAAGCCCATGGAATAAAAGGGACAGTGGCAGCATGGATACGAAATTGGCTAAGTGACAGGAAACAGAGAGTAGTGCTGAACTAACAACAGAAAATGCTGGAAAAACTCAGCAGGCCAGGCAACATCCGTGGAGAGAAAATAGAGTCAACGTTTCGGGTGGAAACCCTTTGTCAAGACCCTTTGTCAAGTAGTGCTGAACGGTTGCTTTTCGGACTGGAGGAAGATAGTGTTCCCCAGGAGTCGGTACTAGGACCACTGCTTTTCTTGATTTATATTAATGACTTAGACTTGGGTGTACAGGGCACATTTTCAAAATTTGCAGATGACACAAAACTTGGAAGTACAGTAAACAGTGAGGAGGATAGTAATAAACTTCAAGAAGACATAGACAGGCTGGTGGAATGGACGGACACGGTCAGGTGAAATTTAACATAGAAAAGTGAGAAGTGATACATTTTGGTAGGGAGAACAAGGAGAGGCAATATAAACTAAAGGGGGTGCATGAACAGAGAGACCTGGGGTTATATCTGCACAAACCGTTGGAGGTGGCAGGGTAGGTTGAGAAAATGGTTAAAAAAGCATACGGGATCCTGGGCTTTATAAATAGAGGCATAGAGTACCAAAACAAGTAGGTTATGATGAACCACTGGTTCGGCCTCAACTGGAGTATTGTGTCCAATTCTGGCACTGCACTTTAGGAAGGATGTGAAGGCCTTAGAAAGAGTGCAGAAACGATTTAGAAGAATAGTTCCAGGGATGAAGGACTTCAGTTTTGTGGATAGACTGGAGAAGCTGGGGTTGTTCTCCTTAGAGCAGAGAAGGTTGAGAGGAGATTTGATAGAGGTGTTCAAAATCATGAGGGGTCGGAACAGAGTAGATAGAGAGAAACTGTTCCCATTGGCAGAAGGGTCAAGTACCAGAGGACACAGATTTAAGTTAATTGGCAAAAGAAGCAAAGGTGACATGAGGAAAAACTTTTTTATGCAGCGAGTGCTTAGGATCTGGAATTCACTGCCTGAAAGGGTGATGGAGGCAGATTCAGTAGTGGCTTTCAAAGGGGAGTTGGATAAGTACCTGAAAGAAAAAAAATTGCAGGGCTACAGGGAAAGGGTGGGGGAGTTGGACTAGCTGAAGTGCTCTTGCAGAGAGCTCGCATGGGCTCATTGGGCTGAATGGCCTACCTCTGTGCTGTAACTATTCTATGATTCTATGATCCTATGATTCTAAAAGCTCCCATCTCACAGCTGTTCACTTTCCAAGGTTAGAAGCTGTTGCATACTGCAATTGGAAGACAGATTGAGCTTCATGCAGGTTGCAAGTGTTTGGAGTAAACTCTCTTTCCATTGCCACCTCATTGCTACAACCTCTCTCACATTTGACAGATCACTTCTGTCATCACAAGTTCACCTGCCATCTATTACATCAGCATCAGTGCCCTTGAAACTATCTCACCTTGGTCCTCAGAATCCCACCAGATCAGCCCCAACACCAGCAGCACCAGGCACACCAGCAGAACCAACAACCGCACCAACCTTCTCCGCAATCAACTGATGCTACACAGGACAGAGGGCATCAGGGCCCAATCACATTGCTGCCCAGGGTGCCAGGGATGGCCTCACCATGGCCAGATTTACTTCACTTGATGCTGTACATCCTGACAGCCACATGATGCGCCAGGTTGGTACCACCGCACAACAACACCATAAAGCATCCCTACAATGCCCAAGCCATTCCTTTCACACTCAGCACCAGTGTGGGGGGTTTTGTTATGTCTCACTAGTCACTACAACTCACTAAGCCACTTCCAAAGGTGCACACAAATCTGTCCAAGAACACAAAGTGTTGAAAATAAAGGTTTCAATGTTTGACAGAGCATTAACAGAAACTTCACATGAACATTGGCTACAACACCCAAGTGCCTACCCTTGTGTGTTGTTAGTTGGTATGATTGGACTAGGATGAGGGTGAGTGTGAGGTGTGACTAGTGAGATGGGGAAGTGATAATGTTGATAGAGAGGGATGGGTGGAGGTGCAAGGTAAGTTGGTGTGAGTAAGGATGTGCAGGAGGAGGGTACGGAAGGCAGAGTGATGGGGATGTGATGAGTGGCACAGCAGGATGAGATTGAGTGTGGCTTTGCAGTAATGTTTTGTGATCTACTGAGATCATTGAAAGGTTTGTGCCACTGCAGCCTGGTCCTCCTGACAACATCCCTGCTTGTGCCCTCCTGTGCAATGTGCAACCAGGCTGCGTTGATCTCCTGGGGAGGTGTCTTCTGCCCATGGGAAGGGAAGAGGACCTCCTTACGTGCTGTGACTCCCTCCATAAGCATATGGAGGGAGTCATGGGAGAGCCTGCATGCAGCCGTGCACCTCTGTGCAGTGCTTGTCAGTGTTTGCAGCACCTCAATGCTTATAGAACACTGACAGCACAACTGTCAAACTAAATTTGCACATGGCCCCTTTAAGGAAATTGACTGATGACGCGTCATCAAATGACATCATCAAAACCACTTCCTTCAATTGGCCAGGAAATGCGCTGGGCGGGCTTAACAAGCCCAATGAGGGGAACATCATTTTGGACAGTGGGCTGGAGCCAGCAGCAAGGCCAGGACTCACAACCGACTTCCCCCACCACGGACCTGCCGTGGTTGGTAAAATACAGCCCCACATCTCAGGTCGACATGCTGCCTGACCAATTGAGTATTTCCAGCATTTTATGCTGTCAATTCATATTTACAGCATCCATTGCAGAGGGAAGAGGAAGACGCAGAAGACGAAGAGGCAGCAGAGGAGGAAGTCGAAGAGGAGGAATCAGATTGAAGGATGCATCCCAGACAGCCCCTTTGTGGCCGGGATATCCGTGATGGAATCATCTGCTTGAGATCCCACTAATTGGGCAGGCTGCCTCTTCTTTTTGACCCACTGGCTGGGCAGGCTACATTTCTTGGGTGTGTAAAATGAAGAAGGCACAAGGGTGGACTTGTGCTGACAGTAGGGTGGGAAAGCAAGAGGTGCATGCCAGAAGGAGGATAACGTACAAGGATACCCACATCTTGTATCCTTTCAGCCCTGCTGCTGGCCAAGGGCTCAACCATGCCCCTGCCTAGAATGGCCTGCACAGTCTCTTCCAAGGTATGAGGTGAAGCTAGGAATGGGAGGTGTGCGTCATGATTGGTGCAGATTGTTGGTAGGTGAATGATTGGGGGTTGTGCATTGAGCAGTGTATGAGGCTAGTGGTGCAGTTTGTAGGAGATGGCTTATGAAGATACATTCACTGACCTTGACCAGTGGTCTGAGGTCATGAAGCTTCTTTGGGCACTGGAGCCAGGTGGTGGGGGTAGGATAGGACAGAGTCAACATGGATTTACAAAGGGTAAATCGTGCTTGACTAATCTATTGGAATTTTTTGAGGGAGTAACTGGTAGAATAGATGGGGGAGAGCCAGTAGATGTGGTGTACCTGGACTTCCAAAAGGCCTTCGATAAGGTCCCACATAAAAGATTAGCATGGAAAATTGAGGCTCATGGGATAAAGGGGAAAGTTTTGGCGTGGATAGGGAACTGGCTGTCAGATAGAAAACAGAGAGTTGGAATAAACGGCTCATTTTCTGAATGGCAGGCAGTAACAAGTGGGGTACCACAGGGATCTGTCCTGGGCCCCCAGCTGTTCACAATTTACATTAATGACCTGGATCAGGGAGTCGGATGCAGCATTTCCAAATTTGCAGACGACACTAAACTAGGAGGGGGGGTGGGCTCAGAGGAAGAGACCAGGAAGCTCCAGAGCGATTTGGACAGACTGGGCGATTGGGCGGATAAATGGCAGATGCACTATAATGTGGACAAGTGCGAAGTTATCCACCTTGGGTGCAGGAACGGGAGGGCAAATTATTATTTAAATGGCAATAGATTGGGAGAGGGGGAAGTACAGAGAGACCTGGGTGTTCTTGTACACCAGTCACTGAAGGCGAGCATGCAGGTGCAACAGGCGGTCAAGAAGGCAAACGGTATGCTGGCCTTCATAGCAAAAGGGTTAGAATACAGGAACAGGGATACCTTGCTGCAGCTGTACAGGGCACTGGTGAGACCACACCTCGAGTACTGTGTACAGTTTTGGTCGCCTCATCTGAGGAAGGATGTTCTTGCCATGGAGGGGGTGCAGCGGCGATTCACCAGGCTGATACCAGGAATGGCGGGAATGACCTATGAGGAGAGACTATGTAGTTTAGGGATGTACACACTGGAGTTTAGAAGATTGAGAGGGGACCTCATAGAAGTGTATAAAATTCTGACAGGTCTAGACAGACTGGATGCAGAAGGAATGTTTCCCTTGGCGGGTGAGAACAGAACTAGAGGACATAATTTAAGGATAAGGGCTAAACCATTTAGGACAGAGATGAGGGGGAATTTCTTCACTCAGAGAGTAGTGAACCTGTGGAACTCATTGCCACAGAGGGCAGTGTACGCCAGCTCATTAAATATATTTAAGAGGGAATTAGATATATTTCTACGGGCAAAAGGGGTTAAGGGTTACGGAGAGAAGGCGGGGACGGGATACTGAATTAAAGGATCAGCCATGATCTCATCGAATGGCGGAGCAGGCACGAAGGGCCGAATGGCCTACTCCTGCTCCTATCTTCTATGTATCTATGTATCTATGTAACACTGCTGGCAGTGACGGCCTTAGTGTTGTACATCATTCTTTCTGGAGGGTCTCCTGGCCCCTGTGGGTAGAGAGCTGCTCTTGCAGTGGTGACCCCCAGCACGAAGCTGGAGTGCGGCGTGTGAGATCCTCGATGCTCCTTCCCTGGCTTGCTGAACCATTTGTGTTAGTGCTGAGGCAGTTTTCCTATTTGTTGAGGTTAGAAAGGTAATTCAGCTTAAACAGCTGAATATTTACATTTGGAACTTCTTTTAAATGTTGAATATTTCTTAAAAGGCAGAAAGGGGCTGAAAAATGTATTGGCCCAGAAATTCAGGTCAGAGGCTTCCCGTGGGTGCAAGCCTCCAACCTGCACTTACCTAGCACGCCGGCCGTTGAGCTGGGGGCTCCCGTGGGATTCTGATCCTGGGCCTCCTCCAGCTGCCAGCGCGCAGTGCTTGCGTATCCCAGGGGCGCAGTTAGTTCGATGCGTCCCCTGGGATCACGTGGGCGATGGAGAGCCAATGGTAGCAAGGAAATGCCCATTCATAAAATTGACAGGAAGAGCTGTCAAAACTATAAATACTATAAGCCCCAAAACATCACTAAAACTTCAAATAAATTTTTTTTTAAATCACATTTTTAAAATAACTATAAATTACATAAAATAACTATTTTAAACAATAATTTAAATTAAAAAAAAAATTAATTACATTTTCTAACGGGGTTAAAAATAAACTTACCTTTCTTTAAAGTATTTAAAAATAATAAACCTTTGGAAAAAATGTTTTAATTTTAATTAATTCACCACTTACCTTGTGAAAAGCAGGCCTTGCGCCTGCTTTTTACATGTGTAACTCCTGGAGACTTACCCTCCCGGAGAAAGCTGCAAACAAAACGTAAGTTCCATGCGCACGCGCTGCCTCTCTGGCATACACGTTCGACCTCTGAACCCCTTCCTTTAAGGGAACGGAAGTTCTGGTTTCCTGCGCATGCACAGTGCATGCACAAAACCGGCACTTCCGTTGAGCCTACGTGTGAGTACCCCGTGCATACTCACCCGTAGAGACCCGAATTTCTGGGCCATTGATTCACTGAATTTTATTTTGTATTGCTTCACTGTGCATGGCCCCTTTAATTCTCAGACCTCTTCATTACCCACAATTCCCTGTGAGCTCCACAGCTTCGCTCATGGGGGTTGTGGGAAGCTGCAATGCCGGACCTGGACAGGAACTTCATCCTGCAATGCTACCAGGATGACATTGCACGGAGGGTGAGCGCTGCGCCACCTATCTCCATGCCCCCCAGACCAATTTCACTTGCTTAGCGTTGTGGCCATTTCCAGGGGCGTTAATTGTAGTTGCCGGTAACACTGGCAACTTTGCTGGTGAACACAAATTTTTCCCCCATAGTGTTGTAAATTCCAGATTGGTAAATCATTTATTGCACTTACAACTTGTTCATTTGCAGATTCCACAGTCTAGACATTCAATGGCACCGTACTGGCTCAAAACGGGTGCCTAAGCATCCAATATGATGGGTGGGGCGTGCGTGCTCATTACCCATCAGAAGTGCACCACCAGCCATATTGCTAATGGCAGAAAAAGAGGTGTCCAGGGCCTGTGCCTGAAACAGGCGTTAGGACCTTTGCATAATTGAGCTGCCCTGAAGGCAGCCAGCACCCGGCCGTCTGCGTTCAGGAAAACATGGCCTAACCAAAGGGCCTTAAACGGACTGCTGGAAGCCACCACCAAAAAGTTAAGTTATTTAACTGAATGTGAAGCCACGAGGAGTAGGAGTGGGTCCACTGCAGTGCCGAAGACCATTGCCGCTCCTCACAGGGCCTCTTCCCAATCGCTTCCCACCCCTCCCTTTCAATCGACACCGTCCTTCCTGATCGCTTTCCACCCCTCCCTCTCAGTCGACACCCTCCTTCCCGATCGCTTCCCACCCCTCCCTCTCAATCGACACCCTCCTTCCCGATCGCTTCCCACCCCTCCCTCTCAATCGACACCCTCCTTCCCGATCGCTTCCCACCCCTCCCTCTCAATCGACACCCTCCTTCCTGATCGCTTCCCACCCCTCCCTCTCAATCGACACCCTCCTTCCTGATCGCTTCCCACCCCTCCCTCTCAATCGACACCCTCCTTCCTGATCGCTTCCCACCCCTCCCTCTCAATCGACACCCTCCTTCCTGACAACTTCCCAGCCCTCCCTCTCAATCGACACCCTCCTTCCCGATCGCTACCCAGTCCTTCCATTCAATCGACACCCTCCTTCCCGATCGCTACTGTTAGAATAAAATTTTGCTGGACAAGATTTTGCTGGAAAAGTCACAAACACCAAATTCGCTGACTGGGACTAATTGAATCACTGCACAGTGAGACATGCCACGCTTACGCATGGCTGGAACAAAGTTCATCTCATGTCCTGACTGGGACTAATTGAATCACTGAGGACTAACAAGGTTCACTGGTATCCTATCATCGAACTAATCACTTGTATCCTATTATCGAACTAATCACATTCCGCCGGGGAACAAGACGGAACGAAAACCTGAAGAGGCAGAATTGGCAACACAAGTGTGTAAACTCCTGACTGGAGGAAAATAACGATATGCGCTAATAAACTAATTGATTGGATGAATGTAAATTATCTAAAACCAACTTCTTGGAATTGTATATAAGCTCGGCATGTACTACAATCGGGGAGAAGGTGCTCTCGCAGACCGCGTGGTTGCAGACGCTTCTCCCAGAGCTCTGTCATTTAATAAAGTTGTCTCTCTTACTCAAAGTCTAGTTTCCGAGGAATCATTTTTCCTGCAACAAATTGGCGCTGCGAGCAGGGAGCCACGGAGCTGAACAGTCGTTCGAATCAGTGACCAGGGTGAGTAGTCAGATTTTTGACCGCCCATAAATCAGAGACACTCGACAAGGCGACTGAACGGCGAAGCGGCACCAAAATGAATCTGGGACACAGACTGAGTGGGTAAGAGACACTACTTGATTTGTATGTGTGTATTTGTATTTGTGTAATAGTAACTAAGTAACTAAGAAAAACCTCGGATCAGGAGGACACTTGTCTCAGACACCTAGCCTCAGGCCGGTTGTTAAGAGGGCAAATGCCCCACGTGAAGGCCAGGACCATGAAGTAGGTGCCGAGACTCCAAGGTGTTCTAAAGTCGTGATACTAGTCGAGTACGGTTAACATTTTTCTGCATTATATCATGTTGCTAAGTGAACTAGGAGATTATTAGTGTCAGTGTTGTAGGACCCTGATCAGGTAAACAGACACTGGGGAGGGGTAGAAACCCCATCCAACAAGCAAGCGTTACACGTCCGGGCAGTTTTGAGAGAAAGACAAACCCGGACCTCTGAGAACGCTGGCATAGAGTGCGACAAGAAGCTCGGGTATTTTCGGAAGGAAAGAATAGGGGGGCTCTCTAAGGAACAGATCTCCAGGCACGAAGGAACGATCGGTGAAGCAGCGGCGATGTCAGGTGAGGAAGTTAAGAGGGGACCTTCGGGCTCCCTCACATATTCTTATATGACAAACCGACAGTCGTTAATTAAGAAGATGCAGAAAGACGGGTGGGATGTGTCACACACTTTAGAACTCCAGAGAAGCTGGTTGACTAAACAGACAAAGGATAAAACCAAGAAGGCAGGAGTGTTATTAGTACACCAACTAGCAGGACTCATTGAACAAGTAAACGTAATAAAGAAAGTTGCACAAGACAAAGTACAGATGGTTACGGAACTAGAGACAAAGGCGAAATGTCAAGCAAAGACTATAAAGGAATTAGAGTGTAAGGTATACGAGGGGGGGCGAATGGGGACTTGTCCAGACACCACCTCCCTTCCCCCATATTACAGTGCAGAACCAACAGCCCCTGCAGGCGAGGGGGACGTTGAAATAGTCGAGATGGCTCCTGTGAGTCGGGGCGGGACATTGGCTAATCCCACCGCCAGTACCCAATAAAGGCAGAGGCCAGGAAGGCAGTCATGGACATAGTGAAGGGGCTAGTAGAAAGGGGTATCCTGAGGGAAACCAAGAACACTACTAATTCCCCCACATGGCCAGTAGAGAAACCTGATGGGAGCTATAGGTTGACTATAGACTATACGGCCCTCAACAGGGTCACTCCTAAATTACACCCCATCGTTGCCAGCCCCTCAACAATTTTGAATGGGCTATCCCCTGAACAGAAGATATTCACCGTTTTAGACATAGCTAACGGATTCTGGGCACTCCCATTAGATCCGGAATCACAAGAGAAATTTGCATTCACAGTAGGGGATAAACAATATACGTGGACCCGATTGCCACAGGGATTCCATAATAGCCCAGCTATTTTTCACCGCGTCATGAATGATATCCTAAAACAGATAGAAGTACCTAAAGGAAGCACTATTTTGCAGTACGTCGACGACATACTAATAGCCTCGGAAACGAAGGCAGACCATCTGGCAACCCTATATTTAGTACTAAGGGCCCTAGAGACGGCTGGCCTCAAGGTAAGCCCTAAAAAAGCACAGATAGGAAAAACTCAGGTCCTATACCTGGGACATCTAATCTCCCAAGGACTTAAAGAAATGCCACAGGACAGGAAACACGCTGTCCAGGGCATGCCGAGACCCGTAACAGTACGCGGAGTCAGGAAGGTACTGGGGCTCTTTAATTACAGTCGAAATTTTATCCCGGGGTTCGCTAAATTAGCAGAACCTATACAAAGATTAGTGAAAGGGGGTAAACCCGCATTGGAACCGATAGATTGGGGACCGGAACAAGAGGAAGCTTATACTCAACTAAAGTCTGAGCTAGTATCAGCCCCAGGGCTAGGACTGCCAGATATGAGTAAGGACTTCCACATACATTGCAACAATGAAGAAGGGTTTTACACAGATAGTAGGTATGCCTTTGGGGTGGTCCACGATTATATGACTGCATGGGGTAGGAGGGGATTCATTACTACGGGAGGCAATCCCATAAAACACCAGCTGAGGATAGAAGCCCTCCTAGAAGCTAGCGACAAACCCCAACAGGTAGCAGTAATTAAGATTAAGGCACATCAGAGGGAACCGGACCGGACTAGCCTGGACTGGTTAAATCACCAGGGGAACCAGGCTGCGGACCAAGCAGAACAAAGGGCGCTAGAGCAAGAAAGGATCGAAGAAGTACCAATAGCCGCTGTGAGCAGCTCCGAGGACGAGATAAGTATTGACAAACTCCATGAGGACACCCCCGACGTCGAAAAAGGTACGTGGGAAGAACAAGGCGCAAAGCGGGGAAGCGATAATGTCTGGCGAAAGGATAACAGGGTAATGGCCCCCAAATGCATTCAAAATACGCTATTAGAACTCCACCATGGGCTTGTACACTCAGGGAGAGAAGCGATGATGGGAAGCCTCAGCAAAGAATGGTGGTGGAAGGGGATGGGAAGAGATATCGCGAGATACTGCCATCGATGTATCACCTGTGCGCAGTATAACCCCGGGCGACCCATAAAGGTCAAAATGGGACATCAACCAAGGCCATGAGGGCCCTGGGAGCACATACAAATAGACTTCACAGGTCCCCTTCCACCGTCACACGGCAAAACATACTGCCTCGTGGTCATAGACCAATTCACCCGCTGGGTAGAGGCTTTCCCCACGTGAAATTGCAGCGCTTTGACGGTTGCCAGAGTCTTAGCTGAAGAAGTAATCCCCAGGTGGGGAATACCAATTCAAATGGACTCTGATCAAGGTACTCACTTTACCAGGAGTGTCATAAAAACGGTATGCCAATTAATGGGAATTAAACAAAAATTCCACATCCCATACCACCCTCAAAGTTCGGGCATGGTGGAACGAATGAACCGAACCCTTAAAAATGCATTGGCAAAGGCAATGCAGACGTCGGGGAAAACCTGGACTGAAGTATTGCCCATTATCCTAATGAAGCTGCGAGCCACTGAAAACCGAACGACAGGCTTGACCCCTTATGAATTGATGACAGGAAGGGCGGTGCAATTGCCAGAAGGCATCATAACAGGTGGGGCCGATGTAGGCCCTTTAAAAGATAGACTAAAACGATACGTTCTGGAACTTAGCACTCAATTAAAGGAGATGCGAAAGAATGTCCGCGATAATCAGGAGGACAAGGATCGGGCACAAGAGCTCACAATGACGGCTTATGTTCCCTCAGCGGGTAGTAAAGTCATGGTGAAAACTCTGCCCAGCAAACCAGGGTTCGCCCCAAAATGGAGTGGGCCATATGAAATCATAATCAGTGGGGATACCTGTGCCTGTCTAGACATAAGGGGTAAAGGAGTATGGAAGCATTGGACACAATTGAAAGTATATAAAGACAACTGACTGGCTACTTTCTGAATCTGTTTTACAGGTGATCTGCATACCCTTTGTCATAAAATTCCTGTAAAGACTGGAGTGTAGTGATATATTAATCATGTTTAGAGTATTATGGGTAATGGCGTTATTTCATATTGTCACGGGAAGCGCGGTACCCCATTTACGTAAAGAGAGAGGATTGCATGTAAATACCTTTCTGTATATGTCATATGTCTATGCGAAAAAAATGGGCCAAAGCTCCTGCTGGGTGTGCGCCCATGTGCCCACCCATACGGGGGGAGGAATCCCATTAAGGCCTATCTCCTTTAAGGTAGAGGAGATGGTCGGGTGGTTATTATACTCTAATACCACCTGGAATAAGGAGGATACCATACAAACCCAAAATAGCTTCAATCCAGATCAGCTGGAACATGAGTGGAAACAGGCAGGGTATAACCCCACGAACTTTAAAGGATGGTTTCATCCCCAGTACGATAATCGAAGGTATCCAGAAGAGCTATTAGTCAGCACAGGGGGAAAACTAAACAATGCAGAGGGGGAAGTCTGCTTGGTAAACTATGATGAGACAGGGTTAGTGGTTGGATGGAGTAAGTGCAAGTATAATTACACTTTAACCAAAACCAGTACTAAACCACCAGGTGCCCAAGAATGGCCCTACGTGGGAACGTTTAATTTATCCAAAGTGCTAAACCGGACTAGCAATCTACCCTGGAGGGGAATACCTGGGATCATGTACCAACTTTGGAACAAATTTGAGGCCTATAATAATACCTATTTCATTTGCGGATATAAGGCGTATCCATGGCTTCCACGAACCTGGACTGGGTCATGCTATATAGGATACGTAGTACCATACATCCATTATTTATCCTCCCTAACCCACCACTACGGGTACCAGTCGTTATGGCAACCAGCCAAGCGTGTTAAGAGAGCTATTACGGAAACCGAAAGATTCTGGGCTATAGCATTCCCCTGGTACGGAACAGGAAAAATAGCAAGGGAATCCATAAACATGGCAGCAGTGCTTGAACAAATAGCCAACGATACGGCTGAGTCCCTGAGAGAAATGAGTGCCGAAATGGTGGCGATCCGGACCACCGCCTTACAGAATAGGATAGCCCTAGATTATCTGTTGGCGGCGCAAGGAGGCACCTGTGCCCTGATCGGGACAGACTGCTGTACATATGTCCCAGGTCGCTCCGAGAATTTCACGAGCCTAGCAAATCATATCCAAGAAGAAATAAAGAAGCTCCATCAACCCACAAGCACAGGGTGGCTTGATTGGTTGCTAGGGAAAACCGGGTGGGGAGCGTGGATGATGCAAGGGATAATAATAATAGTTGTAATTTGTAGTGATGTGTTGTGCGCTGAGCCTTATAAAGTTGTGTTGCCAAACTGCTATGAAAACCGTGATGCCGATCGCCTCTATCGAGGAGGAACACACCAACCTGCTACCAAGGGACGAAGAACACCAATACGACACTGTCGAAGGAACAACCGAACCCCCGGACATAAGCCAGTGGCTGTAAGCACCGACAAAAGGGGGACCGAGGATGGTCATCTGGGAGCAAATGAATCGTGCTCCAGGACCAAGAGGAGGGACTGTTAGAATAACATTTTGCTGGACAAGATTGCTGGACAAGATTTTGCTGGAAAAGACACAAACAACAAATTCGCTGACTGGGACTAATTGAATCACTGCACAGTGAGACATGCCACGCTTACGCATGGCTGGAACAAAGTTCATCTCATGTCCTGACTGGGACTAATTGAATCACTGAGGACTAACAAGATTCACTGATATCCTATCATCGAACTAATCACTTGTATCCTATTATCGAACTAATCACATTCCGCCGGGGAACAAGACGGAACGAAGACCTGAAGAGGCAGAATTGGCAACACAAGTGTGTAAACTCCTGACTGGAGGAAAATAACGATATGCGCTAATAAACGAATTGATTGGATGAATGTAAATGATCTAAAACCAAATTCTTGGAATTGTACATAAGCTCGGCACGTACTACAATCGGGGAGAAGGTGCTCTCGCAGACCGCGTGGTTGCAGACGCTTCTCCCAGAGCTCTGTCATTTAATAAAGTTGTCTCTCTTACTCAAAGTCTAGTTTCCGAGGAATCATTTTTCCTACAACAAATCCCACCCCTCCCTCTCAATCAACACCCTCCTTCCCGATCGCTTCCCAGCCCTTCCATTCAATCGACACCCTCCTCCCTGATCACTTACCACCCCTCCCTCTCAATCGACACCCTCCTTCCTGATCACTTCCCACCCCTCCCTCTCAATCGACACCCTCCTTCCCGATTGCTTCCCACCCCTCCCTCTCAATCGACATCCTCCTTCCTGATCGCAACCCCTTCTCTCCCTCTCAATCGACACCCTCCTTCCCGATCATGTCCCCTCCTCTCCCAGGACCTAACTGAGAGCCGCTGCCAGTGACGTCATGGCCTGAAATTTAAATCCTCTTTTCCGGCCAACAGCTTGGGATGCCCAGCAGTTGTTTACAGCTCCCCGGTTTTATGTAATTGAGACCCAAGGCGAAATATCAGGTGTGCAGCGGGCCAACCCATTCAAGTGCAGGGACCGATACCTGTGCCCAGTTTGTGCTGGTCTGCCAGCGCAAATCAATTTCTAAGCCCACACCTGTAATGATATCAGCAAATAGAGATGGTATTTGCCTGTTTGATTATGATGCCTTACCAGCATGTTTGCATGTATTGATTGCTTGTGCCTGACCAGCAGAGGGCATGTGACCGAGACAAGCAAGGCAGTTTAGTTTGGTTTCAGTTTCGTTCTAGATGCATCACAAGCATGATGTCTCCTGTAAAGCTGTTAAAAAGAGTTGAACAGACTTTAGATTAAAACTCATTCTCTTTCATG
The DNA here is from genome assembly GCF_052327205.1 of Somniosus microcephalus. Lineage (NCBI taxonomy): Eukaryota > Metazoa > Chordata > Chondrichthyes > Squaliformes > Somniosidae > Somniosus > Somniosus microcephalus. Next base: position 72,351,333 of record NC_140988.1, read on the forward strand.
AATGTGTCGTCATTGAACCCACAAAGAAATCAATACATGGTGTCAGAAGTGATTGAAAGAGATGAAGAGGAAAAATCTGAAGTTAAATCAGCTCTCCACAGATTAGCAAGCCAAAAGAGCACATCGTTACTTACCATTAGAGAATAGCTAACGAAGTGAAAAATGGAAGGTTTACTCCCACCGGCGAAGCTTCAGTTGACAGGTAATGTGGCTGAAAATTGGAGAAGGTTCAAACAACGTGTGGGGTTGTATTTATCAGCAATCGGAGCTGACGAGAAAAGTAATAAAAGGAAATCGTCACTGTTCCTACATGTCGTGGGTGATGAAGCGCTGGAGGTGTATAATAACTTCACATTCGCTGCTGATGGAGACAAAATGAAGCTAGACAAAATAATGGAACAGTTTGAGGCCTACTGCATACCTAAACGTAACGTGATGTTTGAGAGGCACAGATTTTTCACATGTGTACAGAAAACGGGAGAGACTATTGATCAGTATGTGACTGAACTGAGAAACAGAAGCAAAACGTGTGAATTTGGGGGATTGACAGGCTCGCTGATAAAAGACAGACTGGTGTGTGGTATTCCAGATAATGGTCTAAGGGAAAGACTGCTAAGAGAGCAAGATCTAGACCTGGGAAAAGCCATAGCACTGTGTAGGGCTACAGAGACTGTGAAGTTGCAGGCAAAGGAGCTGTTCAGTGACAATAGCTGCAACGTGGATGCAGTGAGAATGAACGGATACAAACCGTTTAACAAAAAGAGCGCCAATGTGAAAAAAGAGGCATGCCCAGCGAACAAAAATGAAAGGGGCAATCGAAAGTCATGTAGTCGATGCGGTACACAGCACCCACCAAAAAGATGTCCAGCATATGGTAAAACATGCAATAGTTGCAACAAGAACAACCATTATGCCCGTTGCTGTAAGAACCAAGCACAACAAAGCAAGGTCCATGCATTAGATGAAAGCGAGATAGAGGAGTTCTATTTGGATGTTGTGTCTGAAAACAAAAAGAAAAAAGAGACTGGATGTTGACACTAAAAGTGAATGACATACACATTACATTTAAATTGGATACTGGAGCACAAGTTAATGTGATATCAGAGACTGATTTTAAGAAAATTAGACCCAGACCAAAGATACATGGAATAAAAGTGAAAGTGACAGGATACGCAGGTACTAATATACCAGTGAAAGGAAGATGCATTGTCAAAGTGACACACAAGGACAGAGAGCACACGCTAGCATTAATCGTGGTGCCAAAGGATGTGCAAGCCATACTAGGTTTAATAGCCTGTGAGAGACTGAACCTGGTAAAGAGAGTCCTCATTGTGGAAAGCGAAGGAGAGACAGTCTATGAGGAACTCATGAAAGAGTACAATGACCTATTTCAGGGTCTGGGCTGCCTTCCAGGAGAACACACGATCAGAGTAGATAAAAGTATGCCAACGGTCATACATCCATGCAGAAAAATTCCGTTTGCTCTTCAAAAGCAACTGAAGGCAGAGTTGGACAGGATGGAAAGCCTGAACGTGATTCAGAAGATAGATGAGCCAACTGAGTGGGTGAGTTCCCTCGTCGTTGTGGACAAAAAGAATGGAAAGCTCAGAATTTGCCTGGTTCCAAGAGATCTAAACACAGCAATAAAGAGAGAGCACTTCAAGCTTCATACATGAGAGGAAATCATGGCACAGTTTGCAAATGCAAAGTATTTCAGCAAGTTAGATGCATCATCAGGATTTTGGCAGATGAAATTGGACGAAGCAAGTTCAAGACTGTGCACGTTCAACAGTTCATTTGGCAGATACAGATTCCTAAGGTTACCATTTGGCATTGCCTCAGCTCCTGAAGTGTATCACAAAACTATCCATATGATCTATGAGCACCTGGAGGGAGTTGATACATCAATGGATGACATCATAGTATGGGGAACCATGAGAACTGAGCATGATGAGAGACTGAAAAACGTGCTGGAAGCAACAAGGAAAACAAACCTGAAGCTGAATAAAAAGAAATGCCAGCTCGGGGTGACAGAACTGACATTCGTGGGAGATATCCTTAGCAGTGAGGGCGTCAGACCAGATCCCAGAAAGGTGTCCGCCATTGAGAATATGCCAAAGCCACAATGCAAAAAGGACGTGCAGAGGTTTAATGGAATGATCAACTACATGGGTAAATTCATATCCAACCTCTCAGAAAAGATGGCGCCACTGTGAAGACTAACTGAAAAGAACATAGAATGGGAATGGAATCATGAGCATGAGAAGTCATGGAGCGATCTAAAGAAACTGCTCACAGAGGAACCAGTTCTGAGGTTTTATGACCCAGCGAGACCCATCAAGATATCATCAGATGCATCACAGAGTGGGCTCGGTGCCGTTCTTCTGCAAAAATATGACTACTGGCAACCTATTGCATATGCATCGTGCTCAATGACAGACGCGGAGACGCGACATGCTCAAATAGAAAAGGAGCTGCTCAGCATCACATACGCCTGTGAAAGATTTCACCAGTTTGTGGCAGGACAAGCAATCAGTGTAGAGACTGACCATAAGCCCTTGATTGCATTGTTCCAAAAGCCACTGAATAGCTGTCCGCTTAGAATACAAAGAATGATGATCAGGCTGCAACGCTATACACTGAATGTTGCGTACACACCGGGTAAGCTGATGTATACAGCAGACATGTTGTCTAGAGCTGTTGACCCAAGTGAGCCCGCAAACACCACAATGGATGAAAAAGTGAACGCCTACGTGGACATGATCACAAGTGCACTGCCCATAGCAGTTGCAAAAATGGAGCTCATAAAGACTGAGACAAACAAAGATGAAACAATGAGACGACTGAGGAAAAGCATCTTGGATGGATGGCCCAACATGAAGCAAGACTGCTCACCTGACATGTCAGAGTACTGGAACTGCAGGGTGGAACTATCAGTGGTCAAAGACATCATCTACAAAGGAAGTAAAATAGTTATCCCAAAGAGTCTGAGAAAAGAGATGCTAAAAAGGATCCATGGAGGACATCTGGGAATCGAAAAGTGTAAGAAAAGAGCACGAGAGGTGATGTACTGGCCACGAATCAGCCAAGATGTGACAAATGAGGTGTCAAACTGCACAATATGCCTGAAATATCGAGCAAGCAATCCGGTAGAACCACTAAAGCCACACCCAGCACCAGACAGACCTTACCAGAAGGTAGGCGCTGACCTATTCGTATGTCAAGGGAAGGACTATCTTGTAGTCACAGACTATTACTCCCTGTATCCAAAGGTTTGTAGACTGCACACCACCACTGCAGATGCTGTGATAACATGTATGAAAGCCATATTCTCCAGACATGGCGTGGCAAACGAGGTCTTCACAGACAACGGACCTCAGTTTTACAATGCAAGTTTCCGACACTTTGCCAAAGAGTGGGACTTTGTCCACACAACGTCAAGTCCTCACTATCCACAGTCCAATGGACTAGTGGAAAAATCAGTCCAAACAGTGAAAAGACTGATGTACAAGGCAAAAGACAGTGGAACTGACTTCTACCAGAGCATGCTTGTATGACGCACATCGCCGCTCGAGTGTGGTAAGTCACCAGCCCAACTCCTGATGGGACGTATGCTAAGGTCAAACCTACCCATCCCGGAGAACCTCCTGAAAACAAAAGAGGGGGAGAAAGTGAGGAAGTTCAAAGAACAACAGAAAGAAAAGCAAAAGTACTACTATGACAGAGGAACACAAAACCTACCTGAACTCCACACTGGTGACCAAGTAAGGTTGAAAGACAAAACAAACACATGGACTCAGAAGGGAACTGTCCTGAGTGAAGTTCAACCAAGATCATACACCATTCAGACAGATGAGGGTGCTGTTCTGAGAAGAAATCGTCGAGATCTTCTCATTGGACCAGCCACAGCAGGTCAAAAGACTGATACTGTTGAACAACCTGATCACACAGCTGAGAACCAATCATCTGAGGCAACAACTCAGATTCAAGGACAATCAATCAGAAAATCCTCAAGACACGTAAAGCCTCCTGAGAGACTCATTGAGCAAATTTAAGGACTATTGTTATAGAAGGAAGTAATGTTATCTTATTCTTTCTTCAAGTTCTAGTGTATTGACATATTTCATGTGAACACACAAAGCAAGGTTAAAAAACCTTGATCATGATAATGATAATGTAAGTTCATTAAGTGTTACAGTTAAAATGCAGATTAATACAAAGAAAACATGTTGTTAGTTAAAAGTAAAATACTTTTGTTTTAAGAAAAGGAGATGTAATGATATCAGCAAATAGAGGTGGTATTTGCTTGTTTGATTATGATGCCTTACCAGCATGTTTGCATGTATTGATTGCTTGTGCCTGACCAGCAGAGGGCATGTGACCGAGACAAGCAAGGCAATTTAGTTTGGTTTCAGTTTCGTTCTAGATGCATCACAAGCATGATGTCTCCTGTAAAGCTGTTAAAAAGAGTTGAACAGACTTTAGATTAAAACTCATTCTCTTTCATGAATGTGTCATCATTGAACCCACAAAGAAATCAATACAACACCTATTCAAATTTATTCCTGCTTCATGAACATGAAATTTCAATCAATCAAGTACAACAATAATATAGAAATTTTCATATAGGAAAGTTGTGCCTCGAAATGTGATAGAAACTGGCATGCAAGAGACATAAGACTTTTATATCACCTACATATAGGTCTTTTGGGGATCTCAAAGGTCAGCCTACAATATTAAAGCATCTTTTCGGACACAGAATAGGGACAAAAAGCACCAATTTTGCTGTTCTACCATGTTCCAATGGCACCGATATTCAGGTATTCCTAGCGGTCACCTAAAACAGACCCCTTGCATATGTTAATGAGGGGACTAATGCCTGCCTCAGGACCCATCCCAGAAATTGATTTATATAGAATAGAACAAGTGTGCTCCACTCAGGTCTGTGGGCTCCTGATGCGGCCTAACCAGTGGTCTGAAGTGGCCACTTGAAGCTGCAACCAAAATGGTAAGTTTTTTTTGCTCCCGAGCACTGCTGCAGGCTGCTGCTGGCTCTCGCTAGCTTCCCCATCCATTTGCCTCTCCCCCCTCCGAGGCCTTACCTGAGGGCTACTGCTGGCAAGGCAAGCGGTCCAAATTGGAGAGCCGCAAAGCTGGGAGCTGCCTCTGGAGGGGCAACGGGCACTGAGGCCCGAGGTCCATTTTTGGGTTAACTTCAGGCCTCTGGCTTCTGACATGCACTGGGATTGTGCTGACCATTCTGTGCTCAAAAACAGGCCGAAACCAATTTCTCGCCCTAAGGATTTTTGTTTTTATGGGATTCTGCTGCAGCAGAAGAAGCAGCACTGTGGATCTCAGTGAAGCAAGTGCATAACATAGCTTTGACTACCCTGCAGTCATTATTTCTCACCAGGATCATTAGTATTTCATATTTTAATTCACACATCACTGAAAACCACAAGAACTGTGCTATTGTGGTATTCTAAGCTTATTCTACAAAACGCAAATCACATTTGCAAAACATTGCTTTATGTGAATGAGCAAAAACCTAATTTAGGGACAAATTGAGGGTTTTGCAAAGATCTCCTATTGCCCAGGATTTCCTTGATTAAATAATTCTTTGATTGTAATTTGCTGAGATGGAATGCTCTGTCCGTTGTGTATTTTACTTAAAGTCATTCACAATTACTGCATCGATTTTGCTATTGCAAAGACTGACGAATAGTTTTCTATATATTATATGTGACAAATCTTCAGTTTACTAAAATTTCTGTCTCTATTTTCATACCATTCTTCACAAATACAAGAGGGTTAATATTAGAACCCAACTATAAAAAAATCAATATCTAATTTGTGAGATTTCTAGAAGCAAATTTATTACTGCTTCAAGTACATTTAATGTGCAGATTGTATTTAAGCTTTATTTTATCATGTTTCAAGAGTGTTTCTTGTCCAGTATAATTAATTTATGAGTGTTTTATTGATGTTTTCTGAAACTTTAATAAAAATCTACAAAGGAAGTTAATAAAAATGTGGATTTCCATTAAATATAATGACTTAATTGTACAACTGTTGGCTTCTTAAAGTTTTAAACTCCGTCTGCAGAATGACATGTTTCAGAATGATAAACCGATACACAGATGGAGTTGTGAGAGATGGCGGACATGCTTACCTGCTAGGCATATCAATTATTCACAGTGATATGAATCATCTCCTATTTCAATTTTTATCAATATTTATTGAAAATGTTCTCTTGAAATTTGTATAAGTAATGTGGCGTACCTGCTTATATCCTATCACATTGCACCAAATGTTTATAAAAATGGAACACAAACATAGTTTCCCATGGGATGTCCTTTGTCGTTCTTTCTACCTTATCATTAACTTCCATTTCAGAAGTAAACAGTGACATGCACATTTTTTCCCACAATTTGCATCCCTTTTCTCCCAAAGGTGTGGATTTATGTTGAGATAAAGTTCCATGAAAATTAGCAGTCATCATAGAATCATAGAAAGTTACAACATGGAAGGAGGCTATATTAACGATTTGGAGGAAGGGACCGAGTGCAACGTATTCAAGTTTGCCGACGATACAAAGATGGGAGGGAAAGCAATGAGTGAGGAGGACATAAAAAACCTGCAAAAGGACATAGACAGGCTAAGTGAGTGGGCAGAGATTTGGCAGATGCAATATAATGTTGAAAAGTGTGAGGTTATGCGCTTTGGCAGAAAAAATCAAAGAGCAAGTTATTATCTAAATGGAGAGAAACTGCAAAGTGCTACAGTACAAAGGGATCTGGGGGTCCTGGTGCATGAAACACAAAAAGTTAGTATGCAGGTGCAGCATGGAATCTTGGCTTTTATTGCAAGGGGGATGGAGTATAAAAACAGGGAAGTCTTGCTGCAGTTATACAGGGTATTGGTGAGGCCACACCTGGAATACTGCGTGCAGTTTTGGTTTCCATATTTAAGAAAAGATATACTTGCTCTCGAGGCGGTTCAGAGAAGGTTCACTCGGTTGATTCCGGAGATGAGGGGGTTGACGTATGAGGAAAGGTTGAGTAGGTTGGGACTCTACTCATTGGAGTTCAGAAGAATGAGAGGCGATCTTATCGAAACATATAAGATTGTGAGGGGGCTTGATCGGGTGGATGCGGGGAGGATGTTTCCACTGATGGGTGAGACTAGAACTAGGGGGCATAATCTAAGAATAAGGGGCTGCGCTTTCAAAACTGAGATGAGGAGAAACTTCTTCACTCAGAGGGTAGTAAATCTATGGAATTTGCTACCCCAGAGAGCTGTAGAAGCTGCAACATTAAATACATTTAAAATGGAGATAGACAGTTTCCTAGCAGATAAGGGAATTAGGGGTTACGGGGAGAGGGCAGGGAAGTGGACTTGAGTCTAGATTCGGGTCAGCCATGATCCTATTGAATGGTGGAGCAGGCCCGAGGGGCCGTATGGCCTACTCCTGCTTCTACTTCTTATGTTCTTATATGCTCTTATGTTTCGGCCCATCGTGTCTGCGCCAGCCAACAAAGAGCTATCTAGCCTAATCCCACTTCCCAGCTCTTGGTCCGTAGCCCTGCAGGTTAGAGCATCCCAGGTGCACATCCAATACTTTTTAAATGTGTTTTGGGTTCCTGCCTCCACTACCCTTTCAGGCAGTGATTTCCAGACCCCCACAACCCTCAAATCCCCTCTAAACCTTCCCCCAATTACTTTAAATCTGTGCCCCCTGGTTTTTGACCCCTCTGCTAAGGGAAATTGGTCCTTTATATCCACTTTATCTATGCCCCTCATAATTTTTATACACCTCAATAAGGTTTCCCCTCAGCCTCCCCTCTTCCAAGGAAAACAGACCCAGCCTATCCAGTCTTTCCTCATAGCTAAGATTCTCTACTCCCGGTAACATCCTTGTAAATCTCCTCTGTACCCTCTTTAGTGCAATCACATCTTTCCTGTAATGTGGTGACTAGAAGTGCACGCAATACTCTACCTGAGGCCTAACTAGTGTTTTATACAGTTGATAAGTCATCTAAGTGCTCATTCTTCATGCATTTGACAGTGACAACAAGCCATTCGAGTACAGATCCTCTCCATCTTCATCTGTCATCCACAGATGTACATGTGCACAAATTATAGCCTGAGTTCTTATTTGTGATGACTCCCCATAATTCATTGTGTAGTTGTCACAAGTAAGCACTCTGGTTGATTTTTTATGTCTCTAGCCCAGGGGCACTGAGGTCAAATATAGCGTCCCCACCACCTCCTTAGCTGAGATCATCTAACTCAGCACACCATTTCTAAGCTATTAATGTGGTCATCATGAGTTGTCTGTGTACTATAAAAATCTTAAGAAACTTTCCACATTGATTAAAGGGAACACTGAGCTAAACATTTGGTTATGTAGCACCCGTTGTTTGGGTGCTACAGGTGCCGAATTGGCTTGAAAATGGCGTTTAAAGGAATCATCACATACTTACAGGTTCATTGTTATCTACTAGCTGTTGCTGAGTATGTAGAAGTGTTTGGTGCTTTCTAGACTTCTTTATAATTGCCTAACGTCTACAAGGCACATGCTCAAGAACTTAGTACTGACAGTTGCTCCCAGACACGGGAGCTGTAACTTGGCCTGCCGCATGACAGGGAGAATGAGCAGAGGCGACACAGAGCAGGACAAGCTGCTAGAAGAGGCAGGAGGAGGAGGGGAGAAGGTCATTTATTGCCCATCCTTAATTGCCCTTGAAAAGATGGCAGTGAGTCGCCTTCTTGACCCGCTGCAGTCCGTGTGGTGAAGGTACTTCCACAGTGCTGACTTTGTTAGCGGTTTGGTACAACTGAGTGGCTAGGTCATTTCAGAGGGCAGTTAAGAGTCAACCACATTGCTGTGGGTCTGGAGTCACATATAGTCCAGATCAGGTAATGATGGCAGATTTTCTTCCCTAAAGGACATTAGTGAACCAGATCGGTTTTTATGACTATCCGGTAGTTTCATGGGCACCATTACTGACACTAGCTTTCTATTCCAGAACTCGATAGACTCTGGAACAGTACCCATGGATTGGAGGGTAGCTAATGTTACCCCACTATTCAAAAAAGGTGGTAAAGAAAAAGCAGGGAATTATAGACTGGTAAGCCTGACATCGGTAGTGGGGAAAATGCTAGAGTCCATTATAAAAGATGTAATAGCAGAGCACTTGGAAAGCAGTGACAGGATCGGACAAAGTCAACATGGATTTACAAAAGGTAAATCATGCTTGACTAATCTACTGGAATTTTTTGAGGATGTAACTGGTAAAATAGATAAGGGAGAAGCAGTGGATGTGGTGTATTTGGACTTTCAGAAGGCGTTCGATAAGTTTCCACATAAGAGATTAGCGTGCAAAAATAAGGCACATGGGATTGGGGGCAAGGTATTGACTTGGATAGAGAACTTGTTGGCGGACAGAAAGCAAAGAGTTCGAAGGCATTGACTAGTATGGCACCGCAAGGATCGGTCCTAGGAGCCCAGCTGTTGACAATATATATTAATGATCTGGACGAGGGAATTGGATGTAATATCTCCAAATTTGCAGATGACACAAAGCTGGGTGGGAGGGTATGCTGTGAGGAGGATGTCGTGAAACTCCAGTACGATTTGGACAGGTTGGGTGATTGGGCAGAAACATGGCAAATGCACTATAATGTGAGGTTATCCACTTTGGTGGCAAAAACAGGAAGGCAGATTATTATTTGAATGGCAATAGATTGGGAGAAGGGGAAGTGCAAAGAGACCTGGGTGTTCTTGTGCACCAGTCGCTGAAGGTAAGCATGCAGGTGCAGCAGGCATTTAAGTAGGCAAATGGTATGTTGGCCTTCGTAGCAAGAGGGTTCGAGTACAGGAACAAGGGTGTCTTGCTACAGTTGTACAGGGCCTTGGTGAGACCGCACCTTGAGTATTGTGTGCAGTTTTCGTTGCCTTACCTGAGGAAGGACATTCTTGCCATGGAAGGAGTGCAGCAAAGATTCACCAGGCTGATACCTGGGATGGCAGGAACGACGTATGAGGAGAGATTGTGTCGATTGGGCTTATACTCACTGGAGTTTAGAAGATTGAGAGGGGATCTCATCGAAACCTATAAAATTCTGTCAGGCCTGGACAGACTAGATGCAGGAAGGATGTTTCTGATGGCCGGGGAGTCCAGAACCAGGGGTCATAGTCTAAGGATAAGGGTTAAGCCATTTAGGACTGAAATGAGGAGGAATTTCTTCACCCAGAGAGTGGTGAACCTGTGGAATTCTCTGCCACAGAGGGCGGTGGAGGCCAGTTCATTAAATATATTCAAGAAAGAGTTGGATATATTTCTTAAGGCTAAAGGGATCAAGGGATATGGGGAGAAGGCAGGGACAGGGTACCGAATTTGGATGATCAGCCATGATCTCATTGAATGGCAGAGCAGGCTCGAAGGGCCAAATGGCCTACTCCTGCTCCTATCTTCTATGTTTCTATGTATTCCAGATTTATTTAATGAACTGATTTTAAATTCCCCCAGCTGCCGTGGTGGGATTATGAACTCAAGTCTCTGGATTATTAGTCCAGGCCTCTGGATTACTAGCCCAGTAACGTAACCACTATACTACCATACCCGCTGCAAAACCATCATGAGGGCACAGTCCTTGCCACCAGGCATTCGCTGACCAGCTGAAAAGGAGGAGGGGGAGGAGGAAGCAGAAGAGGGGGAAGTAGAAGGGAGGAGACAACCCAGACAGCCTGTTTCTGCCCGGGTTGTCCATGATCAACTCATCTGACTGTGGCACCAGTAAACGCAACCCAAATTTTCCATTCAACAAGAGTTCCACACCTTCCCTTCCCCGGTTGTCTCACTTGTCCTGGCCAATATTTATCCCTCAATCAACATCACAAAAACATATTATCTGCTCATTATTACATTGCTGTTTGTGGCAGCTTGCTGTGCACAAATTGGCTGCCGTGTTTCCTGTAGTGTATGTACCCGTCTACCTTTAAGGGAACTATTGAATGTAACCATTCACCTTTAAGGGAACTACTTTAGGTGTGGCACTATTTGTTTGGCTTCTGTATACTGTAATACCGATAGTGACCACACCAGTATATAAGTGTTGTAGCAGGATTTCTGGGGCAGATTCGCCCGGACCTTTGAATAGTAAAGACCTGTTTGTTTGTTACGTCTGAAGTCTGTGTATTTATTAACTGCACAACCCACAGACTTTACAGTGGCGATGAGTCCGATCGTACCCTGCGGCAAGATTACCATAAGCAACGAAGAGCGTCGAAGAGAGACAACCGCCCTCGTCGTGCTACCAAAAGAAAACATGAGGCTGCAACAACAGAAAGCAGGAAGACGAACAACAAAAGCTGTATCAGCAACAGGCACTGACTACCCTTCTGCCACGGTGCGGAGTGAGCCGACCAGCAAGAAACAAGGCGGCCGAAGAGACTGTGAGTAGGGGAAGGTGTAGAAGCATCCGGAGGATAAGGGCAGAGCACTCGACCTCGGTCGAGGGGGAGCTGTGCCGGCCAAAAGTCGGGTCCAACGGCGTCGGGTGACAGCCGGACCGCGATCGGCGGGACAATCGGGGCAGCGACCGCAGCCACGAAGCGCTGAGCCTGCGAGTAGGCGCGGGAAGAGAAACCCAGCCGCAGCCGGGGAGGGTAACACCGGTCTGCGAGAGGGCTGGGGAGGCGAACGGGAACCGTGCGGGTGAGAGCCGGGCGCGGAGAGAGAGACTGCGAGGAGCCGGTCCAGCGGCTGAGCTGTTCTCCACCAACGGGGTACTCAGAGCCGGCAAAACCGAACGTGCGGGAGTGGGTGAGAGACACAGCCGAAAACGGGGTGAGAGACTGCGCGAGAGCCAGTCCAGCGGTGAGCTGTTCTCCACCAACGGGGTACCCAGGGCCGGTAGCATCGAACGTGCGGGTGAGAGAGACAGAGCCGGGTACGGAGAGAGAGACTGCGCGAGAGCCAGTCCAGCAGCTGAACTGTCCTCCGCTAACGGGGTGTACCCAGCGCCGGTAGAGCCGTGCGGGCGGGAGGAAAAGACATAGCCGAGTAAGGGGAGCTGTGCGGTAGCCAGCCAGCGGCTGAACCTGTCCGCTGAGGGGGAAGCGTACCCCTTCCACCGGGAAGAAACGCGGGAAGCCGCCATTAGGCGGAGATGACGCCAGAAGCGGGAAACCGCAATTGAAGTGGGCGGGGCGAGAAAGGAAGAGCGGGAAACCGCTATTTTCGCGGGAAAACCGCCATCTTGATTGACATACCGCCATTGAAGTGGGCGGGGAGAGAAGGAAAGAGCGGGAAACCGCCGATTTCGCGGGAAAACCGCCATCTTAGAAACAAATAAATAAATAAGAAATACTGGTGCTGCTCCCAAGGGAAGAAAGATGCCTAAGCGAGGGAATATTAACGACTTTAATTCTGAAATAGAAGACTGGGCCACGTACGTGGAATGCATAGAGATCTATTGCGAAGCCAACAAAATAGAGGAAGACGACAAGGCGATAACATTGCTAAACTCGATGGGGGCAAAAACATACGGGCTCTTGAAGCATCTAATAGCACCAAATAAACCAGCGGATCAGACCTTCGAAGAGATTGTGGCTGTGCTGAAGGACCACTTGAACCCCACACCGCTGATGCTGGCTGAACGATTCAAATTCTACGCAAGAACGCAGAAGAAAGACGAAAGCAATGCAGAATACTTGGTCAAACTGCGTAGGCTAGCGAAATACTGCCAGTTCGGAGGGAATCTGACAGAAGCGCTGCGGGACAAGTTCGTATGCGGATTGTCCAAAGAAGGGACGCAGAAGCGACTACTGGAAGAGAATGATCTCACACTGGACAGGGCTGTCCTTATAGCTGCACCGCACGAAGCCGCAGCGAAAGGAACGGCGGAAATGCAACTAAAGGCGGCGGCACTCGGGGTGGACCAAATTACTTCAAGCACAACAAAATGCTACCGTTGTGGGAAGACAACGCATGACCAGAATCAATGCTGGTTTAAGAACCAAGAGTGTAGGAAATGTGGCAAACTGGGTCACATCGCGAAGGTATGCCGGTCCGGGAAAAAGATCAATAATCAAAGGAAGCCACCACCAGAAAAGTACAACAAGGTACACAAGGTGGCTGAGAAGAGTTCAGACGAACAGAATTCAGACTCAGACCCAAACAACCAGGAGCTGGGTAGTCTGAGAATCCACAATGTGGGTAAAGAAACGGATCTACAGGCCATCTGGGTCATACTAAAAATAGCTGGAGTCCAAATAAGAATGGAGCTGGACACTGGATCAGCTCTATCAGTCATCAACCGAAGGGACTACCACTGGCTATTCTCTCACATACCTTTAAGAAATACCAAGTTCGTATTACAGACATACACGGGGCATAACGTATACCCCGTGGGGAAAATAAGAGTCAAGGTGAGAGATAGGGGTAAAGAACACCCAAGAATGAGCTTGTACGTATTACCTGAGGGAGGACCACCACTTCTAGGACGGGAGTGGATTAAGAAAATAGACATGGAATGGCATTACCTAAAAGCCATAATGAGGGAGGACTCGGTGCAAGCTATTAGCTCAGATTCTGAAATGGATGATGATAAGACCAAGTCGAAAACGAAGACAGGCAGAAGGACTTATGGTACCAAGAAGAATAAAGCTGCAGAGCAGAACTCCAGGTTGACAGAGAATTCTGAGCCTGTTCAAGCAAAGGATTCATCCATGACGGAAGAACACCGAGCTCGGACGCAAACTTATGTCAAAGTACGACAACAATTAGAACAGTTGAGTGATCGTCTCATACAGGAGATGAAAAATATGGAAAAGTTCTGGGACACCGAATGGGGGAACCTGGAAAGACTACAGAGACAGCTAGCTCAAGCAGAGAGCGACCATAGAGCCATCATGGTCAAATACCAATCACATTCCCCTGATGCTGTTCAGGAACTAGAATATTTACAGAATGAACCAAAGGAAGAGGAATCTTCAGGGAGCCAGGATTTTATTCCAGTTCTTCTTTACGACTCCTTACAAGCAGAGTGTGAGAAGTTGAAAGAACAGTATGAACAGGCCCAGGCTACAATTCAGAAGGGGGTTAACTCGGCAGCCTCCGAAAAGCTAGTTTCAGTAGAAGCATATGAACAACTAAAGGTTGAACATGAGCAAGAAGTCCAAAGGCTGCAGGAAATTCTTGATGAGCTCAAGGCCAAGACAGACTCATCGATAGAAGCTCCATCCATAGATGAGCAATTAGAGGTGAAAATCATGGCAGAGCATGAAAGACAGGATGTCCAAGAACTTATAAAAACATTGAAGGACACCCAAGACAAATATGAGGCGGCAATGTCTGAGGTTCAACAACTTGAAGAACAGATTCAACTGGGAATCCTTGCAGTGGAAGAACAGGACACTGTAAGAATGGTCCCTGAACATGAACTAGAGAGCATCAGGGCGCAACTTTTCCGAGCGCTGAAAGCCAAAGTTCAAGAGGAACGTAAGGTGGAAGTATTGGAGAAAGAGGTGGATGAAATGGAGAAGACTCTGATCCACCGTGTTCCCAGGGAAGAGTTAACGGTCGGCCAACTCCTTCATATGCTGAAGGACAAGACTCTACAAGGGGAACAATCTGAACACGAGCTTCAATCTTCAGGGGGAACGAGTTCGGAGCTCTCAAAAGTCACGGAGATAGCTGAGGTGGCAACACAAATTTTACAAGGATGCCAAAAGTACGTTGAATCACGTCAAGGTGAACAGAAGAAGGTGGAAACTGTTACTTCAGTAGAAGGGTTAAATAGCCTGATAACACAATTACCGGTGGAAAGGAAGGTATTGAACTCACAAATGAGGTCCGTCGTGAAGGAATGGCAGATAACCCAGGAAGAGCGGGATGAATATGAATGCATGAAGAAGGCTTTTCAAGAAAGATGTTTAGGGAAGGAACCACCGTCAGCTAATGTCCAGACGGGTGAGGAGGAAGAAGAAGTCTCTCTCGCTGGCCTAACTCAGGACGAACCTGAATATTACCATGACCTGTTGAGTGACACTGAATATTATGAGGATGTGGTCTGCCCAGCTTGTGATGAAAACTCTCAAAGTGCTGAAATCCGGATGAAGCACTTAAGGTCTAAGGAACATAGAGAGTTGGTGGCGCTACAGCTGGCAGCCGAGAAAGGAGCTCCGAGAGTTTCAAAAAGGCAGAAAAGAAAAAGAAGAAGCAGAAGATAATAACTGTCTAAAATATTAGCACTTCTACCATTCCAGGCGGGACATTACGAAAGGAGCTAAATTAGTTGGAAAACTGGTAAATGTCAAGACAGCCAGTTGGTTGTCAAAGTCCGCACTGCTGGTTCAACAGGACGAAAGTTCAAGCTGCTACGTCAAGAAAAAGGCTATGGAGGAGTCACGCTAGCCAGGTGAACCGGCTACCCCAAAGAAATGTTGTTCGGAACGAGTCAAGATCAGAGACTGAATCTATGAACTGTTTCCGCAGAGACGGAACCTGTGAACTGTTTCCACCGAGATTATATTTGTAAATTGTTTTATATGACATTGACTCCACCGAGATTATAGCTGTAATTTGTTTTATAGGAAGTTGAAGATATGTATGTTTAACGGGGACTCTGTAAGTAATAAGCTAAAAAGGGAGGATTGTAGTGTATGTACCCGTCTACCTTTAAGGGAACTATTGAATGTAACCGTTCACCTTTAAGGGAACTACTTTAGGTGTGGCACTATTTGTTTGGCTTCTGTATACTGTAATACCAATAGTGACCACACCAGTATATAAGTGTTGTAGCAGGATTTCTGGGGCAGATTCGCCCGGACCTTCGAATAGTAAAGACCTGTTTGTTTGTTACGTCTGAAGTCTGTGTATTTATTAACTGCACAACCCACAGACTTTACATTTCCTACATTACAAAAATGACTACACTTCAAAAGTACTTCATTGGCTTTAAAGCATTTAGGGACATCC
Organism: Somniosus microcephalus; assembly: GCF_052327205.1. Lineage (NCBI taxonomy): Eukaryota > Metazoa > Chordata > Chondrichthyes > Squaliformes > Somniosidae > Somniosus > Somniosus microcephalus. The sequence goes on from NC_140988.1 coordinate 72,367,322, forward strand.
TGAGGCCATAAAGGCGCTCTCTAAATGAAAGTCTTTCTTTTGTTTTCCCCGTTACTGACTATTACAGTGTCCGCTTGGCTGCAATGCTACAGTAAATGACACCACCAAACAAATATTCCAAACCAATTTTGATAATCAAACCACTATGATATTTCATTCAATAGTCAACTAATCACCCTTGTGCAGTCCCTTAGTGCCTGTCTTCAGTGTGCCTTTGCCTGTCCTAGTGCTCCTACACAGTGCTACCCCTGTGGCTGCAGCATGGCTGGTGGAAGCCTGCTGACTTTCAGTGGAGGAGGTTGCAGGACAACCTTGAGCAGCTTTGGGACTAGTAGGCCCGGCTTCGGACTGCACCACTTCAGCATGGGGGGCAGCAGTCAGAGCTAGCTGGCTGACAAGTAACAGCAAGGGCACTGACAGAGTGGCAGTGGTGGGAGGACAAATGTTGTCATCCTGAAAGAGGGCAGCACGTGCATCTTCCATGGACCAACTGCCACTCCCGCAGGGCGGCATCTCAGCAATCTTGGTAATCTGCTGGAGGACAGATTGCTGGACTGCTGTGACACCCTGCAAGTCCTTTTCAACACTGATATACCCAGCTATGAAGGCAGCTTGCATGGCAGCAAGCTAAGCTTGCATGACTTAAGTCTGAACTTCCATTGCAGCACTCAGACAGCAGGTGGTTTGTGCATGTGCAGCAGTGGAAGCTGAGACATCGGCCATCAGACGCTGCATGATGTTTGGGTCCACAAGTGTGACAATGGATCTGTCCAGTCATTCCAGGCTGGATGCGCAAAGCCCTTTGCAAGGTTGGTTCCAGACTCCTCCATGCTCCTTGACATTGCATTGAGGCTTTCTGGCAGGCCTGCCAATGCACCAAGCATTCAATTGTGCATACCTATCAGCCTTCTTCTGTAGGCTGCCCCGTCAAAGTCCTCATCTGAGTCCTGTGCAGCAGATCTCGTGTGCGACCTCACCCTCCGGGGAGCTGGCAACAGCACTACCCTTTCCCCCTGCCCTGGCTGCAGTCCACTTGTGCCCGCTGACTCACCATGTGCAGTTCCCACCTCTAAGCTACCCTCTAAAGTCTGCATAGTTCCAGTATCTGAGCTGGTGGCTGCCAGTGTCACATGGAGTGATTGTTTTTATTCTTCATCATCACTTTCCTCTCTCTCTATTCTTCTTGCACTACTGCCTGGCCAGGTTGGATTTCTTGTGTCTCTGAAATGAGAAAGGCACAAGGGTAGGGTTGTGGTGGTGGGGGATGCAGGGGTGGGGGTGGGGGGGATGGAGTGGTGGAAAGCAAGAGGTACATGCTTACACCATCAGCAGCTTTTAAGTCAGAAGAGATTGTGGGATGACGGGGAAGTGGGATGTGAAAAGGAGGATTAGGTATACCGTCACCGTCAATGGTTTCAGCGCCACCGCTGGCCACGGCCTCAGTCACAGCCACTTCAATTATGGTGAGCACCATCTCCTCAAGCGAGGTCAGGATATGGAGGCACGCTTGTCCCCCTCCGGTTAGCTACCGCTGCCTATGATTGTGCGCCACCTTGTCCTGCAAGAGAGAGGGAAGTGTGTCAGTGAGTGTGGTTCACTTTGCTTGGCTAATGTGGCTGTCATGGATGAATAGCTGGCAGTGTGTGCAAGCTGTGAGATGTGGGTGTGAGGCTTGCAGCAGTGCTAAGTGTGTGAGGGTGAGATGGAGCTATGAATGTGAGGTATGAGTCATGATTGATAGAGATTGTTGGTAGGTGAGTAATGGGGGTGTGGTGAATTGAGCAGTGTGTGAGGCTGGTGGTGCAGTTGGTGGGATATGGCATTTGAAGATGAATTCACTGACTTTGACCACCCATGTGAGGTCATTAAACTTCTTCCTGCACCGCGTCCAGGTCCCTGGGGCTATACTGCTTGCATTGACAGCGATGGTTATCTGCTTCCATTCCATTCTCAGTGTCTGCCTGGAGGGCCTCCGGCAGCTAAAGGGAAGCCAGGACTTCTTCGTGGGAAAGGTAAGTGCCCTTACAGCACTGCTTGTGGGCCAGGAAGAGCAGGAGAGCTTCCCCCCAGCCCCCCAAGCTTACCTTCATCCCTGCCTTCCTTTGGACTCCACCCCCACCCCGGGATCAGAAATCAGACCCTTCCCCAGGATCAGAGATTGGACCACCCCCCCAGGATTGGAGATCGGACCCTTCCCACCTGGATCGCAGATCGAAACCCCCTCCCCCCCACCCCCAGGACCGGCGACCAACAGCACCTGCACCCCCCAGCCTCCCCGCCCAAGATCTGGATCCTCTCCATGCTACCTCTAACCCAGAGGCCGGGTCCCTACCTGCTCCTGACCTGCAATTTAGTATACTGTATTCGCTGCTCACGATGTGGTCTCCTCTACATTGGGGAGACCAAATGCAGATTGGGTGACCGCTTTGCGGAACACCTCCGTTCAGTCCGTAAGGGGGACCCCGACCTTCCGGTCACTTGTCACTTTAATTTTTCGCACCACTCCCACTCAGACCTTACCGTCCTCGGCCTCTTGCATTGTTTCACGGAATCGCAGTGTAAGCTCGAGGAACAGCACCTCATCTTTCGATTAGGCACTTTACAGCCCTCCGGACTCAACATAGAGTTCATCAATTTCAGATCATAACCTCGGCCACTATCATATATATATTTTTTATCCACACTTTTTGTTTGTGCCTTTTATTCTTCTCCCCCACATAGCAGCTGTCTTTCATTCTGCCAGCGCAATTCACACTTCATCTAGAGCCATCATTTGTTTCTTAACCTTTCCCATGACCATCTCCCTTTGCCTTGAAAATCTCTTAATGTCTCTTTAATTCTCCTGCCTTCCCTCCTATCACAGACCTTCCCTTTTGTTCTTTCATCCCCTCCCCCATTTCCCAGCCCCTAAACTTGCTTTAAAATCTGTTCCATTTCCTGCTTTTTTCCAGTTCTGATGAAAGGTCATCGACCTGAAACGTTAACTCTGTTTCTCTCTTCACAGATGATGCCTGACCTGCTGAGTGTCTCCAGCATTTTCTGTTTTTATTTCAGATTTCCAGCATCTGCAGTATTTTCTTTTTGTTCCATATTTCATTTGGAATGGGCAATAAATTCAGCTTTGCCAGCATTGCCAACATCCTGAGAACAAAAAAAATCAGTCGGGCAACAAAGAGATAGCTTCAAAACGAGATTAATTTTTCAAAATTTCAAAATGCCATATTTTATATATAATCAAACATAAAAGCCTTCTGTGGAAACTTGCTGACAGGAGCATTAATCATAAATAACTTCATCCTGAAAATCTGAGGATGATCATGGAGAAAATCCATATTATAAGCACTGTCATCAGTACTTCAGAATGAACAGCAGATAATAATGGAGCACTCAAGTCGTTGCTGCTGTCATCTTCTTCTAGTCACTAGAAATTTTCCAATTTCATTCAATGCTCTCCAATTTTTAATTTTTAATTTTAGAAATGGAAATAAGCAGTTCATGCTTAATGAGCCTTTCTGCTGCTGAATTTATCATAAAGTTTCACAGACCCTACACTGGCCACAGAATTTGTTTAAAATAACAATTACTGATTAAGGCAGGGCTAATTGGTGCATGGGATAAGCATGCATATCTGGGTCTTGGATTTGAAACCAGTCCAAATAAACAATAAATAAATGGAAGTGTTCACTTTCCAGTGCCTGCTATAGGTTGTAATTGAGATCTTTTTGGCCTGTTGCAATCAAGTAGGTTCAAGTTGACAGCGCAACATTTAGTATTAATGGGAACCAGTGGCGGTGTTTTGACAGGATGGTGCTCAACCACAAAATCCTGGCAGTGCTATAGGAGGACAGGCACTGTAGCAGCAGAAGAGGAAGCTGGGCAATGAAAGTAGTAGAAGGTTCGGAAGTTTGGAAGATCAGTTTACAGACAGGCCACCTTCCTCAAGGCATCTCTGAGAAGCAGTGGTAAGTGGGGTGGACAGGAGGAAAATTCAACAGAGACCCAAGCCCCACACCCCTGCCATGTGGTGAGTGGGGAAGAACCAATGACATTGCTCAATATATTTTTTCCAAAGCTGCCATCTTATCTGATCCAGCTGAATATGTAACCATATAAATAACAGCATGAAATTCCAGGCTGTTTTGGTCATAGAGTTTGTATAATCTGATTGGGAGGGTGCAGTATTTATGCTGAATTTCGGTCCCTTCCTGGCCTCATTGAGAAATTATGATAGGGTGGGGCATAATGGGTAATTCTTTTGCTGCCTCCTCTCCATCATGATCACTTTTAGAGGCATGATTGGTGGGATGCTGGGCTACTCCAGAAATCCTGTCAATTCCATCCAGCATATGACCAGCAGCTACTATGTCTGCAAGAAGCAAATATACTTGCCATATAAGTGCTATAAATGGGCTCCACAATGGTGTAGAGATCTGAGAGATCAATTGACTTTTCGATAATAGAGCAACCAGGAATTTGAATTGTCACCCAAGGACATTCAGGTACCACTTTAAAATCATGCAGAGTAGCACTTTGAAATCGTGCTGCCCCCATAGGATGAGTGCTCACTATAAGATTTGGATCACAGGTCACACACAGATTACCCAAAGGGTCTTAGGAATTGTATGGCTTTTTATTAGAGAGCTACAGTTTAAGCATATTCAGATACTACATGCGATTGAAATAGATACAGTAGACATACAACCCATGACAGATGAGGGTGATCTACAGCCCTGGAATGGAATGAAACAACCGGACAGACGGTGAGGCAGTACGATGGTCTTGGATTGGGTGGATTTCTGCAGTCTGGGTCATCCCTTGAGCTGTTGGAGATGTTAGGCCGTCAGTCACCTCAGAGGCTAAACATGACCAAGGGTTTAGGCCGTAGCCTGTTTTCATAAGAACATAAGAACATAAGAAATAGGAGGAGGAGTAAGCCAATCGGCCCCTCGAGCCTGCTCCGCCATTCAATAAGATCATGGCTGATCTGATCCTAACTGCCAATCCACTATCACAGAACCATCTCCTGCATCTAACAGAATTAGACACACGAAATAGGAGCAGGATCAGGCTACACGGCCCCTGGGCCCGCTCCGCTACCCACAGGGCCATGACCGATCCGAACCTAGACTCATGTCCAAATTCCTGCCCGCTCCCCGTAACCCTTAATTCCCTTTACTTCTAGGAAAATGTCTATTTCTGTTTTAAATATATGTAATGATGTAGCTTCTACAGTTTTTTGGGGCAGCATATTCCATGGACCTACCACCCACTGAGTGAAGTAGTTCCTCCTCATCTCAGTTTTGAAAGAACAGCCCCTTATTCTAAGACTATGCTCTCTTGGTCGTCTGTTTTTGTACCTTATTTCGATGGGCTGGTGGATACCCGGTGTCAATCATTTTTACCCATTCCATTGTCCAATTACAAGGGAGAGGCTACCTATGCAGCCCCCTCCCAGCCTCATGAGGTAATTTTCCTCCTTATCTCTGTTCCAAAGGTCCTATTGCCCTCTTGTAGACAGCTTGTTTATCCTACAGCTTCTTGCTGCATCCCTTATCAGGCCTAGTTATTGTTAAGTCTGTGTGTCCCAGTTATGCTTAATGGCCCAGAAATTCCAGAACGGGGCTTGCAGCGCGTGCAAGCCCCGTATTTGCACTTACCCCGCGCTCGTGCCGATCAGCTTCTGGGACGCCTGAACTTGCAGAAATAGAAAGCACATTCCCGGGCAGCGTATGACGTCACGCCGCCCAGGAGTGCAGCCAGCGCGAAGCCAGGAGCGTGCAGTGTAAGTGAGACACGCCCCTTGAGGTCTCAGTTTCACTGGACATGCCCCCAATGTTTCTGTCAAGCTGCTAAGGATTTTTACATGCAAAGCAGCAGTTTAAATAGGTTTTTGGAAGTTTTTTGAAGATTTTGGTAACTTTTATAAACTTTTTAAAATGTTTACATTATTTTGAGTAATCTGAAGTAGTTTTAAAGAGAATTAAAGCAATTTAAAGACTTTTAAAAGCCCTAAAAGAATTTTTTAAATTCCATTTATTTATTTAGCAATGTCGTCGTCATACGTGTCTTCACACTGTTCCCTTTGGGGAACTGTATGAAGTGGTGGAAGGATTTATGGCCATGATTAACGCTCATTCCGTGACCGTAACCATCTTTGAACCAGCCATTAGGGCGGTTAGTCCTATGGCGGGAGGGTTTTATGGGCTCCCACAAGCTATACAAGGAGGGGGGGCCACCCACACCCACGGACGCAAATATCCCACTGGATGTTAACCCAGAATTTAGAGCCGGAGCTCCGACTCCACTTGCCGGGACTGTCTGGAGCAGGGTTCGAAACCCTACCCTGATCTGGCCCAGCGGCGGGGATCCTACCGCTATGACAAAGGCCCAATCCAATTAGCAACGTGAAATGGCAGCATAGGGCTCCAGTCACGGGGAGGGAAAAGGCGCAGGAAACGTATGGGTGTCACCTTTTGTGCGGAGTGGGCCTTTTGCGTAGCAGTAAGCATCCCCGCCGCTGGGCCAGAAGGAATAGGGTTTTGAACCCCACTCCAGACAGTCCCGGCAAGTGGAGTCAGAGCTCCAACTTTAAATTCTGGGTGGACATCCAGCGGGATACTTGCGTCCGTGGGTGTTGGTGGCCCCCCCCCCTCAGATGGGTTGTGGGAGCCCGTAAAACCCTCCCGCCATAGGACTAACCACCCTAATGGCTGGTTCAAAGATGGTTACGGTCACGGAATGAGCGTTAATCACGGCCATAAATCCTTCCACCACTTCATACAGTTCCCCAAAGGGAACAGTGTGAGGATACGTACGATGATGACCTCTTGCGCAATGCACCTCCTTGGGCCCTCAGTCGCAGATGCGAGGGGGCAAGTCGTGCAATTGTTAAATTTTTTATTTTATTGACATGTAAAATGTTGGCCCAGTAATTCCCTTCCAAATGCGCTAGTACGGTCGGGGTACTTACGCATCTGGCCGGATGAAATGCCGGTTTTCAGCATTCACAGTGCATGTGGGGAAAACCGGCATTTCCTGTCCTCTGAACGAAGGGGTTCAGAGGCAGAACGCGTGCGACTGCACAGGCAGCGCGTGCGCAGTATAATTCGCCGCTTTCATTAATGCTTTCAGTGAGGTCCAGTCATTACAACTTACACATGAAAAAAGCATGGGTACAGTTGCTCCGCAGGCTGCGGAGGAAGATATTTCTTATCGTGGAGCTTCTGAAAGTGTGTATGTCTGTATATATTCCTTTGCGTGTTATGTATATATTCCTTTATTTATGTGTATGAATGTATTATTTAATTATGACTTTCAGAGAAAGTAACTTATTGGAAAATCATAATTAAAAACATACATTCATACACATTAGTAAAGGAATATAAAACATACATACATATACGTAAAGGAATATATGTGGACTCATAACTCATTCTCACATTCCATTCACACAGCCACAATTGCTCCTTCTACCTACCGTTCTGAAAACCCTTTTAAAAAAAAAATTTAAACTTTAAAACTTACTTAAAATTTCTTAAAATAACTTCCCTCCCTTTCCCAAACAAAAATATTGCATTTGAAAAGCTCCACGATAAAATATATCTTCCTCCGCGGCCAATGAACAACTTTACACTTGCTTTTTACAAGTGTAACTTCTAAGGACTTACCCTCACGGATTTCATGAATGAAATCCACGAAGTTCACTGCGCAAGCGCTGCCTGTGCAGTCGCACGCGCTCGAGGTCTGGAAATGCCGGCGTTCCCCGCATGCGCTGTTCATGCTGAACGCCGGCATTTCCAACGGCCAGAAGCATGAGTAAGCCGACCGTACTCACGCTTCTGGCCTGGAATTTCTGGCCCATTATAAATCACTGGACACAGACCACAAGAATAACTTTAACAGGTCTTTACTATTCGGAGGTCAGGGCTGAACTGCCCAGCAAATCCCTACACAACACTTATATACCGGTGTGGTCACCACCGGTATTACAGTATACAGCAGCCAAGAGAAAGTAGTACATCTCTTAAGGTAGTTCTCTTAAGGTGGAACAGGTTACATACACCACAATCCTCCCTTTTTAGCTTAACAGTTATATTCCCATTTAACATAACATAATAACATATATATATACAACTTCATGCAAAACAGTTCAAAGATTCAGTCTCTGAGGAGGCCTCCTGATTCGAGTTGGATAACGCCTTTCAGGGGTCTCTGATTCTCGTTGCTGGGGTGACTCATCTAGTTGGTCTCTTATGGATTGGACATCATCATCAGGTACATTCACTTCTGAGGTAGATGCTTCAGGTTCACTAACTTCTTCCACGGTTGTCTCTGCCGTAACCATGGGTTCGACCCTTGTTCTCGATTCTACCAGTTGGTCAGCATGACGCCGTATTACATTTTCACCAATATCTACCGTGTACATCAGGGGTCCTTGTCTGGCCCGAAATGTTCCAGATTGCCATTTCTCATTTTTATAGTCCCGGGCTAACACTGGTTGTCCTATTTCGAAACTCCGAGTGGTCTTGTTATTTATATGCTGGAACTGTTTGTTTTCAACTTCCCTCCGCACATTTGGTTTTAACAAGCCCAACCTGGACAGCAACCTCCTGTTATAGAACATCATGGCAGGACTTTGGTTTGTCACTGCATGAGTGGCGTTTCGATATGCCAGTAGGAATTTGTCCACCTGGTGTTGTAGTGGAATCTGATCTTCGCTCATGGCCTTTATTGCTTTTTTGAACGTTTGTACAAATCTCTCGGCCAACCCGTTTGTAGCCGGATGATATGGGGCAGAGGTATAATGTTTCACCCCATTCTTCTTCATGAATTTCTGGAATTCTTCTGACACGAACTGCGGTCCGTTGTCTGAACATATTTGTCCTGGCAATCCATTTCTTGCAAATATCGTTCTTAACACCGCGATCGTCTTTTCCGAGGTAGTGGTAGTCATCTTAATCACTTCTGGCCATTTAGAATGTGCGTCCACCGCAATTAAAAACATGGAGTCCATGAATGGACCAGCAAAGTCAATATGTACACGTTGCCATGGGGTTGAAGGCCATTCCCATGGATGCAGCGGTGCAATCGGAGGTGCATTTTGCACTTTTTGACACCCTGAGCAGCTTTTCGTCAGATCCTCTATCTGTTGGTCGATACCCGGCCACCACACATAAGCCCTAGCAAGGCTTTTCATCTTGACTCCCCCCAGATGACCTTCATGCAGTTCCTTTAGAACTCTCTCTCTTAACTTAGGAGGAATAATCACCCTTGTTCCATACATCAATGTTCCTTGACAGACGGACAGCTGTTCTCGTCTTGCTGAGAATGCCGGTAACAGTGGATCACCATATGCTGGCCATCCCTTCACTGTCACTTCGTAGACCCGGGACAGTGTCGGGTCATTCCTGGTTTCTCTTTCAATACTTGCATTGGTGACTGGTAAACATTCGATGATGGTCGAGTGAAATAACTCAACAGCGTCAACCGTCGGTGCCTCCTCCTCTGTAGGTAGTGGCAGGCGCGACAGCCCATCAGCATTACCATGCTGCTTTGTACCTTTGAATTCTATCTGATATTGATGTGCCCCTAGGAAAAGGGACCATCTCTGGAGTCTCTGTGCTGTCATCACCGAAACACCCTTCTTAGGGTTAAAAATGGATACCAACGGCTGGTGGTCTGTCAGAAGCGTAAACTTTTGGCCCTGCAGGTAATGATTAAACTTATTTACTCCCCACACAAGGCTGAGAGCCTCCCTATCTATCTGAGCATAGTTGCGCTCAGCGGAGGTCAATGATCTGGATGCGAATGCAACTGGCCTCTCCAGGCCATTTGGCAACTTGTGTGAGAGTACTGCCCCAATACCATATGGAGAAGCATCACAAGCCAAACGAATAGGCAGCGTTGGGTTGAAGTGAGCCAACACTTCCTCTGAGGTGATCAATGCCTTGCTTTTGCGAAAGGCCCTCTTACAGTCCTCGCTCCACTTCCATGGTACTCCCTTCTGCAAAAGAGCGTTCAGCGGGTGCAGCACCGTGGATAAATTTGGCAGAAACTTATGGTAATAGTTAATCAACCCTAGGAACGACCTCAACTGGGATACATTATCCGGAGCGGGAGCCTTCACAACAGCTTCGATCTTGTCAGGAGACTTATGAAGCCCCTCCTGGTCAATGACATGGCCACAGTACGAGATCCGCTTCTGAAAGAACTCACATTTCTGGTGATTAACTCGAAGTCCATATTCTTTCAATCTGGTGAGCACCAGTTCCAAATTTGCAAGGTGTTCCTCGTCATCATCTCCTGTAATCAGAATATCGTCCAGGTAACATTGTGTGCCTGGAATTCCCTGTAATACCTGCTCCATGGCCCTCTGCCAAATTGCTGGAGCCGATGCCACTCCAAAAACCAGTCTATTATACCGGTACAAGCCTCTATGCGTGTTGATCGTGAGATACTGGCGTGACTCTGCCTCAACTTCCATCTGTAAGTACGCCTGCGCCAGGTCTATCTTGGTGAAGTGTTTCCCGCCAGACAACGAAGCGAAGATATCCTCAATCCGCGGAAGCGGATACTGCACCGTGTGAAGCACCGGATTAACAGTGATCTTGAAATCTCCACAGATGCGAACCTTCCCCGGTTCCCCCGGCTTGTTGCTCGATGAACGCTTCATGACGGGGACAATGGGCGTGGCCCACTCACTCCAGTCTACCTTAGACAGCACTCCTGAATGTTCTAACCCTTCCAGCTCAGCTTCCACAGCAGGTCGTATCAGGTCTGGTTTTGAAAAATTTCGGGTTTGCATGTTCTTCATGTTTGCCGTAATTCCTTTCAGTGTTCCCAGTCCCTGTTGGAACACCTCTTTAGCATCGTCCAATATTCTGGACAATCGTTTAGGTTTGACATCTTTTTTACCGGAATCTACCGTTAGTGCTTTTAAGGAATGCCAGTCCATATTTATTTTCCTAATCCACTCCCGTCCCAGTAGTGGTGGACCTCCCTCAGGTAGCACATATAAGTCCATTCCTCAGCTTTCTTTGCCCTTGTGGACCACCTTTACCTCTATCTTCCCGATGGGGTATACTCTTTGCCCCGTGTATGTTTTCAATACAATCTCCGTATCCCGTAGGGGAATATGTGGGAATAACCTTTTGTAATCTTGCTTATTCATGACCGTCAATGCCGATCCAGTGTTCAATTCCATCTTCACTTGGACTCCTGCTATCTGAAGTGTGACACAGATTGTTTGGAGGTCTGCTTCATTACCAACATTGTGTACTCTTAGACTACCCAGTTCATTACTGCTGGAGTCTGAATTTGACTTCTGTTCGTTCGAACTGTTCTCTGTCACCTTGTGTACCTTTCTGTACTTTTCCTGCAGTGACTTTTTGTTGCTGGTCTTCTTTCCTGACCGGCATACTTTAGCTATGTGACCAAGCCTGCCACATTTTCTGCATTCCTGATTTTTGAACCAGCACTGGTTCTGATCGTGCGTTGTCTTTCCACAACAATAACATTTTACTGTACCCAAGACCATTTGATTGGTGCTGAGTTCCGGTGACCATAGCTGCATTTCCGCAGTGCCTCTCGCTGCGGCTTCGTGCGATGCTGCAATAGTGACAGCTTTATCAAGCGTAAGATCATTCTCCTCAAGCAGTTGCTTTTGTGTTCCTTCTTTTAACAATCCACACACAAATTTATCTCTCAGTGCATCTGCTAGTCCTGTTCCAAACTGACAGTACTTTGATAGCTTACGCAGTTCAATTAAAAATTCAGCGTTGCTTTCGTCTTTCAGCTGCGTTCTTCTGTAAAATTTAAATCGTTCCGCTATCATCAGCGGCGTGGGGTTTAAATGATTTTTCAGGACAGTAACAATATTCGCGAAAGTCTGATCCGCCGGTTTATCTGGTGACAGAAGGTTCTTCAATAGCCCGTATGTCTTCGCACCCATTGAGCTTAATAAGGTTAGTGCTTTCTCATCATCTGGTACCTTATTTGCTTTACAATAAACTTCCATGCGTTCTACATACGTGGTCCAATCTTCGATATCGCTATCAAAGGTATTAATGTTCCCATGTTTAGGCATCCTTGCAAGTTTTTAAATTTTTCTTTTTCTCAAAATGGCGGCTTCCCGCGCTTGTCTTCTTCCCCCGCCTACTAAAATGGCGGCTTCCCGCGTTTGCCTTCTTCCCCCGCTGGCTGCAATGGCGATTGCCGTGCTGCTGCCGTTCTCGCCTCCCCAGCGGTTCTCAATTCCCCGACGCTGCTTTTACTCCCCCGCGGTTCCCGTGGGCATTCACGCTTCCCCTGCTGTTGCGCCTCTCAGCCCCGCATGCAGCCCGGTCCTTTACACCGGCTGCGTTTGAGTTCTCTGCGGCTCTCGTGCCTTAAGCTGCCCCAGTCGCTGCGCCTCTCGGCCTCGATTGCAGCCCGGCCCTTTTCACCGGCCGTGGTCGAGTTCTCCGCCCTTTTTCCTCCGTTTTCCCTCCCCCACTCCACAGTCAACGCAGCCGACTTTCTGCTCGTGTCGCTGATCGGCTTACCCACCACGATGGTAGAAGGGATGATCACTGCCTGTCGCTGATGGAGGGCTTCGTGGTCAGAATTTTTCTTTTTAACCCGGGTTCTCGATGCCTCCCATGCGATGGTGCTCAGCAGGATGATGAGGGCAGATGCCTCTTCTCGACGCCCGTTCTGAGGACGAAGCTGCCTTGGATGTAAAACTGCCACAGGGTAAGATCGGACTTGTCGCCACTGTTAAGTCTGTGTGTCCCAGTTATGCTTATTATAAATCACTGGACACAGACCACAAGAATAACTTTAACAGGTCTTTACTATTCGGAGGTCAGGGCTCAACTGCCCAGCAAATCCCTACACAACACTTATATACCGGTGTGGTCACCACCGGTATTACAGTATACAGCAGCCAAGAGAAAGTCGTACATCTCTTAAGGTAGTTCTCTTAAGGTGGAACAGGTTACATACACCACAGTTATGCCCACTCGAAGGCCTGTTTTTGTGTTCTGGCCTCATAATTCAGCTCTCTGGACAGCTATTTTTTGAACATGACTGGAATCTTTCTGCGTCATCAACTTAGACAAACTGCTGATCTAGGGAACCTGTGACAGACTATTATTTCTTTCAATCCACAATTTTTTACATCTGTAACACCATGAATGACACAGGCACCCACGCCTATTATGCAAATAATTGCCTTGGTAATTAGGACAGGTCAGGCCGAGAACAGACAGTAATGCGGAATTCCAACCTTGCTGTATTTCTGGCAGTTGAGCGGAGTGGAACTTCTGGAATTTCCAGTCCAACATTTCCAACATAGGAACACATACAAAAATTAAATAATTTGCACCAAATCAGTCAGCCAGGCCAGGACTATGACAAATGAGAACTTATTGAAGGTTCTTTTCATTAGAGACCTGCCTTCCAACTCAACAGTAATTGCAGTGAATTGACCTGCACTATAAAAAATGACATATAGGAGGAGAAATTGGGTGAGCAGCGTCACTTGTTAGCGCCTAAAGAGGCAGGCAGTGGCTGTAGCACCACTGGCTGCGCCTCCCATGATATTGAGTTGGGGCGATAATGGTGGCGTTAGCCTTTTGCGCTGCGCCGCCACCGATGACGTCATCGGTGTGCGCAGCGCCACATTCGCGATATTTGGTAGTGAACGCCGCAGTTGCGCCGTTCGCTACCCGTGCCCACTCCACGGGGCCTTACTGTGCCGGCAGCGGTGCAAGTTAAGGTGGAGGTGCGGGGCGGCCGCCTTTTTCGGCGGCCGCCTGCCAGCACCTCCGTCCCCGGTCTCCTAACCCCCCCCCCCCGCAGCATTGCCAGCTGTTTCCCGAAAGCCCGGCACTTCTCCTTGGTGCCGGGCTCTTTTGCCGGCACTCGCGATCGGGGCTCGCGCTGTTGCAGGCACCTCCCCCTTAACAGTGGGAGGAAGGCCTGCAGTACCGCAGCATGCCGTGCCGCAGTGTGTGGCGCTGCGGCATGTTGCGCTGCGATATTCAGTTTCAGCGCCCTAAGAGGGACGCGGAGCGCCTCGAGCCTCGCCCCGTGTCCCTTGAGGGGCAATGAAACTGAATATCTGACGATCGCTGAAGCCTCGAACACTGCGCTAAATCCTGCGCTCAGGCGACTTTTGCACCACTTTGGCGCCCCAACCCAATTTCTAGGCCATACTATTTAAATAAATGTTTGTGTTGTTTCTGGTCAAGTTTTTCTCAGTATATTGTGATTGCCCAGTTATACATTAAATCAAGTCATCAACTGTAACAATTTCATTCGCATCACTCATTCCACTGGTTCAATTTGCTTTCGGTCCCTGAATATGACTAAATTCATTTTTACGTCTGAGACTTTAGGGTGAATTTCTGCAGAGGTTCTCTCAATTGTCCATTGTTAACTTCAACGGAAGAGCTGCAGAAATCCCAGAAACACATTGTAAGCACCACTTACACTGTTCGTCAGGGATTCCATAGCTCTTCCGCTAAACTTGCATAAGATTGTAAATCCACCCCTTTACAATTACATTTAAAATCTGCTTAATTTTATGTATTACCTATACACACACATCTTTTATTTTTATTTTTACCAGTTACTGATACACAAGTCTATAGATTTGTGACTAAAACACCAATAACTTCCCAATTAATGTACTTTTTAAATTATGTTCTTGATTATATTTGTAGATGGAGTCATGTTACTTAATAATAATATTATTTAAATATTTCTTTGTCACTCACATGTAACTTTTATTATATTATTGTACAGTAAAGTTTCAACACCAACTATTTTAGATTAAACTTAAAATTTAAGGTGGCCTTTAAGGATCCTGGCTTAAAATGCATCATGAATGACATCACCAGCCCCGTTCTATCTCATTGGGCCGGGTAATGTGCTGGATGTGCTTAATAGGCCCCATTAAGGTAAGTTCATTTTCTACAGCGGGGTCGCGACCCACCATGAACGTGGCCGCACTGGACCCGCCAAGGTAAGGAAAATTCCGGCCTGTGTGTCTCAGTGAGGATTCTTCAATGTGATTGGTTGAAGAGACTCTCATACATGCCACAGATCCCCTGGAGTGGGCACCACATTGAAAAGGATCTCCAGTAACCGTAAGTTGAAAAGTCTGTGGGCAGCTGTAAGCGTAATGAACAGTGAGCGAGTTCCTTCGCCACTGACTGTAAAATCTGGGCCAGATTATGTCTGAAAGAACTGTATCAGAACTGTGTGTAGTTTTTTTTGCCTTATATCAATCAGATGATATATTGTTTTAGTACATTCACTGTATTATAGCAATGGAAAATTTCTACTTTAGATTTTTTTTTGCTTCACATTACAACTGGATTAGTTAGAAAGAGGAATTTTTCCAAGTAATAGGTCAAGAAACCAAAAGCCATTTATGTTTGACTGCACTTTCTGAATGCAACACCCCACTTATAAATTTGCTCCAGGCACTTTATTCCATGGAACAGACTACAAACAATTTTTCACATTTGCCACTTCTGGAGACTATTCAAATATAAGAACATGAAGAACATAAGAAATAGGAGCAGGAGTAGGCCAATCGGCCCCTCGAGCCTGCTCCACCATTCAATAAGATCATGGCTGATCTGATCCTAACCTCAAATCTACTTTCACTCTCCATCCCGCCCGAGCCCATGTGATTTCCCGGGAGAGGCGAAAAACCAGATAAAAAACCCAATGGCCAATTTGGGAGAAAAAATCTGGGAAATTCCTCTCCGACCCATCTAGGCGATCGAAACTCGTCCAGGAGGTCACTCTGTCCCTGTATTTCCTGCAGTAAGAGGTGATCTCCACCCCAGCCAGGAACAGGCCCAATTTACTCTTGAAGGACTCCTAGCTGGCAGCCTGTTCCCGAGGTCTCCACTAATCCCTGTGAATAGAACCATCTCCTGAAATCTAACACAGAATTAGAACACAAGAAGTAGGAGCAGGACCAGGCTACACGGCCCCTGGGCCCGCTCCGCCACCCACAGGGCCATGACCGATCCGAACCTAGACTCATGTCCGATTTCCTGCCCGCTCCCCGTAACCCCTAATTCCCTTTACTTCTAGGAAACTGTCTATTTCTGTTTTAAATTTATTTAATGATGTAGCTTCCACAGCTCTCTGGGGCAGCAAATTCCACAGACCTACCACCCTCTGAGTGAAGAAGTTTCTCCTCATCTCAGTTTTGAAAGAGCAGCCCCTTATTCTAAGATTATGCCCCCTAGTTCTAATTTCACCCATCATTGGAAACATCCTCACCGCATCCACCTGATCAAGCCCCTTCACAATCTTATATGTTTCAATAAGATCACCTCTCATGCTTCTGAACTCCAATGAGTAGAGTCCCAATCTACTCAACCTCTCCTCATATGTCAACCCCCTCATCCCCAGGATTAACCGAGTGAACCTTCTTTGTACTGCCTCGAGAGCAAGTATGTCTTTTCTTAAGTATGGACACCAAAACTGTATGCAGTATCCCAGGTGTGGTCTCACCAATACCTTGTACAACTGCAGCAATACCTCCCTGTTTTTATATTCCATCCCCCTAGCAATAAAAGCCAACATTCCATTGGCCTTCTTGATCACCTGCTGCACCTGCATACTAACTTTTTGTGTTTCCTGCACCAGGACCCCAGATCCCTTTGTATTGCAGTACTTTCCAGTTTCTTGCCATTAAGATAATAACTTGCTCTATGATTTTTCCTGCCAAAGTGCATAACCTCACACTTTCCAGTATTATATTCCATCTGCCACATCTCTGCCCACTTACTTAGCCTGTCTATGTCCCTTTGCAGGTTTTTTATGTCCTCCTCACTCACTACTTTCCCTCCCATCTTTGTATCATCTGCAAACTTTGATATGTTACACTCGGTCCCTTCCTCCAAATCGTTAATATAGATTGTAAAGAGTTGGGGTCCCAGCACTGACCCCTGCAGAACACCACTAGTTACTCATTGCCAGTCTGAGAATGAACCATTTATCCCAACTCTCTGCTTTCTGTTAGATAGCCAATCTTCCACCCATGCCAGAATATTACCCCCAATCCCGTGATTTTTTATCTTGAGCAATAATCTTTTGTGTGGCACCTTGTCAAATGCCTTTTGGAAGTCTAAATACATTACGTCCACTGGTTCCCCTTTATCCACCCTGTATGTTACGTCCTCAAAGAACTCAAGCAAATTTGTCAAACATGACTTCCCCTTCGTAAAACCATGCTGACTTTGTCCTATTAAATTATGTTTATCCAAATGTCCCGTTACTGTCTCCTTAATAATGGACTCTAAAATTTTACCAACCACAGATATTAGGCTACCTGGTCTATAGTTTCCAGCCTTCTGTCTACTACCCTTTTTAAATAAGGGTGCTACATTAGCAGTTTTCCAATCTGCCGGGATGTTTGCTGAGTCCAGGGAGTTTTGGAAAATTATTACCAATGCATCCACAATCCCTACTGCCACTTCCCTCAAGACCCTAGGATGTAAGCCATCAGGTCCAGGGAATTTATCCACCTTAAGTCCCATTATTTTACCGAGTACCACTTCCTTAGTGATTTTGATCGTATTTAGCTCCTCCCCCGCTAGAGCCCCCTGTTTGTCCAGTGTTGGGATATTCTTAGTGTCCTCTACTATAAAGACTGATACAAAATATTTGTTCAGCGTTTTTGCCATCTCCATGTTTCCCACCATTAATTTCCCGGTCTCATCCTCTAAGGGAACAACATTTACTTTAGCCACCCTTTTTCTTTTTATATAACTATAGAATCTCTTGCTATCTGTTTTTATATTTTTTGCTAATTTACTTTCATAATCTATCTTCCCTTTCTTAATCAATCTTTTAGTTATTTTTTGCTGTCTTTTAAAGTCTTCCCAATCTGCTATCCTCCCACTAGAGTTGGCTAACTTATATGCCCTTGTTTTTAGTTGGATACTATCCTTTATTACTTTACTTAGCCATGGATGGCTGTCTTTTCTTTTACACACTTTTTTCCTCAGTGGAATATATTTTTCTTGAAAGTTGTAAAATAACTCCTTGAATGTACCGTCTTACCCTTTAATCTATTTTCCCAGTCCACTCTAATCAATTCCACTCTCATACCTTCATAGTCTCCTTTATTCAAGCTCAGTACGTTTGTTTGAGATCCAACCTTCTCACCTTCTAATTGAATATGGAATTCAACCATGTTATGGTCACTCATTCCAAGGGGATCCTTTACTAGGACATTTTTAATTAATCCTGTCTCATTACACAGGACCAGAGCTAAGGTTGCTTGCCCCCTGGTCAGTTCAGTTACATACTGCTCAAGAAACCCTTCCCTAATACACTCAATGAACTCTTCCTCAAGGCTGCCCTGCCCAATTTGATTTGTCCAGTTAATATGAAAGTTAAAATCCCCCATAATTATAGCTGTTCCCTTATTACAAGCCTGAACTATTTCCTGATTAATACTCCATCCAGCAGAGTTGCAACTGTTAGGAGGCCTATAGACTATGCCCACTAGTGTTTTTTTCCCCTTATTATTCCTTATCTCCACCCAAACTGTTTCACTATCCTGATCCTTACAAAAGTACAGGGTGTTCTTTCTATTCCTTCCTCCCCTCCCAAACCCCCCCCCCCCATCTCTGCACCTGCTTAATATCTGTTACATCTCCAGCTTTTTCCAGTTCTGATGAAGGGTCCCAGACCTGAAACGTTAACTCTGTTTCTCTCTCCACAGATGCTGCCTGGCCTGCTGAGTATTTCCAGCATTTTCTGTTGTTATTTCATAATTACCCTTTAAGTCATTCGAAGGATGGTGAATAATTTAATGAGGTTCCAACAATTTTAAACAGGCCTAATATTATGTAAGAGGTTAAAATTGAATGCTCATTTTGACTAATCTTTAATGTATAACTAATAATAACTGTTCACACCCATAAAGCAGTGACGTTATTCAGTTGTCACCTTGGAGTACTGTTTACAGGATAAATTATTTTGAAAAATCATGCTCTTGGGCCATAACATGTTCTCCCAGCCAAAGTTGCTCCTTCCACTTCTGGTCCATATAAAACTTTAATGAAGCGACAAAGGCAATACTTTAAGGACCTCATTGAATGATTAAAAAATAGGCTTTACTCTCTTTCAATCACTCGGAAGACTTATTGTGATATGTATTGTACTTAACTAGTCTTCTGTTGTTCAGTTGAGTAGTAAAGAATTCAGTCTTATGGTTATAATCACTCTATTTTTTCTACTTTAACATAAAGACCAATCTAAATGCGGAGTATATCTTCTTCAGAGTACAACAGTTTACAAGCGGAGTTCTGTCAGCAGTTCTGAGTGTAGGCATGCACACAAAAATGTTTCTCTCTTTTTATATCTCCACTTAAAACAAAAGCTTCTTTTTATACACAATTCTATTTATAAAACTGGAAATGGCCTTGCCTTATTTGGTAGTCTCCAGTCAATGCCCTGTCCTTCAGCCGATTTGTATGCTACAAGTTTACATTTATCATACAGAATCCCCTTGCGTAGGTTGCAATTGTATCTGGTGGGATGCTTATAGTATGGCGAGTTCCATATGCCAACAATATGACGCAAACTCTCAGAATGTGGAGTGGGTCAGCAGAACATAAGAACATAAGAAATAGGAGCGGGAGTAGGCCAATCAGCCACTCAAGCCTGCTCCGCCATTCAATAAGATCATGGCTGATCTGATCCTAACCTCAAATCTACTTCCACTCTCCATCCCACCCGAACCCATGTGATCTCCCGGGAGAGGCGAAAAACCAGATAAAAAACCCAATGGCCAATTTGGGAGAACAAATCTGGGAAATTCCTCTCCGACCCATCTAGGCGATCGAAACTCGTCCAGGAAATCACTCTGTCCCTGTATTTCCTGCAGAAGGAAAAGGAAACTGGTAAGTTTGAAAAATGAACATAAAAGGATCAAATTTTCAAGGGAAGGCTTTTATGAGTGGTTCTGGAGCAGGATAGAACTTTCATCCACCCAATATGTATGCCCTGACCCCTTCCCAAATTCCTGGTCATTTATGGAATAACTGGGGGCACATTAGAGACCATTGGTTTGACTGCTGTGTACCTGAGAAAAATCACCACAGCATGCAATTCGCAAATCCCCAATTTGCATGGGCAATGTGCCTAATGCCAGTTTTAGGTGAGCTCTGGACGACTACAGACTGGCACAGACTAAGTGTGCACATACCGCATGCCATCCTTCTTCTTCTTAGGCAGTCCCTCGGAACCGAGGATGACTTGCTTCCACATTAAAAATGAGTTCTCAGGTGACTGATGAGTCCAATGTGGGACCTACAGTCTCTGTCACAGGTGGGGCAGATGGTGGTTGAAGGGGCGGGTGGGTGGGGTGCTTGGGTTAACGTGCGCTCCTTGCGCTGCCTGTGCTTGGCTTCCGCTTGCTCCCGGCGAAGAGTCTCGAGGTGTTCAGCGCCTTCTCGGATGCTTCTCCTCCACTTTGTGCGGTCTTGGTCCAGGGATTCCCAGGTGTCGGTGGGGATGTTACACTTTTTCAAGGAGGCTTTGAGGGTGTCCTTGAAGCGTTTCCTCTGCCCACCTGGGGCTCTCTTGCCGTGCCGGAGCTCCGAGTAGAGTGCTTGTGTTGGGAGTCTCGTATTGGGTATGCGGACAATGTGACCCATTCATTGGAGCTGACTGAGCGTGGTCAGAGCTTCGATGCTGGGGATGTTGGTCTGAGCAAGAACACTGACGTTGGTGTGCCTATCTTGCCAATGGATTTGCAGGATCTTGCAGAGGCAGCGTTGGTGGTACCTCTCCAGTGCTTTGAGGTGTACATGGTCCATGTCTCTGAGGCATACAGCAGGGCAGGTATCACTGCTGCCTTGTAGACCATGAGCTTAGTGCCGGCTTTGAGATCCTGGTCTTCAAACACTCTCTTCCTCAGGTGACCGAAGGCTGCACTGGCACACTGAAGGCGGTGTTGGACTTCGTCATCAATGTCTGCCCTTGTTGACAGTAGGCTCCCAATGTATGGAAAGTGGTCCACATTGTCCAAGGCCTTGTCGTGGATTTTGATAATCGGGGGGCAGCACTGTGTGGTGGGGGCATGTTGGTAGAGGACCTTTGTCTCACAGATGTTTAGTGTAAGGTCCATGCTCTCATATGCTTCGGTGAAGGTGTTTACGATGGTTTGGAGTTCGACCTCCGAGTGAGCGCAGACGCAAGCATCTGGACTGGAGGCGACGGAGTTTGAACAGTTTCCCATCTGTTCTGTAAATTAGCTCCACTCCAGTGGGGAGCTTACTGAGGGCAAGATTGAGCATTGCAGCAAGGAAGATTGAGAAGAGCGTTGGTGCGATGACACAGCCTTGCTTGACCCCAGTTCGTACGTGAATTGGGTCTGTGGTGGAACCGTTGGTCAGGATCACGGCTTGCATGTCGTCGTGAAGCAGGCGGAGGATAGTGACAAACTTTTGACGGCAGCCGAATTTGAGGAGGACACTCCATACTCCCTCACGGTTGACAGTGTCGAAGGCCTTTGTGAGATCAAAGAAGGCCATGTACAGTGGTTGGTGCTGTTCCCTGCATTTCTCTTGTAATTGACGTGCAGTGAAGATCATGTCCATTGTGCCCCTTAGTGGGTGGAATCCGCATTGCGACTCTGGGAGGAGCTCTTCAGCCACTGGGAGAAGGCGATTGAGGAGGATTCTTGCGATGACTTTCCCTGTGGCAGACAGAAGGGAAACTCCTCTGTAATTACCGCAATCGGACTTGTCACCTTTCTTGAAGATGGTCACAATTACGGCATCTCTGAGATCCCCTGGCATGCTCTCCTCCTTCCAGATAAGAGAAATGAGTTCATGAATTCACGCCAGCAATGCTTCTCCACCATGCTTTAGTGCCTCGGCAGGGATTCCATCTGCTCCTGAGGCCTTGTTGTTCTTCAGTTGTCGGATGGCCTTCTCAACCTCATGCCGGGCTGGGGTTGTGCTGAGATGGTGGTGGGTAGCATGCTGTGGGATGGAGTTGAGGAAACTCGTGTCGAAGACAGACTCGTGGGTAAGGAGATCTTCGAAGTGCTCCTTCCAGCAGGCACTGAGTGCTTCCCTGTCCTTGATGAGTACCTCTCCGTTCTTGGCCCGCAGTGGGGAAGGGCCTTGGGTGCTTGGGCCATAGATGGTCTTGACTGCGCTAAAGAATCTATGCACGTCGTGGTTGTTGGCTAGCTGCTGGATCTCCTGTGCTTTCTCCACCCACCATCTGTTCTTTAGGTCGCAAGTTTATTGTTGGACCTCGGCCTTCAGGCTTCTGCAGAGCTGCTTTCTTGCTCTCGAGTTCTGTTGCTGTTTCCAGATCAGAAATGTCTTGCGCTTGTGGCTTATTAGCCCCTGGATCTCCTGGTCATTCTCGTCGAACAAGTCTTGGGCCTAGAAATTGGCCTGAGGCGCCCAAGCGGCGCAAAGTTCGCCTGGGCGCTGGAATTTGCGCCGCGATCGCTGCATTAGCGATCACCACAAATTCAGTTGAAGTGCCCCTAGAGGGAGACAGGGCACGGCTCAAGGTGCTCCGCGTCCCTCTTAGGGCGCTGAAAGTGAATTTCGCAGCACTACGGGCCGCAGCGCCACACGCTGCGGCACGGCACGCTGCGGTACTGCAGGCCTTCCTCCCACTGTTAAGGGGGAGGGGCCTGCAGCAGCGCGAGCCCCGATCATGAGTGCCGGCAAAAGAGCCCGGCACCAAGGAGAAGTGCCGGGCTCTCGGGAAACAGCCGGCAATGCCGCGGGGGGGGGACCAGGAGGCCGGGGACGGAGGTGCTGGCAGGCAGCCACCAAAAAAGCGGCCGCCCCGCACCTCCACCTTAACTTGCGCCTCTGCCGGCGCAGCAAGGCCCCGTGAACCGGGCGCGGGTAGCGAACGATGCTACAGCGGCGTTCGCTACCAAATATCGCGATCGGGGCGCGAATGGGGTGCTGCGCACACCGATGATGTCATCGGTGGCGGTGCAGCGCCAAAGGCTAATGCCACCATTAGCACCCCTGCTGAATATCGCGGGAGGCGCAGCCAGTAGCGCTACAGCCACTGACTGCCTCTTTAGGCGCTAACAGGTGGCGCTACTCACCCAATTTCTCCCTCTTGGCGTTTCCTGGTTGAGTGACCGAGAGTCTCTTCACAGGTGCTGATTATGGAGGCCTTGAGTGCAGACCAGACGCTGTGGGCACTCTGTGTCTCTGCATCACTGGGAGTCATCAGGTTGTTTGTGAGGCGCAGGCTGAATAGGGCTTTCTTAGCGGGGTCTTTGAGTGCTCCAGCATTAATTTTCCTGCGGCATTGTTTCTGTTGCCGCCGCTCTTTTGGGGTTATGTTGATGGAGATGACAGAGAGGATTAGGCGGTGGTCTGTCCAGCAGTCATCAGCTCCTGTCATGGCGCAGGTGATGCGTACGTCCTTGGGTCCCTCACTCGGACGATGACGTAGTCCAGCAGATGCCAGTGTTTGGAACGAGGGTGCTGCCATGAAGCCTTGTACTTGTCTCTCTGACGGAACAAGGTGTTGGTCATGAGGCACTCGTTTGTACCACTAGGGGAGTCTCTGAGATGCCCAACCAGTTCATTTTTTATGGCGAAGCCTACCCCATACTGTGTTCTACAGCACCTGTTTTTCGCAATCGAATTTCTAGGCCGGGGAGTTAAGGCCACATGCAGTCTTCAAGTGAAGAGGGGTTAGAGGGCTTGGGATAATTGAATATAATTAATTCATAATTTTAAAATCATTCATTCAGTCCTTCATTTTATACTTCCACTAGAATACCTCCACTGGCAGGAGGGTGTAATTACAGTGTGACATGTTTACATAGGCAATTTGCATTATAAATATGGAGCTAGGGATTCATAATGGAAAAGGTTGAGAAGAAGTATGCGCAGCTGTAAGCTTTGTATTATACTAGGCGATCTCCCATAGTATTATACAAAGTAAGTCAGAGAATAGTGTCTCTTTTATCTGTCTTTGGTGTTTTTGTGTTTTGCTTCTTCTCTGTTTCTCTGCAGTCTATATCTCTCTCTTTCTCCAGCTTCTCTTTCCTTAACTTTTCCTTTTCCTTCTCTCTCTGTCTGCCCCTACTTCTCTTTACAGCTTTTTTTTCCCTTTTGAGTGACAGGCTGTGGATAGTGTGGCAGGGAAAGAAAGCCTGACAACTGCAAGCTGCATTTGGGGCAGTGAATGTGGGGAAAATATGTCCCTTGGTAGCTCCCTTTCTTTCCCCATCCTCTTGCTCCTATTATGTCCCCTATCCCCTTTACTTTACCACTAACCTTCCCCTTCCTACCATTCCCTTGCTCCCCTCTCAATGCCTCCCTCTTTCCTTTGACTAGTTGCTCAATCACTGTATCCTCCCCTTCCCCCTTGCTCTGCTGTCACTCACCTCATTCTCAATCCTCCATCCACTCCTCCAATATCACTCACTCCCACTTTCTCAGCAGAATTCATCAACTGACTCAGAACATGTGTTTACTTGTTCTTTCCTCCCCCCTCTTGACAGAAAGTTAAGGGTTTTACATTCAACCCCTTTCCTGTCTGGGATCTGGCCAGTGGAGCTGCCAATTAAACAGGCTGCTGCCCATGCCTAGATGTGTGCTCTGTACAACTAGTTCCTGACGAGCTTCAAAGGGACTTCAATCCCTTCATTGTCTCAGGCAAGCTAGAGAGATGATTTGCATGACTTCTAATCTGAATTACTAGCATGCGGCTGTCATGTAAATGTGCCCCTTGAGAACAAAATTTACTTAAAAGTAGAATTTTAATACAAATGACATCAAGCCTTCGTCAAAAATGCTGAAACATGACCCACCCAAAACGTCATAACCTGTCTTTTCATTGCAGATTCTGATTGTCTTGTGTATTTCCAGCATTTTCTGTTTTTATTTCAGATCTCCGGGGAAACTGGACAATAAAATAAAAAGTTGCACACAGCCAACTGACAGTCATTCTCTTTTAACTATAATACTAGAGGCCAGCCAGACAACATGACAGACAAACACCTGACATTACGCGATGTTAAATGTAATTACATCATTTTGCTTAAAGCTATAGTCAAAGATATTTGACAAAAACAACAAGGAAAGAAGTCTGTATGTGGGAGTTTGAAGTGAAAACAGTGCACATGTTGACATGTGTTAATCTTTGTGAGTTGAGATGACAGTTTTTTAAAGTTCGTTTAAAATGCCAAACTGTCAATAATAGAATATGAAGCAGAAATATTTCTGGTTAATTACAAAAGTAGGCAATGACAAATTGCTGATGATTCATGGCTATTTTAGAGGCTGAGTTAACAGCAAATCCAGCTTTCACGTGGAAGACTTATTAGCTTAATATTTAATGGGAAGAGGATTATCCAAATGTCATTTTGAAGCTCTAACTATTTATTGGAAAACAACTGGACAATTTTCTATAATCAATAGTATGCACACATACAAAAAAGCATTTGAACTTCATTTTGATCCTTTATTCTACACCTTAACCTTGTTTCTCAATTAAAGTAAACAGGTTCCAAATGTTGAGCTTCAATTTAACAAACAGAAGTGGCAGTGAGATTATCAGTGAAGTCCACTGATAATGCTGTGAACTCACTCTGTAGGCAAAATCTAAAGCACTCAGGCAGCGTGGACATTAATTGTGTCTATCTGATGTCTGAACTCGTATATTAATGATATCATTTTAAAATACCATCAATCTATAATATATTAAGGGGAAGATTTTCCAGTGTCAGGGTGTATTGAATTGATTAGCCACAGTGAATAGAGTCAAATCAGGCAGGGAGGATCATACATTCATGAGGAAATGCACCCAATTTTCTTTCCATTTAAATTACTGGATGGATGTGTGGTGGATTCAACTTTTACCTGAAACTGGCTCCAAATCGGTTTGAATCATATTTAGGATCTGGCCACATTTAAGTGGCACCGGCGAGCTGGAGTGCCAAATGGACACCTGTAGGGGGTGGCGTGTGCCCAATCAGCTTCACCTCTGACTGTCTCTGTGCAGTTCAAATCGCTCCCAAACACCTGGGTTCTAGACACCGGACTTAGGCACTGTAAGATTCGCAAAATTCCCACATTTCCCCCAAGTTATTAATAAAAGGGACCCTGCATGGACATTTTAAAAAAAGGGTACTCAAAAGATGGTGTCCGCACCTCGTGACCAAAAGCCTGCAAGATTTTAAAAGCTTGGACTCTGTGGCACAAGCAGCTTTTGGGGAAATCAAAACCTAAAATACAGTTTCTGTGAAAAAGGACTTTGTATTTTGGAAAGCAGACAGAAGGACTTTTGAATATGCATTAAGCCAGATCGTAGACAAATCAAAACCAGTTAGGCCTATACTTGAGGCCATCAAGTTGTCTGCATAAATAATCGGAAACAGCTTAAGGAAGCCATCGAGGCTGGATAGGCTGATTGGAATGCATTAATAACAATACCGCTCGGACATCAGGCAATTAGATGCGATAAACGGCCATCTAAAAACAGTTAGTTTAGATTGCTACAATCATTTAAACTAGCCCGCCAAAATTGGAACAATGAAATAATCTGATTTGGTGCGCAGATAAGGGGCTATCGTAAGGAGTATAACTGCAGACCTCGGGTAGCAATCTCTCTCTTGCTCTCTTGCTCTTGCCCTTGTCCCTGCTCTCATGGCTCCGGCCTCTTGGGCTGCCGCTCATACTCGTGCCGTGGCCTCGTGGCGGGTTCTCGCCTCACTCCACGTAGCAGAATTTCAGTAACTAAGGACACCATACCAATTGCAGGGGAGGGGAACGAGACCCAAGTCCATAGCCATCCAGGACGCCCAGGCCGCAAAAAGGGGCGAGAGGAAAGTGAGTAGGCAGTTCAGGACTTGTATAGTAACTGAATGAGACGAGACAAAAGGAGACGTAGAAGATGGTAACAACTCGATAAGAGCAGAGCAGGGCAGCGAAAAACATATTGATGAGGCCAAGCGTCTAGTTATAAGCTGGCGCTTGGTGAGAACACTGCCAAAACGCAGGTGGCCACGCCACGACGAACATACTGGCATTCTTATGCTTGGGTAGGAAAATCTAGGCAGTTAAAATTGCCAACTGCCCTGTAGGCACAACGTTGCCGCCAACGACTGCCCAAGGGAGAAGAAGAGGAGAACCCATCGCGACGAGACGATGACGGCAGCGGAGGGGAAGAAGGTGTGTCGCAGCAGCAGATCCAGCACCGCAACCCTGAAGACCACATGGTGACGGGGTACCTAGAAGGACCAAAGACCGAACCTCAAAACCTGCATTCGTCAAACATTTGGCTTTATTTTGGATTGGTGAGCATGAATTCTGGCCCCTCATAGCTTAATCTAGTTAGGTATAGGGGGTGGGATAAGGATAAGGGAGTTGTTAAGATAGTTTGTTTTTCCTTGATGTGCCGTGTGCTCCCCATTCCCTGTATAAGTATAGTTATTTTGTATTAGCCTGTATTTTTATACTAGTGACTTCTCATAAGACTGTGTTAATTTCTGTTTTAATAAAATCTTGGTTTTCTTACATCCAAACCACCTGTCTCCTCGAATCTTTCTGTATCGTCGCCTGTACCTAAGTCCGGTGTCTAGAACCCAGGGGTGTGGGAGCGATTCGAACCGCTCACAGTCAGGGGCATAACTGACTGGGCGCACACGCCACACCCACCCTTACAGAATGGCAACCGCGGAAGGACACCGGCAACAGGGTTGCGATACAGTAGACAATGGTTCGGATGAACAAACCATGATGGAGGAAAGGATTTCTGATTAGGTGTTTAGCAAGGTGAATATCACTAAGAAGTGGACCACCACTCTGTTAAGGGCTGGGCGTCTGGCAGATGCAGCAGCTAAGTGGACAGAGGGAAAGGAACACAAGAAGTTCTTAGAGAAGGCACTTTGGCTGATGTGTTTTAAAAAGCAGGTCCAGCTTTTGGACAGGCTCATTGCAGCACAGGCAGCCGAGTTAAGGGAGTCAGCACTGGAGATCCAGGATAAGGCTCTAGCAGGGGAGAAGTTATTAGTGACTTTGCAGGCCCTGAATCAGGAGAGAGTGCATTTAATAGGAGAACACAAGGCCCAGTTGGAATACCTGCGGTGCCAAGTCACCGAGGCCAAGGGAAATGAGTTAAGGTTGCGGGAGAAGAACGTCTGCTTGGCAAGGCAGATTAAGGAACAGGATGAGAAAGCACAGGAGGTAAAAGCAGCTTACAAGCTAGCAAGTGAACAGGGGTTTGAGGAGGCTGGCCACGGCCCCTGTAAAGAGAGGATAGAAAATCTGAGCCTGGCCCTGAGGAAGGCAAAAGGCATGGTATGCCTCATAAGCCCAAAGGCAGGTCAGGCAAATTTTATGGGGAACGAGGGGAGGACAGTTCCAACGTCACCAGTAGTGCCTAGGGACGACCCGGTTGAGAGAGAGGTAGCGCCAAGTTTCAGCGAGGTTTGGCAGCAAGGGAGGGTGGAGCCAGGGATGGAGCCAGAGGGGGAGGCAGAGGTAGAGCAACCCCCGCCCGTGAAGTCGGAGCCGGGACCGATGTGCCCAGCACAGCATCGGAGGTTCAGCCCACCCGTTGATGGCGACGATGAGGGACCCCTCCAAACCAGTTCTTACTACCCTTTAACACCCAACAGCTTAGGGCCATGGTCAACCATCTCCCGAGTCTCTCCGAGAAGGGAGACCCCTCGATCCACTTCAGGGAAGTAGAGCAGGCAGCCAACGTCAACGACTGCGTCGGTGCTGAGCAGGCCAAGATGCTGCTATTCTCCCTGGAGAGCAGTCTCCTCCAATCCCTCTCTGACGAGTTTAAAAGGGGACAGAGCGGAGCTTAGGGATGCAGTTCTGGAGGCCATGGGGATGAATGAGGGAAGTCCTTTCTCCCATGTGGAGAAGGCGGTCCAGCTCCCAGGGGAAGCTCCACAGGCTTTTCCGGACTGGCTGTGGCCGGTGTACCGGAGGGCCTGTCCAGGGACGCCGGACCGGGGGTTCTCCTGGCCCATTGGCTCCGTTGCCTGGTGGCGAACAGCTTGCCACAGGTCCGGGCCAAGGCAGAAGTCTGGTTCGACCCCAAAAACCCCCAGACCACCGAACTTACGGTGATTAGGCAGCTAACTCTGGCCTACAAAAACGTAAGGGCAGCCGATGCACACCCACCCAAGGGGAAGGTGCATGAATTAAAAACCCGGACCGGGTAGGAAAGAGTGGCACCAGGAAGGGAGTAACGCCCACAACACAAAGATGAATTGTAATGGGTGTGGGAAGGATGGTCACTGGTGGAAGGAGTGCAAAAGCCCTTGGAAAGATAACAAGGGAAAGAATTCCACAGCCCCAGCCCAAAAGGCGGGGGCAGGATTCCCTTCCGCAGAGGTCGAGTCACTTTTGGACAACATTAGGTACTTATTGACTGGCCAGGGGAGACTAGCAGCCGCCACCGGTGCTCTGACCCCGTCAGCCCCATCCAACCCACAGCCGTGACTAGAGCCAGCACAGCCTGTTTACCTGTGTTCTCTCCGGTATGATGAATTGAAAAGACCCCTTTTGGAGAAGAAGGTAGAAAAGGTGATGGGGACCTATCTGTTAGACACAGGGGCATCATGCACCGTGGTCTACTCAGCTAACCCCACCACCTCGCCTCTCTCTAACGGGGTCCCATACAGTCTGTCGCGGTTCACAGGTAAAGGACAGGCTGGCTCATTTTCCATCCCACTCGCCATTCGGTTAGAACCACTCCGCTCCAAGTGGACCTGTGTCCTGATGAAATGGGAAGTGGAGGGTGGAAGAGGGGTCCTGGGAGCTGACTTTATTGTAGGCCACGGGATCCTAGTAGATTTGAAGAATCATTGCTTATGGGGGGCAGGTAAAGTAAAGAATGGAGAGATCGTAGTAATCCCAGGAAATGAAGGGAAGGGGACCCTATGCACCATGAAGCCCAAAGATGGTTATAACCTCGAGCTTATGGTCAGCAACACCCCACAGGAGTTCCAGGCATTTGTGCAGGCCCACCTGGCCACATTTGCCACTCACAAACATGACTGCGGGAGGGTCAGAGGGTTTGAGGTCAGCGTAGATGGGGACCCCATGGCCCGACCACAGAAACAGTATAACTTCCCCATGGAAGCAGCCATGTCCTCATTAGTACAACAGGGAGTTCTGAGACCAATTGCCACCCACGTGAATTCTCCATTATGGCCAGTCAGAAAGCCAGACAAATCCTGGAGGGCCACGGTGGACTATCGAGTGCTCAATAGTAACATCCCAGCCTGTGCACCCACAATAGCAGCAGTTGCCGACCTGATCGGAAGTATTCCAGCATCCGTGACCACTTTCACGGTGCGGGATATTTCCAACGGGATTTGGTCCCTCCCTTTAAGGAGGGAGGATCAGTTCAAGTTTGCCTTTACGTTTAAAGGGCAACAGTACACGTGGAACTGCTTGCCTCAGGGCTTCCACAACAGCCCCAGCATTTTCCATCAGTACATGGGTTTTGCACACTTTGTACAAAAATAATAAATTGCAGGACAACGGAGTATTACAGTTTAAACTCTTTTAATGAAACATCAGGTCTGATCTGACTCACAGCAGTACAGCACCGTGTGGACAAGATGGAATCCGGGCCCCTGGGTCTTCTAAACAATAGAAGTCCTTACAGATGCCTGCAGGCCAATGACAACTCAGCATGTGATCACATGTAAATATAATAGGTATTCCTTAAAGAAGCCTGCGGGCCAATGATAATTCAATATGCAAATATTACATCCCCTTTCTTTTAAATGAAAAATGTTATGCATTACTTTTGAACCTTTCTTCTACATAATGTTCTCAGTAGCATCAACATATAAGTAAACTCAACATTTAACTAACACTGAAAACATCTCAATGTTTCAATAACGATGTACAGTTATTAATGACGGTGTTGTTCCTTGGTGTTCAGGAGATGCCTGCGATTGCGGCGGTACACCTGTCCTTCTGGGGTGCGGACGTGATACGATCGCTCAGTGTCAGCTGCCTGGATGACGCCTGCTGGCTTCCAGTATTCATGCTCCTGGATTCTGACGGATTCTCCAATGTGCAGCGGCGGCAGTAGTCTAGCTGACCTGTCATAGTATCTCTTTTGGTGTTGCTGTCTCTGTACATGTTTTGCATGCACTTGCTTGCAGCTGATGACCTCTGACTGCAGCTGCTGGTTGGTGCTTGAAAGGATTGAGCGAAGTCTGCGGCTGATCAACAGCTGTGCTGGTGACTTGAAATTGTTTGATGGGTGGCGTTCTAGACAAATGGAACATTTTCCAACAATGTCCTCAATGTGTTTGCACATTCCGGGCCAAAACATAATGTCATGTGCTCTTTGTTTGCATTTTTCCATGCCCATATGTCCAGCATGAATTTTTGTCAACATCTCTTCTCTGAGACTGGTGGGAATGATGATTTTCTCCCCTTTGAAGACGATTCCGTTGATTTGTGACATTTCGTCTCTGTGGTTCCAGAATTCAGATATGCTCTGAGGGCATTTCCTCCTTTCCTCAGGCCATCCTTCATGTATGACTTTGCTCAGCAGTGTGAGTTGTGCATCTTTCTCTGTTCCTGCTCGGATCTCCTTCAGTTTTGAGTCACTCACAGGTAAGCTGTTTTACACCATGTGCAACTGCACATCCATGCCTTCACTGAGGCTGCTGTCCTGGTAGCTAAGAGACTTTCTGGAGAGTGTGTCTGCGACAGGAATGTCTTTGCCTGGATGGTGAATGATTGTGAAGTCATACTTCTGTAGCTGAAGGATCATTCTCTGTAGCCTTGGTGGAGCTGCGGCTAGTGGTTTCCTCTTGATTGACTTGAGGGGCCTGTGGTCGGATTCCACAATGACTTGTCGGCCATAGACGTACTGGTGGAAACGCTTACATCCAAACAGAATTGCATACAGCTCTTTCTCGATTTGAGCATAGTTGATTTCACTGTCTGAGAGAGATCTGGAAGCGTAGCTGATGGGCTTTCCTTCTTGCAGTAATACTGCGCCTAGTCCGTACTTTGATGCGTCTACTTGTAGTCTGAGCTCTTTGTTGGGGTCGAAGTAGGCAAGAACTGGTCCTGGTTCTCTGGTGATTAGATCTTTCATTTTCTGAAATGCTGTGTTATGTTGTTTGTCCCACAGGAACTCATTGGATTGTTTGAGCAACTGATGCATGGGTGCATTGATTTCGGAGAGGCTCGGGGCAAACTTGGCTAAGTAGTTAACCATGCCTAGTACTGTCTCTAGCTCTGCGCGGTTCTTCGGCGGCTCCATCTTCTTGATGGCAGAGATTTTCTCTGGATCCAGCTTAATGCCATCAGTTGAGAGGCGATGCCTGAAATAACTGATCTCGGTGGATCCGATTATGCTTTTCTCGGGGTTGAGCCGGATACCTTTCTCCCGTGACCTTTGTAGCATCGCACGGAGGTTCCTGTCATGTTCCTCTCTATTCCTGCCATTGATGAGGATGTCATCTACGATTGCGACTACTCCGTTGAAGCCTTCATAGGTTTCGTCGATCTTCCGCTGGAATTCATCCTGAGCTGAGATAAGACCAAATGGTAAACGCAGAAATCGGTAGCGTCCAAATGGTGTGTTGAACGTTGTTAGCTTAGATGACTCTTCCGTGAGCTTGATATTCCAGTATCCTGATCGTGCATCCATTACACTGAAGTAACGTGCTCCCACTAGCTTGGGTGTGATGTCATCTAGCATTGGTAGAGGGTAGTGAGGGCATTTGATAGCCTTGTTCAAATCTCTGGTGTCGAGACAGACTCTGAGCTTGCCTGTACGTGGTTTCTCAACCAGTGCTAACGCGTTGACCCACTCTGTCGGTTCTGTTTCCCGGACGATGATTTCTGTATTCTCCATGCTTTGCAGCTCCTCCTTCAGGCGACTATGTAGAGCAAGGAGTATCCTTCTCAGTGGGCAAACCACAGGGGTTGCTGCTGGGTCAAGGTGAATAGTGCATTCACCTGGGAATAGTCCGATTCCTTTGAAGACGTCAGCAAACTCCTCCATGACTGTCTGCTTCTCAACTAGTGCTGTCAATGATAGCACTAGCTTGACGAGGTCCATGTCTAAACATGCCTTTAGACCTAGCACTGGAGGTGCTCGAGTGTCAATAATGTAAAAGTCCAACATCATGTTGCTATCTTTGTACTTGCATTTCATCACGCATGTGCCTTTTACAATGAGCTGCTCACCCCCCTAGCCAGTCAGTCTGCGTGCGGTGGGCTGTAGCTCACACTCATCCTTCAAGCTGTGATACTCACTCAGAGGAATTACGTTAACCTGAGATCCAGTGTCTAGTTTAAACTTAAGCTCTTTGCCCTGTTGTCCTATCTCAATATCAGCATAGGCTTGCTCAGTCCCTGAAATCTGTTTTTTCTGTGACACAGAATCAATAAACAGTTCCTCTGCATTTGGCACTCTATCTGGCATTTGGCTGTCACTCACTGTGTGTACTGCTTTTCTAAAAACAGTCCTGCAAACTTTAGCAAAATGGTTCCGTTTACCACATTTAGCGCATTGCCTTCCTTTGGCACGGCATTGCTCCTTCTCTCCATGCATCTGGTTTCCACAATATCCACAGTTTTTGAAGCGTTTTATGTCTGTGTCGCTCATTTTTAGAACTCTCTCTGTTCTTTCTGTTCTGAAACACGCTCTCTGGGCGGTGTTCTTTGGTGTGTGTCTATTAACTGCATGCACTGTCTGTTCACGTGAGCTGTTCGTGGCGCTGGTTATGGTTTTCAACTGTGCTTGGGCTATCTCGTGCGATCTAGCTATGTCCACAGTTTTGTCCAGCGTTAGCCCGGACCCAACATTCTAAAGTTTCTCTCTCACTTTAGCTGAATGTATTCCAAACACGATGCGGTCTCTGACCATCTCATCTTTATCTGCATATACACAGTCTTTTACCAGCAGTTTTAACTCAGTCACGAACTGTTCAAACGACTCACGAGCTCCTTGTACTTTCTCCTGAAACTTGTACCTAGCGAATATCGTATTTGTCTTGGGCATCACATATGCTTCAAAACAGTCAAAATAACTTTTCAGTACCTTTGCTTCATCCGCGGTGAGAGACCATGTGTTAAAAATGTCTCTCCCTTTTCCTCCGATCCACAGGAGTGGGTAGCTGCATCTTTCTTCCTTCCCTTTTCTTTTCAGTGGACCCGAGAATATCAACTGTACATGTTGCTTGAACTTGCACCATTCTCTATGTAAGTTCAAAGATTCCCAATTCATTCGAGGTAAGGGAGCTCCAACGATGTCCATTTCAAATCCCTGTTCTGACACCATGTCTTGTTTTGCACACTTTGTATAAAAATAATAAATTGCAGGACAACAGAGTATTACAGTTTAAACTCTTTTAATGAAGCATCAGGTCTGATCTGACTCACAGCAGTACAGCACCGTGTGGACAAGATGGAGTCCGGGCCCCTGGGTCTTCTAAACAATAGTAGTCCTTACAGATGCCTGCAGGCCAATGACAATTCAGCATGTGATCACATGTGAATATAATAAGTATTCCTTACTGAAGCCTGCGGGCCAATGATAATTCAATATGCAAATGTTACACATGGCAAACAGTTTGAAGGATTTTAGCCAGCCCACACAGTTGCTCCAATATGTGAATGACCTGCTCCTGTTCACTGATTCGAAAGAGGAGCATGGCCCACTATTGGCCGAACTGCTGGAGCTGTTAGGGCAGAAGGGTTTCAAGGTAAACCCCAAGAAAGCGCAGATCGGCCAGCAGGAGGTGAAATTACTCGGCCTGACCGTGCGCGCTGGAGAAAGGGCCATAGATAAGGCTAGGAGAGAAGCGGTACAAGAACTACCGGTCCCCAACACGGTAATGGGTGTGAGGTCATTTCTGGGGCTAACCGGGTACTGTGGAGACTTTATTGGGGACTGTGCAGCCACCGCAGCCCCTCTGCTCCAACTCCTACACAAGGGAATGGAGTGGCTTTGGGAAGAGGGTTGCCAGGCAGCATTCGTCAGGCTCAAGAAAGACTTGCAGACCGCACCAGCTCTAGGGGCTATAGATGGGGGGAAAGAGTTTTTCCTGGAGGTAGCAGCCAGCGGGGACAGCCTGAGGCCTGTGCTCCTCCAAGAGTGGCACGGCCAGCTGCAGCCGGTGGTCTACTCCTCCAGGATACTCACGGATGTGGAGAGGAGCTACTCCAACTGTGAGCGGCACCTTTTGGCCACACATTGGGCTGTGAAAAGATCACTGATCTTCACAGACACCTCTCCCATCACCCTCCTCACCCATCACAAACCCACCCAGATGTTTCTGGATGGGTGGATCAAGGATGGGACAGTGAGCAGTGCCCACATTGCCCGCTGGACCTTGCTCCTCTCGCAGCCAACCTGGTATATCCTGGAACAGCCCACCGGTGTTCTATTGAAGGGGTTTGGGAAGTAAACATAGGTTTATGGGCCGGATACATCCCACAGGCCGCGAGGTCTATGTAGACGGTTCCTGCACAGTATCTGCTGGCGAGCGTCTCACGGGGTGTGGAGTTTACGACCCAGCGGCAAACATTGCCCTGGCGATTAAGCTCCCCAGAACCATGAGCGCCCAGCAGGCTGAACTGTCCGTGGTGGTGTACGTCATTACACACCCCAAAATCTTCCCCACCCCCTACACGATTTGCTCGGACAGCATGTTCACGTGCAATTCGTGTACGGAATACCTGGCCATCTGGTCCCGCCGCGGATACACCTCCGCTGATGGGAGACCCCTCACATTAACACCCCTGCTGGAAAAGATCCTGGCAGCAGTAGGGGAGGAAGGGGAGGTTTTCATCCACAAGGTGAAAGCCCATTCCGCCACAGAACCCAGCGGCCAAGGCAGCAAGCAGGCTGACTTGCTCGCCAAGGAGGGTGCCCCCACAGGCACTTTCTGGGACTCATTTGGGTCCAGACCCATGGCGGCGGTCAGAGGTAGGGACGGGACCCAAGGGAGTGTAGGGGTAGCGTTAACCCAGAACCTTAAGACAGTCCAAGCCCAAGACCCCGTCCTCAAAGCAGTCCTCGGTGCAGTCGCTGAGGGAAAAGGAGTAGAGGGTCCGTACGGCACAGTGACCCTCTCCGTTAAAGAGGGTATGTTGTTCCGCAGCCGCACCGGAGGGAATGCCTTCAACTGGCCCATAAGGGTCCAGAAGTGGGACACCCCGGGCCTGAGTCCACCTGGCAGCGGGTGGAGCAGGCGGAATGGTGGCCGGGACTCATGGACGATGTCCGTGAATTCTGTGCAGGCTGTCTTGTGTGCGCTGCAAATAACCCCGGCCCCCACAAAAGGAAGGTACCTATGGGACACATCCAGAGGGTAGAGGGACCATGGCAGTCGATACAAGTTGACTACATCAGGCCCCTGCCCACCACCCAGGGAGGCTATAAGTACTGCCTAGTCCTGGTGGACGTGTTCACCAAATGGGTAGAGGCCTTCCCCTGCAGAACAGCCACAGCTCTGGGTACTGCCAGGATCCTGGTCCGGGAAGTGTTCTCGAGGTGGGGACTACCACAGTATGTGGGGTCCGACCAAGGGAGTCACTTCACCAGACAGCTGATGCAGAACACCCTTATGCTGTTAGGCATTGAGGAGAAATGGCACGTGGCCCACAACTGCAGTCCTCGGGGATTGTGGAACGGATGAACAGGACCCTAAAGGAAAGGTTGTGGAAGGAGACAGTGGACTCGCCCCGTAAATGAGCCGAGGTCCTTTCGTTGGTTTTGATGGGGATCCGAGCCAGCCAGTCTAAAAGCACGGGGTACTCCCCGTAGGAGCTGATGACCGGCAGGATTATGGGGACCCCCACCCATGTCCTAGCCCCGGTGCTCACGGAGGGTCAGCGCAGGGAGGTTAACCAGGACAGGTTCGCCCGAAACCTCTTTGAGCACCTGAAGCAGGTCCACGAGCAGGCGGCTGGGAATATGGGAAGGCAGCATCGGAGTAACCGATTTCTGCTCGAACCCAGAAAGCACCACGAGTGGGAGGTAGGAGATCAGGTCATGGTGAGAAACTATGCCCGAGTAGGAAGTTTGGAACCATTGTACATGGGGCCCTACAGCATTGTAGGTAAAGCCAGCCTCATGGTATACGCCGTGAAGATGCCCCGGCGTATGGAATGGTTTCATATCAACCAGTGTAAGTTGTTTAAACCTGAAAGGGGAAAGCAGCCAGTTGGGGTAAGGTCTGAGGATAAAGATCCTCAGCCTGCAGCAGGAGCGAGTTCACAGACTGCACAGGCAGGTGCTGTGGCTTGCTTAAAGGGAGGGGCCATCCCGCCCATTGATTGAGTCACTCCCCCTCTCTTCTGGGATCCAGAGGAGAGGGAGGGACCTGAGGTCGAAAACCCCTCCCCGGACCCCGCCATGGGACCTGGGGGTGGAGGCTCTCAGCTCGCAGCAGCAGGCTGTGAAGAGTTACCTGCCCTTAGCCCAGGTTCGGGAGAGGTCAAGCCTGAGGGAGCGGTGGTTCGGGTTAACGGCCCACCAGCCAAGAAAGCCCCACGGGCCAAAATCCCTAGAAACTCCCCACGGACGCCCCAGCCGAGAAAGCCATGGTCACCAGCTCTCCAGTTACCAAGGGCCGCCCCTCGAGTCAGGGGGAGGTCCAAGGACAGAGGTCCTCAGCCAGCAGCCATGGGTTGCGAGGGACCAACAGTGCAGGATGGTGTGGCCACGCCGGAGGTAGCGGTGAGCCACAGTCCAACCAGGAATTAGCCTGGCCGCCCAGAGACGGGCGGCGGATGTACATAGTTTAAGTCGTTTAAGTTTTGGTTATTGTTAAGTTTAGGTATTTAGCTTAAGTTTGCGGTGTTTTAGCTTAAGTTAAGTAAGGTGATGGGTAGTGTTAAATTAAGTAAGGAATCTGCTAAGAGAGTGTGTATTTGAGTCGAGGCTGCAAGGCTCGACTATGTTTCACCCAAGCCAAAGAATCTCTTGGGGACCTGGCTGTATGTTTTATATCTGTTACAGAAAGACTGCCAGGATGAAGGGGATCATAATCCTACTCGCCCTGATGGGACCGAGCCTGGAAAAGCGGAGCGATGTAGAAGACTCCCACATCTACCGGTGCTCGGGAGATAGAGCTCCCATAGTGACCGACGGAAGTGGTGAATGGGAGATGGAGGAGACCGCCATTTACGTCCACGAGGGAATGTGGCCAGGATGGCTGGGGTCCAATTCGTCTCAGTACTCCAGCCAGAACAGGTTCACGTACGGGGAGGCCTCCCTCCTGTGCCCCAGGGTACGGGTCGTTACCACAAGGGTCAGCGTCACCGTTGGAAAGCGTGGATGTTTAACATGCAAGGGACACATTCACCTGGATAGGTGGTGGTGCCTCAGAAAGCTGAGCAAAGATATGAGGAACCCCGCAGTCAAGTGGGAACGGTTGGGGAACAATACTCACCGGACGATTACAGGGACTCATGGGGGATTAAGTTTGTGTTGGGACAAGTGGTGGTAACCGGATCAAGGGATTTACATCTGTATGTGGGGGTCAGAGAAGGTCTGCCCCTCAGGCATAGAAGATAGGAGCAGGAGTAGGCCATTCGGCCCCTCGAGCCTGCTCCACCATTTAATGTGATCATGGCTAATCATCCAAATTCAGTACCCGGTCCCTGCTGTCTCCCCATACCCCTTGATCCCTTTAGCCTTAAGAAATATATCCAACTCCTTCTTGAATATATTTAATGAATTGGCCTCTACTGCCTTCTGTGGTAGAAAATTCCACAGGTTCACCACTCTCTGGGTGAAGAAATTCCTCTTCATTTCTGTCCTAAATGGCATACCCTTTATCCTTAGACTGTGACCCCTGGTTCTGGACTCCCCGACCATCGGGAACATCCTTACTGCATCTAGTCTGTCCAGTCCTGTCAGAATTTTAAAAGTTTCAATGAGATCCCCTCTCATTCTTCTAAACTCCAGTGAGTACAAGCCCAATCGACCCAATCTCTCCTCACACGTCATTCCTGCCATCCCAGGTATCAGCCTGGTGAATCTTTGCTGAACTCCTTCCATGGCAAGAACATCCTTCCTCAGATAAGGCGACCAAAACTGCACACAATACTCAAGATGTGGTCTCACCAAGGCCCTGTACAACTGCAGCAAGACATCCTTGTTCCTGTACTCAAAGCCTCTCGCTACGAAGGCCAACATACCATTTGCCTTCTTAACCGCCTGCTGCACCTGCATGCTTACCTTCAGCGACTGGTTCACAAGGACACCCAGGTCTGGTTGCACTTCCCCTTCGCCCAATCTATTGCCATTCCGATAATAATCTGCCTTCCTGTTTTTGCCACCAAAGTGGATAACCTCACATTTATCCACGTTATATTGCATCTGCCATGCTTCTGCC
The DNA here is from genome assembly GCF_052327205.1 of Somniosus microcephalus. Classification (NCBI taxonomy): domain Eukaryota; kingdom Metazoa; phylum Chordata; class Chondrichthyes; order Squaliformes; family Somniosidae; genus Somniosus; species Somniosus microcephalus. The sequence goes on from NC_140988.1 coordinate 72,406,716, forward strand.
CAATCACCCAACCTATCCAAGTCATCCTGGATTTTCTCGGCATTCTCCTCACAGCACACACGCCCACCCAGCTTTGTGTCGTCTGCAAATTTGGAGATATTACATCTAGTTCCCTTGTCTAGATCATTAATATATATTGTGAATAGCCGGGATCCAAGGACCGATCCCTGCAGTACCCCACTAGTCACTGCCCGCCACTCGGAAAAAGACCGGTTTATGTCAACTCTTTGCTTTCTGTCTGCCAACCAGTTCTCTATCCAAGTCAATACCTTGCCCCCAATCCCATGTGCCTTAACTTTACACGCTAACCTCTTATGCGGACCTTATCGAAAGCCTTCTGAAAGCCCATATATGCCACATCCACTGGTTCTCCCTTATCTATTTTACCAGTTACATCCTCAAAAAATTCCAGTAGATTATTCAAGCATGATTTACCTTTTGTAAATCCATGTTGACTTTGTCTGATCCTGCCACTGTTTTCCAAGTGCTCAGCTTTTACATCCTTTATAATGGACTCTAGCATTTTCCCACTACCGATGTCAGGCTTACCGGTCTGTAATTCCCCGTTTTCTCCCTACCACCTTTTTTGAATAGTGGGGTAACATTTGCTACCCCCCAATCCATGGGTACTGTTCCAGATTCCATCGAATGTTGGAAGATGATCAGCAATGCATCTATCATTTCTAGGGCCACGAACTTAAGTACCTTAGGATGTAGATGATCAGGTCCTGGGGATTTATCGGCCTTCAGTCCCATCAATTTCCTTAACACCATTTCCTTACAAATACTGATTTCTTTCAGTTCCTCCCCTTCATCAGACCCTATGTTCCCCGACATCTCTGGAAGGTTATTTGTGTCCTCCTTTGTGAAGACAGAACCAAAATATGTATTTAATTGGTCTGCCATTTCTTTGTTAACCATTATAAATTCCCCTGATTCTGACTGCAAGGGACCTACGTTTGACTTCACCAATCTTTTTCTCTTCACATATCTATAAAAGCTTTTACAGTCAGTTTTTATGTTACCCGCAAGCATACTCTCATATTCTATTTTCCCCTTCTTAATTAATACTTTTTTCCTCCTTTGTTGTATCCTAAACTTCTCCCAATCCTCAGGCTTACTGCTTTTTCTTGCCAATTTATCTGTCCTCTCCTTGGATCTTATGCTATCCCTAATTTCTCTTGTTAGCCATGGTTGAGTCACCTTTTTTGTTTTAAATTTATGCCATACTCGGATGAGCAATATCTGTAGTTCATCCATGCAGTCTTTGAATGCTTGCCATTGCCTATCCACCATCAACCCTTTGAGTGACATTCCCCAATCAATCCTAACCAACTCGCGCCTCAGACTATCATAGTTTCCTTGATTTAATTCAGGACCCTAGTCTCTGAGTCAACTAGTTCATTCTCCATCTTAATGAAGAATTCTGTCATATTATGATCGCTCCGACCCAAGGGGCCTCGTACAACAAGGTTGCTAATTAATTCTTCCTCATTACATAATACCCAGTCTAAGATCGCCTGATCTCTGGTTGGTTCCTCGACATATTGGTCCAGGAAACCATCCCGTAAACACTCCAGGAATTCCTCCTCCACAGTATTGTTACTAATTTGGTTAGCCCAATCCATATGTAGACTAATGTCACCCATGATGACTGCTGTGCCCTTATTGCACGCTTCTCTAATTTCCCTTTTAATTCCATCCCCAACCTCTGCATTACTGTTTGGAGGTCTATATACCACTCTCACTAACGTTTTCTGCCCCTTGGTATTTCTCAGTTCTACCCATACAGATTCCACATCATCAGAGCTAATATCCTTCCTTACAATTGTGTTAATCCCTTCTTTAACCAGCAATGCTACCCTACCTCCCTTTCCTTTTTGCCTATCTTTCCTGAATATTGAATACCCCTGGATGTTGAGTTCCCAGCCTTGGCCACCCTGGAGCCATGTTTCCGTAATCCCAATCAAATCATATTTGTTTACCTCGATTTGTGCACCTAATTCATCCACCTTATTCCGAATGCTCCTTGCATTAAGACACAAAGGCCTAGAAATTCGGTATAGCCGCCTTTGGGGTGCTAGTCCTGGCGATGCGCAGAGGCTAGCGCCAGGCGTAATTTAGCGCCACCTAGCGCGATATTGGGTTGCAGCGCCCCTAAATGTGATTGCGGCGCTAAACCAGGCGCTGCACGCTACTCTTAAGACGCTAACCCGGCGGCGCAAACCAATTTTGCGGCAGTGGGGCGCAGCAAGGGTGCTGTCAATAATCACTTTCCCTGAGACACAGTGGGGCCGGCCAGCTCTTAAAGGAGCAGGTCAATTGGCATCACCAGATACACTCACTGCCTTGTAGGCCTTCAAAGCGGTGGGAGCCGACCTGTGGTGCACCAGCCTAGCAAGACGTGGAAAGGGTGAGGCAGAGGACGGAACGACTCACTGATGGGGCATTGGATGCTTTGGTTGGTGCAGTGGAATCAAGGCCAAGGAAGATAGTCGGAATGCGATTTATGTTTTGGACAGTCTCCCGGTTGTGAGAGCCAGTTATGTGTCAGTGTATTAGTTTTGCTTTCTGTTGCCATAGCTTTCTCATGTTTGAAGGAACCACATTTTGTTTAATGAAACACTTTCTTCATTTACAATGGCCATGCCTGCTATTTACATGCATCTTGCCCTTCACAGGCTTGGGGGTATCAGACCGGTTCCATTCCTGTTCTTGGAATGGCAGCAAGCATTCCGTGAGAGGGGCCTAGAAGCTACTTCTGATCAGCCTCTGACGCGCAGCCTGAGAAGAGCTGCTCGCGTAGAAGTTCAGGCCAGCAGGCATCTTGTCAGCCACCGACAGAGATGTCCTGCACCTTATCTGAGGCTGCAGATCTGGCTGAAGCAGCTGGCACAGCTCAGTCACCACCTCCTTTCTAAATCGCAGCCTTCTGACACACTGCTCCTCCGGCATGTTCATGTAGGAAAACTGCTGTCGGAAAACCCTGCCAGCGTAAGGTCTGCTGTGGCGACGCCTGTTGGCCCTCCTCCATCTGGCCATGCCCGCCCCCCTCTCCCAGCGTCTCAGTGCCCTTTCCAGATGATTCAGCAGCAGGACGTTCCCCTCCAATGCAGCCCCCATAATAAGTGCCTACAGGAAGGTCCCCATTGTCAAGGCTAACCAACAGCAAGGTGATGGTCAGAAGGCTGAAGATCGTCTGCCTGCGCTGGCTCAGTGGTCAAATGGCTGTCAGTGTGCAGCTCAGCAACTCTTTGTAGCTCTCGAGGAAGTTGTGCTCCAAAAATGACTGCCGCTTTTAAACCACACCAGTCCCTTTTAAATAATGCTCCTCCAGCCCGAGAGCGACTTGGTAAGGTCCAGGTAAGCTGTCACTATTAGTGCCAGGTGCTACGGAGGGGGGCGCCACTGAATTTCCGGTCCGGGGCACGCAAAAGGCGTTGCACACTCAAATGACGTCATAATCAGCCTACGCCCATGAGCGGGCACTAAGATTTAGCGCCGGCGCTAAATGCATGCTCAATATGGGGCGAGGCGCTAGGCGCCTTGCGCCCGCCTGGAAATTGGCTAGCGTCCCACTTCTCAGCCTCTTTAAGCATTAATCGGTGGCGCTAACAATTGAATTTCTCCCCCAAAGCCTTCAGGCTTGTATTTTTAACGCTCTTAGACCTATTGGAATTATTATTTACTGTGGCCATGTTTGATTTAAACCGTTGATTTCTCTGACTGCCACGTTTGTTTTTCTCCTTCCCATCTTTTTCTTTTATCCTTGTTTCCCTTTCCTTTGTCCCCCTGTTCAGGTTCCCAACCCCCTGCCATTTTAGTTTAAACCCTCCCCCAGAACACTAGCAAACACTCCCCCTAGGACATCGGTCCCGGCCCTGCCCAGGTGCAAACCGTTCGGTTTGAACTGGTCCCACCTCCCCCAGAACCGGTTCCAATGTCCCAGGAATTTGAATCCCTCCCCCCTGCACCATTCCTCTAGCCACGTATTCATCTGAAATATCCTTCTATTTCTACTCTGACTAGCACGTGGCACTGGTAGCAATCCTGAGATTACTACCTTTGAGGTCCTATTTTTTAATTTACCTCCTAACCTTTTTTAATTTACCTCCTAACTCCCTATATTCAGCTTTTAGGACCTCATCCCGTTTTTTACCTATATCGTTAGTGCCTATATGCACCACGACAACTGGCTTTTCACCCACCCCTTCCAAAATGTTCTGCAGCCGCTCTGAGACATCCTTGACCCTTGCACCAGGGAGGCAACACACCATCCTGGAGTCTCGTTTGCAGCCGCAGAAATGCCTATCTATTCCCCTTACAACAGAATCCCCTATTACTATAGCTCTCCCGCTCTTTTTCCTCCCGTCCTGTGCAACAGAGCCACCCCTGGTGCCAGGAAGTTGGCTGCTGCTGCCTTCCTCTGATAAGCCATCCCCCCCATCAGTATCCAAAGCAGTATATCTGTTTGAGAGGGGGATGTCCACAGGGGACCCCTGCACTACCTGCCTGCGCCTACTACTCTGTCTATTGGTCACCCCTTCCCTTTCTACCTTTGCCTGCGGTGTGACCAACGGCTCAAGCGTGTTATCCACGAATTTCTCAGCATCGCAAATGGTCCAGTATGAATCCAATCGCTGCTCCAGCGCCGCAATGCGGTCTGCCAGTAGCTGCAGCTGGATACACTTCCCGCACACATGGTTGTCAGGGACACAGGAAGTGTCCCTGAGTTCCCACATAGCGCAGGAGGAGCATGCCACAAGGCCGAGCTCTCCTTCCATGACTTCCCCTTTAATTAATTGAAATTAAATTAAATCAAATCAAGCCCACCAATTTCACTACAGTTAAATGATATACTTAAGGGGCCTGGTTTATCAACAGTCCCCGCTACACCACAGAGACCTTAAAAACTATAAACCACCGAATTAAAGTTTAAAAAGAGAGAAATACTCACCAACCAATCACTTACCTGCTTCCTGGTGACGTCACGCTTTGATTACTTTTTACTTCCCTCCCTTTGAGCTCGGAGACTGGTATGCCTCTCGAGCCTCGCTGCTGCTTTTATTTACCTCCTGTGCTGCCTCGCTCCAATCAGGTCCACTATGGGGCCTCTCGAGCCTCGCTGCCACTTTTATTTACTTCCGGTGCTGCCTCGCTCCAATCAGGTCCGCGATGGGGCCTCTCGAGCCTCGCTGCCACTTTTATTAACCTCCGGTGCTGCCTCGCTCCAATCAGGTCCGCTATGGGGCCTCTCGAGCCTCGCTGCCACTTTTACTTACCTCCGGTGCTGCCTCGCTCCAATCAGGCCTGCTATGGGGCCTCTCGAGCCTCGCCGCCGCTTTTATTTACCTCTGGTGTTGCCTCGATCCAATCAGGTCCGCTATGGGGCCTCTCGAGCCTCGCTGCCGCTTTTATTTACCTCCGGTGCTGCCTCGCGCCAATCAGGTCCGCTATGGGGCCTCTCGAGCCTCGCTGCTGCTTTTATTTACCTCCGGTGCTGCCTCACTCCAATCAGGTCCGCTATCCATATCCATCGTTTTCCACCGGCAGTGGCACGACACCGGTGAGGGGGTGAAGTGGGATACCAGCCGGAAGTTGTGCACGGTCCCATTCTACCCAATCCCAGTCAACGCCACTGAGCTTGTGACCTGCCCCCGTAAGCCCCTGCCCACGGCGCAGGCGGTGAGTATATACAGGGAAGGTAGCCCCACCACCACCAAGGGACCAGGGAATGGGTTGGTACTAGTACCTACCAATCAGATGCTATACCAGGGGGTACACTACGCGGTAGCCTCCGTGGTTTTAAATCTCACCGAGGTACATTTGCCGGAGTGGTGCCCCAAAGAAACAGAGCAGCTATGCCAGGCCCTATTAAAGGACATGTTCAAGAAGTTTCATGAGTTCGATTTTGCCCATGTTGACAAAACCGAACTGTATACCACACACTGAGAGTTTTTGGGTAATGCAGGGAGGCAAAGAAGGGGAGTATAGAGTGATGATTTTACTACGCTTAATACTGGGTCCTCTCTCATCAACAGTTTAGATGACATAGAGCTGCAGACCCAGATAAATGGTTTAAAAACACAGTTAAGGAAGATATTAATGGATGAGAACAAGGTAGTGGGCTCGGAATTGCATGAGGACCAGGCCATGACGGTCCATTTCAAGGAAATTATAGCCGAGTTGGAAAAGCACGCAAAGACGGTAAATGCCCTCATAAGGGAGGACAGAAATGCTTCTGACCAGGCTGCGCAGAATACGGTGTACGTGCTATACGGGGCATGGTTGCTGGGCGAAGGCCACAGTAATCTGGAGGATTTAAAACAGGGTTTAGTCCCCTCCTGGATTAGCCACAAGCACCTCGCAGCCCTCCACCCATTTGAGAATGCATTAAGCCCGTGCCAACTCTGGCTAGCTTCCGAAGCCTACCCAGTCCCCGTGGATTGTGGGCGGTCCAACCACACAATCATGGGAGTAGTAGTTAGGATGCCGGTCACAGGTAGGACAGCCCGACCCGCGCCGGTATACAGGGTTGAGAACATTGGAGCCATTCATGGGGGTGCGCACATTCATTTCACAGCGGTCCCGCCTTACATCATAAAGTGGGAGCATGCTATGACAGGTACTGACCTCTCAGGTTGCCGGAGCCGGGGAGCACACATAATCCTGTGTCCGCAGCACTTGAATGCCTATTCAAAACCACAGTGTGGGTTCAGAGCTGCTGGCGCGAAGCCTATAAATTGTACCATGGAGGCAATGGCACAAGGCCATGTTCCCCCGCAGGTAGCATATATAGGAGGTGGGACATATTGTGTCACCACCGGCGCGTCCCACTACCAGCATGGACAGCATAGCTGGTGTCTGGTTAGTGACAGCAACTTCTGTTTTAAACCCGAGGCAGAAGTTCAAGTGGCCCAGGAGCGAATTGTCCCCATTCCTGAACCCTCCACTGTTCATCTCACTGTGAAGGAGAATTTCATGAATTTGCAAAAGTACGTAGCGCATTTTGGCTATGAAATTCCCCCTCTCCCAGAACACCTTACCAAAATACTCAAAGCTGTTATAGTTTCGCAGAAACATTTTTACACTCTAGAGCAGAAAACAGTAGAGATAGGGGCTAAGATATTGGATATTGTGATTCCACCCTGGTGGGACATTTTCAATAACATAGAGGTCCCTTCGTGCATCAGACTGGCTTCCCACATTCTCGTGGTTTGCCAGTTAGGGACAGTGTTGTATCTAGTTTGCATTCAATGTAAGGGAAAAGGTCAGATATTAGAATTCCGAAACCAGAAAATCTGGAAAGAACATTATGTGAAGGTGGAGGGAGATACGCCTGTTTAAGTCTTTTTCTTGTATTCTGATTAAAGATTGTTGTTTTTTTGTGTTTGTTGTTTTTAATAAAGTTTTTTTTTGTTTTTTTGCGACGCATTTAATAAAGATGCATGTGTACCAAGTGGTGCAGTGGTGTTGGACCCCTCCATGTTTGGATGTGTGTAAAAGTCTTCAATTTATCCTATGTATGCTTATGTACACTTCATTTTCACAGAATGGGAAGTGCATGTGTCGTGGGTGTATTAGATAGGTAATTACAGGGGAAGGTTGACTATGGAGGGTCAGAAAAATTTTGCTCACCTTGTAAGTATGATACTTCAAGCAAGTTTTAGTATCACAGGGGGGAGTGTAAGATTGGCAAAATTCCCACATTTCTCCCAATTATTAATAAAAGGGACCCTGCATGGACATTTAAAAAAAAGGGTACCCAAAAGATGGCGTCCGCACCTCGTGACCAAAAGCCTGCAAGATTTTAAAAGCTTGGACTCTGTGGCACAAGCAGCTTTTGGGGAAATCGAAACCTAAAATACAGTTTCTGTGAAAAAGGACTTTGTATTTTGGAAAGCAGACAGCAGGACTTTGAATATGCATTAAGCCAGATTGTAGACAGACCAAAACCAGTTAGGCCTATACTTGAGGCCATCAAGTTGTCTGCATAAATAATCGGAAACAGCTTAAGAAAGCCATCGAGGCTGGACAGGCTGATTGGAATGCATTAATAACAATACCGCTCGGCCATCAGGCCATTAGGTGCAATAAACGGCCATCTAAAAATAGTTAGTTTAGATTGCTACAATCATTTAAACTAGCCCGCCAAAATTGGAACAATGAACTAACCTGATTTGGCACGCAGATAAGGGGCTATCGTAAGGAGTGTAACTGCAGGCCCCGGGTAACAATCTCTCTCTTGCTCTCTTGCTCTTGCCCTGATCCCTGCTCTCGTGGCTCCGGCCTCTTGGGCTGCCGCTCGTACTCATGCCCTGGCCTCGTGGCGGGTTCTCTCCTCGCTCCACGTAGCAGAATTTCAGTAACTAAGGACACCATAACAATTGCAAGGGAGGGGAACGAGACCCAAGTCCATAGCCATCCAGGACACCCAGGCCGCACAAAGGGGTGAGACAAAAGTGAGTAGGCAGTTCAGGGCTTGCATAGTAACCGAATGAGATGAGACAAAAGGAGACGAAGAAGACGGTAACAACTCGATAAGAGCAGAGCAGGGCAACAAAAAGCGCATTGATGCGGCCAAGCCTCTAGTTATAAGCTGGCGCTTGGTGAGACGAACATTCCTTGTTCGTCGTCGTGCGTGTCTTCACACTGTTCCCTTTGGGGAAATGTATGAAGTGGTGGAAGGATTTCTGACCGCAATTAATGCTCCTTCCGTGACCGTAACCATCTTTGTACCAGCCATTAGGGTGGTTAGTCCTTTGGTGGGAGGGTTTTATGGGCTCCCACAACCCATACGACGGGGGGGGGGCCACCCACACCCACGGACGCAAGTAACCCACTGGATATCAGCCAAGAATTTAGAGCCGGAGCTCCGACTCCACTTGCCAGGACTGTCTGGAGCAGGGTTCGAAACCCTACGCCTTCTGGCCCAGCGGCGGGGATGCTAACAAGGATCCTATTCTTGTTGAACACTGCGAAAACACAGGTGGCCACGCCACGACGAAGATATTGGCGTTCTTAAGCTTGGGTATGAAAATCTAGGCAGTTAAAACTGCCAATTGCCCTGTAGGCAGAACGTTGCCACCGCCGACTGCCCAAGGGAGAAGAAGAGGAGAACCCATCGCGACGAGATGACGACGGCAGCGGAGGGGAAGAAGGTGTGTCGCAGCAGCAGATCCAGCACCGTGCCCCTGAAGACCATGTGGCAACGGTGTACCTAGAAGGACCAAAGACCAAACCTCAAACCTGCAGTCGTCAAGCAGTTGGCTTTATTTTGGATTGGTGAGCATGAATTCTGGCCCCTCATAGCTTAATCTAGTTAGGTATAGGGGGTGGAATAAGGATAAGGGGATTGTTAATATAGTTTGTTTTCCCTCGATGTGCCGTGTGTTCCCCAGTCCCTGTATAAGTATAGTTATTTTGTATTTGCCTGTATTTTTATACTAGTAACTTCTCGTAAGACTGTTAATTTCTGTTTTAATAAAATCTTGGTTTTCTTACATCCAAACCACCTGTCTACTCGAGCCTTGCTGTATCGCCGCCTGTACCTAAGTCCGGTGTCTAGAACCCAGGGGCATGGGAGCGATTCGAACTGCTCACAAACAGTCAGGGGCATAACTGACTGGGTGCACGCACCACACCCGCCACCCCCCTTACAGTACAGGCGGCGATACAGGAAATCGAGTAGACAAGTGGTTTGGTGCAAGAAACCAAAATTTTATTAAAGGCAGAATAAAACACAATCTTACTGAGAATTACTGATATAGTTACAGGCATAAACAATTACACTTATATGGGAATGGGGAACACACGGCATAGCGAGGGAAACGAATACATTAAAAATCCCCTTATCGTTATCCCACCCCCTAATACCTAACTAGATTAAGCTACGAGGGGCCAGGAATTCATACTCACCAATTCAAAACCTGTTGATTTAACTGGCTGTGGGTTTTGAGGTTCACTCCTTTTGTCCTTTGGGGTTCGTCGTCGTCACGTGGTCACAGGGAGTGGCGATGTAGTTGTTTGTGTGAAGCACCCTCCATTAACGTCTTCATTGGGTACTTCGTCGCGATGGGTTCTTCTCCTTCAGGCGATCGCCGGTGGTATTACTGCGGTTGGGGTTCGGTTGGCTGTTTTTACCGTTAATGATTTTCCTATCCAAGCTTCGAACGCCAGTTTATTCTCAATTGGGCTTTATTGTCCATGCATCAAATGCCAGCTTATAACTAGGCCGTTTGTCTTGATTTCGTTGCCCATGCTTCGAATGCCAACTTATTCTTAAATTGGGCTTTACTGTCCATGCATCAAACGGCAGCTTATAACTAGGCCGTTTGTCCCCCAACGCGTCTTCCCGCTGCCCTTCTCTGCCTTTACTGGTTTTACCGTTTTCTCATCTTGTCTCATCTGTTTGTGGCCCTGTGTGTCCTGTGCATCTTCGAATTTGGGTCTTGTTCTCCTCCCACGTTTGGCCCCAGTGTAATGGGCATCCTTGGTGTTGAGCAGCGCGGGGAGGGAGAAGAGGGCTGGCCACGAGGCACGAGAGCGAGAGGCAGGAGCCCGGAGCAGGAGGCAAGCGGCAAGAGCTGAGAGATAAGAGACCGATCACTACCGATGGGCCTATAATTATACCCGGTTCTTCACCCCTTATCTGCGCGCCAAATCAGGTCAGTCCTTTGTCTAACTTTTGCAGGCTCGTTTAAAATGATTACAGCCATTTATTTAACGACTTCTGGGGCGGTTGTCTCCTGGTTTAATGGCTTCAATATCCTGGCTGTTTGTCATTTATGAAACTTAATCGGGTTTCCTGGCTTGGCAGCTACCTGTGAGCTGTTACCGATTATTTATGCGAAGAGTTGATGGCTTTCAGATTAGAGCCATCCTGGCTTGAGCTGTTCCAAGGTGAAGAATGCATATTCTGTGTTTACCTATCTGTCTGGCTTTACAAAGTCTTTTCACAGATTCCTGCATGTTAGGTTTCATTTCAGGGCCTGCGTTTTTGCAGGGCCTTGCTTTTAAAATCCTGTCGGTTTTGGTCACGAGGTTTCAGAAGCCATTTTTGGGTACCCTTATTGATAACTTGTCCATACAGGGCCCCTTTATCCATAGCTTTGGGGAATGTGGGAATTTTGAGAACCCTACACACCTCGCTGCGGCTCAGCAGTTGAGAAGGGTGGGAAATTGGCCAGCTCCCACACTGAGCCAGCTGGCCGATCTGGCCGAGTGGGGGAGGAGCGGGGGGGGGGGGCAGCGGCTATTCTGGGGTGGACCTCAAACAGACCGGCAGGAGATTTTTGAGGGTCCAGGAAGAGTAATCCTCCTCTTCCTTGCCCCACAAAATTAAAAGTCTCTCCTGCCTTTTTTTAAGCGGCATCCAATGGTCCCTTTAAATACTATTGGTTAGGCTGCTCAACATATGGTACAAATAGATGTACATTCCATCTGTTTGTACCTGAGATTTGCTATTGGGTTTCTATAACCAACCTAGGACCTTTTGATTTCCATATTTAAGCGGCCATTTGTCTGATTCAGGCAGACAGGTTCGCCTATTTGATGAAATTTTCAGGTGGGGCTTGGGCATCAATAGGATAGTTGAAGTGCCCACCCCCACCAATTTTCAAATGGTGGACGTTCACTTTTCAGGTGAAAAATGGGTGACCAGCCATTGAAAATGCCTTTGGAAAATCAGGGTCTTCCTTACGGATATGCGATCCTCTTAGCCCAATTTTTCATTATGTGCTGTGCCCTGTTAATGCAATATGCCTAGGTACTGAAACAGAAAAATCTGCCTCTAAAATTCTTGTATATAGAATACAGTCCCTGTCCACATTTATCTTACTCCCTGTGCCTTGAAATTGCAGTCACTCTTTGTGCATCAACATTTATAATGCTAAATCCCAATATCAACATTGTATAATTTTAAAACCCCATGTCAACATTTGGTTGGCCCGCTTCTTCATTAACAGGATTCTGCCTGAATCAGACAAATGTCTGTTTAAATATGGAAATCAGGGTCTTAGACTGGTTGCAGAACCCCAATAGCAAGAGGGAGAAATTGGGTGTCTTTGCGCCTCCCGTTAGTGCCACCGGGGGTGCCAACGGGGCACGACTGTTTTTGCGACTGGGTGCGGTGCCAGTACCGATGCCCACGAGATTGAGCTGGAGGTTTGCGGTGGCGGTAACAACTAGCGCCACGATCTCCTGCGCCCGGAGTTCATGACATCATCTGGTGCGCAGTGCCCCAGCTCAAAAATTCACTCTGAGTGCCTGCTGATAGCAACGACAGGTAAAGGAGGCAGTTTGCAGTTGGATGAGTGCTGGAGGAGTGTGAAATAAAGGGGTCAACTTCCGGGGTTTTTTTGTCAGCAAACAAGGCTGCCTTGTCAGTTTGACACAAGCAGACAGGCATCTTGACCCATTTGACAGTTTTCAACCTAAAGGAGTATTCTGGCTGAGAAAAAATTATCACTTTCATTTGGATTACATTTAATGGGGGCTGTACTGGCACCAGACCTCACCCTCCAGCATCACCGTCAGAGTTAGTGGAGGCAGAGAGAAAGATTGGAAAATGTGGCCAGAGGGAGGAGGGCCAACAGGGCTCTCAATAGGAGAACTTACCCTCCCAGGGTATTCCAGGAGCACTTCTCCTACATTCATCTCTCAGAGGAGCAGTGCCTTAGAAGGTTCCGCTTCATGAAGGAGGTGGTCACAGAGCTCTGCCACCTCCTGCAACCAGAGCTCCAGCCTCAGCTCAGGACCAGGACATCTCTCCCAATGGCAATGAAGGTCACAGTTGCCCTCAATTTCTATGCCAGCGGCTCCTTCCAAGCTTCAACAGGGGATATTGCAAACATTTCGCAGTTTGCCATCCATTGCTGTATCCGGGAGGTAACAGATGCTCTCTACAGAAGGAGAAGGGAGTACATCTCATTCCCTATGACCAGAGACAAACAGCATGAACGCTCATGTGAATTTGCAAGGGTAGTGGGCTTCCCCATGGTTCAGGGCACCATTAACTGCACCCATGTGGCATTGCGGGCACCTCATCACAATGCAGAGGTGTTCCACAATGGCAAAGGCTACCACTCTCTGAACGTTCAGTTGGTGTGCGATCACAGACAGCGCATCCTCGCCGCCAATGTCTGCTATTGATGCCATGATGCATTCATCCTGCGACAGACTTGTGTCCCAGCACTGTTCCATCACATGGCGTTTATGCAGCACAACCACATCATTACAGCCAGCTCACAGCCCCTATCACCGGACAAGGGTCAAATGAGAAACATCACAAAGTGTGCAACGTCAAATTAACAATTTATTATCGAAAACAACTCTCTGTTATGAAACAAAACTATTCATAAAGAAACACAACAATATATTTACAAACACATCATCTTATTAACACGCACTACCCCCATTTGCTAATAAAGTATTCTTTATTCCCCTTCTTCAATAATTTCACTCCCCTTTGGAGTTCCCCCCTCCCAACCCTACTGCTCCTCCGTAATGTGGCCCCAGTGGCTGCAGCAAAGCTGGTGGAAGTCTACTGAGTCTGGGAGCCAGAGACTGAAGATGGCTTTGCAGGACGCCCTCAACCAGCTCTGGGCCTGGAAGGCCTGGCTGCAGACTGCACCACCTCAACATGGGCAGCAGCAGTCTGGGATGGCTGGGTTACAGGCTGCGGCAAGTGCAGCACGCTATGTCCCGGGGCTTCACCCACATCAGACCCATGTCCTAGGACACCTCCAGCGACTGCGTCACCCCATTATTGGACCTAGTGCCTTCGGGAGACACAGGCAGTGAGGCTTTGGCTTGTTCTTCCTCCTCCTCTCCCACGTCGCTGCCACTGGGAGGCTGAGGGACAGGCTGGTCATGTGGTGGCTGATTATCTGAAAGCATAAAGGCACAAGAGTGGAGTTAAGGTCAGGGGAGGGGGGCAGGAAAGGAGCAAGGAATGGAGACAGTATACTGAGATGGAAAGTGGGAAAAGCTTGTGGTGTGAGGGGAAGTGGTATGAGAGAAGAGGGAGATCGCTCTCCCTGCTTCGGGCGGCCAGCTCTCGCCGCTCGCTCCCGCAACCGGAGCGAGGTGCTCGGCAAGTCGGGCAGAGGCAGCGCAGCGCGGTGAGCAGCAGCAGCAGCCAAGCCGACCCGCTGGAGCACATCGGCCAACAGCTCCTCGGCGGGAAGGAATTCCGACTGGGAGGAGGGGAGCCGAGCATGGCGGCCAGAGGCCGACCCGCGAAGAGAGAGAAGTTGGCCCCGGGCCGTGGAGCGTGGAGCCGGCGACGGTGAAGAGGAGGCTGAATTGGAGCATTCACAACCCGACGATGTGTTCGGCGAGTCGGGCGGAGGAGCGCAGCGCAACGAGCAGCAGCAGCAGACTCACGACACGCTGCAGCACGTCGGCCGGCAGCTCCATTTCGGGTAACTCGCAGTCTGAATGGGAGGAGGGCAGCCGGGTACGGTGGCCAGAGCGGGAGAAGCAGGCCACCACATGTGGAGCCGGCAACAGTGAGGAGGAGGCCGCAGTGAAGAGGAGGACGGAGCGGCTGAGGGACATCGTGCTCCTACTGCCACGGGAAGCCATTGTATTGACTCTGAACGCGGCGCTGTATGTATAGCTGACGCGTCCCTACGGGGAACAAGCATTCCATTGTACTTGTTACATATGGCAAATAAATCTAATCTGAATCTGAATCTGAGTGATGAACATACCGTTGTTGTGCCCAAGGGGGTCGACGTCTCAGACAGCCACAGCGCCCATGACCTGGGCCCCAATGATGCAGCCCACTCACTCTTCCAGGTCCGTAAGGGGGTTCAGGTCTGTCTCACCTCCTCCCGTTTGTACTTGCTCCCTCCTGTTGTGAGCCTGAAAGAAAAGGGAAAGTGCGTGAGTGAGTGTGCAGCTTTGTGTTTGGCATATGTTCCTACCATAGTTGAATGGCTGTTAATGTATGCAAGGAATGAGATGTGCATGTAACTTTTAGTAGATGGGCATAGTTGGTGGGTGAATGTTGGGGATGTGGTGGTTTATACAGTGTGTGCACAGAGTGAGGTTTTTGAAGCATCTACTCATCCAGACCACCCGAGTGAGGTCGTTGAATTTCTTCAGGCACTGGGTGCGAGTTCTGGGGACCACACTTCTGGCTGACACGTGCTGGGTGACCTCACTCCATATCCTCCTAAAGGCCTGTGGCAATGGCCTCCTGCCAGTGTCTTGGAAGAGCACTGCCTGTCGGTGTTCCAGGGCCGTGACCTGAGTCTCCAAGGCATGGTGGCTGAACCAGCCCTCTCTCTCTCTGGGCCTCTGTTCAGCCATCAGTTGCTTGAATGAAGGCTTGCAGCTCCTTGCAGGCCCAGTTCACAAGCAACAATGATCATAGTGAGGCTGTGCAGCATGATTGAACCTCCCCTTTAAGAACTGGAAGGCGCCAGGACTCTCTAATTGACAACGCCGGAAAACTTGATTATCGCTCTGAAGGTAGCGCCCCACTCTGCGACATTAGCGCCCTAAGAGAAGTGTGTAGCATTTGATTTAGCGCTCCCCTTCCCTCTTGGGGTGCTAAAATTCAATTTAGCATTCACCAGCGCCAATTAGCGTGGGCGCTAAAGTTAGCATCCAGGTGATGTTAGCGCCCCAAAATGGTCGAAACCAAATTTTTCCCCCCAAATCTCAGGGGAAAGTCTTTGCAGGCCTTTCAACACTAGTTAACGTTGTGCTTCCCTGGCCGTTTCCCCTCTCCAATAACTCTGTTAGCAACTGCGAGAGGACACAAACTAAATGTATATTCTTTCTAAATATATTAAAAATTCTCCTGGCCCTCCAAAATATTTCCTGGCTTTGCGTGCACACTGCCCATCATATTGGATGCTTTCACAGAATCACAGAAACCCCACAGTGCAGATAGAGGCCATTTCGGCCCATCGAGCCTGCACCGACACATATCCCACCCGATCCCCGTAACCCCTACATCAACACATATCCCACCCTATCCCCATAACCCCACTAACACTAAGGGTCAATTTATCATAGCCAATCAACCTAACCCGCACATCTTTGGACTGTGGGAGGAAACCAGAGCACCCGGAGGAAACCCACGCAAACACGGGGAGAATGTGCAAACTCCACACAGACAGTCACCCGAGGCCGGATTCGAACCCGGGTCCCTGGCGCTGTGAGGCAACAGTGCTAACCACTATGCCACCGTGCTGCCCATTTTACGCCTGCAAAACAAGTGAATTAGTGAATTTCTAGTCCATTGTGTCTAATGCATGATTTGTCCATCACAATTCAGGCATTACACGTTTCTGTATGCAAATGTTGTGCTATAGTTGCACCTGATTGGCTAAAATATCATATCCTTGAAGCAATATACAAATCTGAACTGAACTGATAGCATTCAAATTTTAAAGAAGACACAACTTTTCTATAAAAACTATAAGGCGTTACTTTCAACTTCGGCCGCGGTGTAAAACAAATAATATTTCGTTGGCCGCCCAATATACACCTCGCCCAATTTTTCTAACCCCCGCAGAAGTTGAAATTTCCGGCGATAGACTTTGAAATTTCCCTGTTATATATTACTATTCGAATGCTTAGTGTATTTGCACGGAATTGCGTTTACAATTTTAACAGAGCTGTTAATCTGTTTGTTTTAATGGGCCTGCATTAAAAGAGCACGCAAAGGAATTTCATAAGAATGCGTTCAGCATTTGCACACTAATGGGGCAGAAATTCTGATCCCTACGGGTGGGTACGCACTGTGTACTCATCCGTAGGGACATCGGAAATGCCGGTTTCAGGCATGCACTGCGCATGCGCTGGAAACCGGCATTTCCGATCTGTCAAGAAAGCTCTTGACAGATCGGACGCCTGCGCTGGAACAGGGCCTCTGCGGGTGGAGAGTGTGGTAAACCACTTTTATCGTTCACTATCGTTACACTATAGTTATCACTGTTATATCGTTACTCTATGGTTATCACTGTTCACACTGTTGTATCACTATACGAGGTCGCCTCTTGTCACACTGTTATACCTGGGCTGACCACTGCTGACTCCGCCCACGGCTCCACCTACCTGCCCAGGTATAAAGGTGGTCGACTGGCTGGTATTCCTCCTTGTTGGATCCGATCATCCACGAGGGTGGGCTCTGTTATTTAGCCAATAAAAACCTATAGTTACTTTCCTAACTCGTCGCTTTTCATTGGGTAAATTGATAGGTATATCAATTTTATTGGCTAAATTTTAAAATGTCGTTACTTGAGCAGCCAAACGAGCAGCCAGACGAGCAGCCAAACGACCAGCCAGACGCCCAGCTACAACAGCCACAGCAGCCGGCTTGGCTGCGAGCCCTCCGACCACCGTACCTGGATCTAAACCCACAGGCAGCAAACTCAGCCCTCGACTTCGAACACTGGCTGAGCTGTTTCGAGTCCTACCTGGGAGAATCCGGCGTGCCTCAGTAATCCAAGCTAAGAGTTCTGACCGCCCAAGTGAGCCCTAAAGTGTTCGCACTCATCCGGGACCTTAAAACATACGAGGACGCCATCAACCGGCTGAAACGACAGTACCAGAGCCCGGTAAATTCCATGTATGCCAGACACCTCCTAAGATCCCACCCGCAACAGCCAGGAGAGTCTGTAGATGAATTTTTACAGGCGCTACAAGCACTCGGCAGGGACTGTAACTTTAAAGCGGTAACGGCGGCAGAAAATACTGAAGACAATGTCCGCGATGCCTTCGTGAAAGGCCTGCGGTCCGACTACTCACGGCAAAGACTGCTTGAAGCAAAGGACCTCGACCTGGACAAAGCTGCAGCCCTCGCTCACTCCCTAGAAGTGGCCCATCGGGACCTCGAGGCATATTCCAGGTACTGTAATTTGCGACCCTGGGACTCGGGACCGACCCCGACCGCAATACCCCCCGCAGCACCCCCCCTGGGACCTACCTCAGCGTCGGCGTCCCGGACCCAATCAGGACCGCCACCCCCGGTACCGGCTGCGACATCAGACCCCCGCGATCGGGCCGCCGGCTGCTTCTTCTGCGGCCAGGCGAAACACCCGAGGGCGCGCTGCCCAGCCAGAAACGCGACCTGCTCGAGCTGCCTGAAGAAAGGCCACTTTGCAAAGGCCTGCAGAGGGAGATCAACAGAGGCCAGCAGTGCCCCATGCGAGCTGTGGGGGCGGCCATCTTCCATCAAGGCCACAGAGGCCAGCATCCCCACATGTGAGTCATGGGGGCGGCCATCTTTGATCCAGGCAACCGACACCAGCAGTGCCTCATGTGAGTTGTGGGGGCAGCCATCTTCTCCGCCATTTTGTCCAACCTCGTGGGCGCCGCCATTTTACCCACCACGCTCGACCGCCACCGTGCCTCCAGACCCGACCACCGCCTCACCCGCAGACGACATCAACTCGCTCAGCTATACACTAGCCTCCGTCACACTGGACCAAGCCCGCCCACACCACCTGTCCAAGTCCATGATGGACATCAAAGTAAATGGCCACGCCACGACCTGCCTGTTCGACAGCGGAAGCACGGAGAGTTTCATCCACCCAGACACGGTGAGCCACTACTCCCTCACTGTCCGGCCAATGCGCAACCGGATCTCGATGGCATCGAGGTCCCACGCCACAGACATCAGCGGCTACTGTGTCGTGACCCTGTCGGTTAAGGGCACGGAGTATAAAAATTTTAAACTCCTCGTCCTGCCCCAGCTATGCGCTGCCGCCCTACTAGGTCTAGACTTCCAATCCCACCTCCAAAGCGTCACGCTAGCATACGGCAGACCCCTCCCCCCACTCACAGTCGACAACCAACAGATTTTAAACCGCCCACCGCGTAACACCTGCGGCCTATCCACCCTCAAGGTCCCGCCACCTTCCCTGTTCGCTAACCTCACCCCCGACTGCAAACCCGTCGCTACCAAGAGCAGGCGGTACAGCGCCGGGGACAGAGCTTTCATTAGCTCCGAGGTGCAGCGTCTCCTGAAGGAGGGCATCATCGAGGGGAGCACCAGCCCCTGGCGTGCCCAGGTCGTGGTCGTTAAGACCGGCAATAAAAACCGCCTGGTCATCGACTACAGCCAGACCATAAACAGGTACACCCAGCTGGACGCATACCCCCTTCCCCGCATATCTGATATGGTCAATCAGATCGCACAATACCGAGTATTCTCGACCATCGACCTTAAGTCGGCCTACCACCAACTCCCTATCCGCCCTGAGGACCGCCAGTATACTGCCTTCGAGGCGAATGGCCGCCTCTACCACTACCTTAGGGTTCCCTTCGGCGTCACCAACGGGGTTTCGGTCTTCCAAAGGGAGATGGACCGGATGGTTGACCAGAACGGGCTGCACGCCACGTTCCCCTACCTAGATAACGTCACCATCTGCGGCCGCGACCGGCAGGACCATGATGTTAATCTGGAGAGATTCCTCCGTACGGACCAACGGCTGAACCTCACCTACAATAAGGAGAAATGTGTGTTTAACACCTCGCGCCTTGCCATCCTCGGCTGTGTAGTAGACAACGGAGTCATCGGCCCCGACCCCGAAAGAATGCGCCCCCTCATGGAGCTACCCCTCCCCCACTGTCCAAAGGCATTAAAGAGAACCCTGGGGCTCTTCGCCTACTATGCCCAATGGGTGCCCAATTATGCGGACAAAGCCAGACCCCTCATGAAGTTTACATCCTTCCCCCTTACGGAGGAAGCGTGCGCAGCCTTCTCCCTCATTAAGGGAGACTTTGCCAAGGCCACAATGCACGCAGTGGATGAGTCCATCCCCTTCCAAGTGGAGAGCGATGCATCCGACTTCGCCCTAGCCGCTACCCTTAACCAGGAGGGGAAACCGGTGGTCTTCTTCTCAAGGACCCTACAGGGCCCTGAGATCCGACACTCGTCGGTCGAGAAGGAGGCCCAGGCGATTGTGGAGGCGGTACGACGCTGGAGGCATTACCTGGCAGGCAAACGATTTACCCTCCTCACCGACCAGCGTTCGGTCGCTTTTATGTTTAATAACAAGCTGAGGGGCAAAATCAAGAATGACAAGATCTTGAGGTGGAGAATCGAGCTCTCCACCTATGATTATGATATCTTGTACCGGCCAGGTAAGCTGAACGAACCCCCTGATGCTCTTTCACGAATTACATGCGCCAGCGCGCAAATTGATAGACTTCAGACCCTCCACAACAACCTCTGCCACCCCGGAGTCACCAGACTTTACCACTTCATTAAGGCCCGCAACCTGCCCTACTCCATCGAGGAGGTCAGGACCATGACTAGGAACTGCCAGACCTGTGCCGAGTGCAAACCGCACTTCTTTAGGCCGGACAGAGCAAGCCTGATCAAGGCCACCCGCCCCTTCGAGCACCTGAGCATCGACTTTAAGGGGCCCCTCCCGTCCTCTGACCGCAATGTGTACTTCCTCAACATTGTTGATGAGTACTCCCGTTTCCCCTTTGCCTTCCCCTGCCCAGACATGACCAGTACCACGGTCATTAAATGCCTGAACGACCTCTTCGCTTTGTTCAGGTTCCCAAACTATATACATAGTGACCGGGGCTCCTCCTTCATGAGCGAGGAACTCCATCAGTTCCTACTAGCGAGAGATATCGCTGCAAGCAGGGCCACCAGCTACAACCCCCGAGGGAACGGGCAGGTGGAAAGAGAGAATGCGACGGTATGGAAGGCCGTCCTCTTAGCCTTAAAGTCTAAGGGCCTCCCAACTTCCCGCTGGCAGGAAGTCCTCCCGGCAGCGCTGCATTCCATCCGGTCACTACTGTGCACTGCCATTAACGCCACCCCCCATGAACGAATGTTTGTTTTCCCCAGGAAGTCGACTACAGGAACCACGCTACCAACCTGGCTGACCTCTCTGGGGCCCGTCCTGCTGCGAAAGCACGTGAGGGCCCATAAAACGGACTCCCTGGTCGAGAGGGTGAACCTCCTGCACGCCAACCCCCAGTACGCCTATGTGGCATACCCAGACGGGCGGGAGGACACAGTCTCCTTATGAGACCTCGCACCCTCGGGCACTCCTGAGACACCACCGTTACCCCCCCCCCAATGCCACCCGAGGTAGACGGCATGCCGGAACCCCACGAGCCTTCGCCGACCACGCAGACACCAGCATTAACACCGGATAATGCAACACCGCCGCTGCGACGATCAGAAAGGCTTACGAGGCCTCCGGACAGACTGACATACCAGAACTGGTAGTACACTACACCTCGCCGGACTCAAATCTAAACAAGGGGTGAATGTGGTAAACCACTTTTATCGTTCACTATCGTTACACTATAGTTATCACTGTTATATTGTTACTCTATGGTTATCACTGTTCACACTGTTGTATCACTATACGAGGTCACCTCTTGTCACACTGTTATACCTGGGCTGACCACTGCTGACTCCGCCCACGGCTCCACCTACCTGCCCAGGTATAAAGGTGGTCGACTGGCTGGTATTCCTCCTTGTTGGATCCGATCACCCACGAGGGTGGGCTCTGTTATTTAGCCAATAAAAACCTATAGTTACTTTCTTAACTCGTCGCTTTTCATTGGATAAATTGATAGGTATATCAGAGAGTTCTGTTTTTTGGAGACCCTCCGCCCGCAGAAAACACTTACAATTCTTGCGCCAGTAAAAGCAGGCAGAAGGCTTGCTTTTACCAGGCTAAAAGTTGAAGTAAAAAAAACATGTTTTTTCCACTGATTTATCATTTTTAAATACTTTAAAGAAAGATAAGTTTATTTTTAGCCCTGTTAAAAACATTAATTTTTTTTCAAAAATTAAAATTTTTGTTTAAAATAGTTAATTTATTGTAATTTAAGCTCATTTTAAAAATGTGATGTTTTTTTAAAATGTATTTGAAGTTTTACCTATGTTTTGGGGGGTGATCTCTATTCATAGATTTGACAGGTCTTCCTGTGAAATCTATGAATGGAGATTTCCTGCTCTGATTGGCTCCCCATGGCGCACATGATCCCAGGGACGCTGCGAACTACCTACGCCCCTGGGATACGTGGGCCCTGCACACCGGCAGTTTGAAGAGGCACAGCAACAGATTTCTGCACCTCCCGGGAGCCCTCCGGTCCATGTGGAGATTTTTCCAAATTGCAGCCTTCCGCCTGCGGGAGGCCTGCGAATGGAATTTCTGGGCTAATATATCAGCGTAATTACACAGGATTACATAGGATATACAGCACAGAAACAGGCCATTCAGCCCAACCATTCCATACCGGCATTGTAGGGGGTTTTGTTCCAGGGGCTTATTGTAGGTCAGCCAGTTATGTTTTCCTGAGCTGCCCTGCCCGCTGTGCGGTTGCGAATCGCTTTCCCCTTCCTGATTCTGAGCTCAGGACTTATCGAGTGGTAACAAGGACAAACGAACAGACCAGTGGATTGGTGCAAGGAAAACCAATGTTTATTAATTAGCAAAGCTAACACTACAAGAAAAACAGTATTATACAGAAGATAAAAGAAATCGCTATGGATGCAATACAGTTTTACACTTAACGGGAGAAGAAACGGACACAACGAGGGAAAAATTCTAAAATCACAATTTTGTAATACCCCTTTAACTCCCACCCTTACACCTAGCTAGGTTGTCTTGTGATGGCCAGAATGATAATGCTCACCGGTGAAACAGATGAAAAGGCCTGGCCCTTGTGCCCCGCTGCTGCCGTCGAAATGTGCTTGCGATGCTTTCTAGATGGTTTTCCTTCTTGGTTGCTAGCAGACAAACAGGACACTGGGCCGAGGCGATGAGAGAGAGATAGAGGTGCTGGGCCGCCCCAGTTATATCCTCTCGGCAATGAGTCATTATCGCGCCTCATCAGTCTGTTCCATTGTCCGATTTGGGCTCGAAAACGTAAGACAAGAGGACCTTGATTTTGGCCCATTTACGTTGATGGCACCGATCAGTACCACAACTGCCTTTCCATTATTTTCTGAATGTCCTTAATTGTTCTGAATGTTCCTCAATTGTTCTGAATGTTCCTCAAGCAACTGGGACTATCTCCGCCCGAACTTAGATTGTGCAGGCAAACAATTGATAACCTGCCTCAGGGCGTGAATACAACTGAGCTTGCCTCACTGCATTGTTCAAATTAAACATGCAGTCTGTGAAGCTATCAGAAAATCCATATGGATGCCGCAAGCCCTTTGGCCATGTGTCTGACTGCAGCCATTTTGAGAGGCCCTGGATTTTTAAAACACAGTCACTCCAAGGTTTCTTTAATAACTCCAATTAATCTTCGGGGGGGGAACATATGAAATTTTGCGAATCCCTTCAGTCCCCCCTGTGGATACTTAAACTTGCTTGAACTGTCCATTCAAGGTGAGCAAAATTTCTGACCGCCGCAAACAACCCTCCCCTTTATTACCTATCCCCAATCCCTCGACACATACATTCCCTTACTTGGAGAGAGCCCCAGTGTACGGCAGGCATTCGGATAGAAAACAAGGTTGAATTACAACAATCCCAGCACGGAGGGGTCCAAATACCCCTGCACCACTTGGGATGAAACAGTATTTCACATACTATGCATTCTTTATTAAAATAATGAAACAGGCTGCCATCACTCGCAAGTGATGCATCACAGAACTCACACGGGTGTTCCGTCTACCCGAGCATACTGGTCCTTCCATACCCTTTGTGTTCTAACTACCACCTCGGGACTCCTTTTCCTACACTGGACGCAAACCAGTTCGAGGACGATCCCGAGCTGACAGATTACTAGTATGTGCGATGCCAGATGAATCCAGGAGGGGACCTCTATATTCTCAAAGATGTCCCACCAGGGTGGGGTCGTAATACTGAGAATATCGGCCCCTATCTGGACAGTCTTCTGTTCCAGCGTGTAAAAGTGTTTTTGGGAAACCACTACTGCTTTTAATAGTTTAATGAGGTGTTCTGGGAGGGGGGGGTGATCTGGTAGCCGAAGTGGGCTACATACTTTTGGAGGTTGGTGAAATTTTCTTTCACAGTGAGGTGAACAGTGGATGGTTCAGGGATGGGGACAATTCGTGACTGTGCCACTTGAACTTCTGCCTTGGCTTTAAAGCAGAAACTGCTGTCACTCACCGCGCACCAGCTGTGCTGACCGTGCTGGTAGTGGGACACTGCTGTGGTGACGCAGTATGTCCCACCTCCTATATACGCCACCTGTGGGGGGACATGGCCTTGTGCCATGGCTTCCATGGTGCAGTTTATAGGCTTCACGTCAGCAGCTCTGAACCCGCACTGTGGATTTGAATAGGCGTTCAAGTGCTGGGGACACAGGATTATGTGTGATCCCCGGCTACGGCACCCCGAGAGGTCAGTACCCGTCATAGCATGCTCCCACTTTATGACGTAGGGCGGGACCGCTGTAAAACGAATGTGTGCACCCCCCTGAATGACTCCAATGTTCTCCACCCTGTATACCGGCGCAGGTCGGGCCGTCCCGCCCATGACTGGCATCCTTACAACTATCCCTATGATGGTGTGGTTGGAACGCCCACAGTCCACTGGGACTGGGTAGGCCTCAGAAGCTAGGCGGAGCTGGCACGGACTTAATGTGTTCTCAAAAGGGTGGAGGGCTGCGAGGTGCTTGTTGCTGATCCAGGACGGGACCAAACCTTGTTTTAGATTGCGGCCCTCGCCTAGCAACCATGCCCCATACAAAACGCACCCCTCGTTTTGCGCCGCCTGGTCTGACGCATTCCGATCCTCCCTAATGAGCGCATTCACTGTCTTTGCATGCTTCTCCAGCTCCGCTATGATCTCCTTTAAATGGAGAGTCATGGCCTGGTCTTCGTGCAGTTCCGAACCCACCACCTTATTCTCATCAGTCAAAACCTTCTTTAACTGGGCCTTTAAACCGTTGATCTGCGACTGCAGTTCAATGTCATCTAAACTATTAATGACCGAAGACCCCGTATTAAAACCCGTTAACACATCATTAACACTACCCCTCTTTTGTCTCCCCACCCAGTCCCCAGCCTCGCGGCTATGCGTATATAATTTGGTCTTATCGACCTCCGAAAAATCGAATTCATAAATCCTTTGAAACGTTTCTTTTAACAGGGCTTGATATAGTTTGGCCATCTCTGCAGGGCACCACGCGGGCAAGTGCACCTCTGTGAGATTTAAAATCACCGAGGCCACCGCGTAATGCACCCCTTGATACAGCACCTGGTCTGTGGGTATCAGCACCAGGCCGTTCCCTGGTCCCTTGGTGGTGGTGGGGCATCCCTCTGCTACAGTCTGTGACGTCGGGGCCTTGGGCAGGGGCTGTCGGGGACGGATCACTAATTCAGTGGCATTAACCGAGATTGGGGAGTATGGGATCGCGCATGTGTCCAGGCGCGATTCCCAATCCATCCCCCTCCCGTTATCTTGCCACTGGCTGCGGAAAATGATGGAAATGCCTGTGGGGCAGACCTTCTCTGAACCCCACATACAGACATAGATCCCCTGATCCGGTTCCCACCATTTGTCCCAGCACACACTTAGCCCTCCCTGGGTCCCTGTGATGGTCCTGTGGGTGTTATTCCCTAACCTCTCCCACTCTACCCTGGGGTTCCTCATATCCTTACTTAATTTTCTAAGCTACCACCACCTATCCAGGGGAATGTTGCCTTTACATGACAAACATATTCCTTTTCCCACGGTGACGCTAATCCTTGGGGTGACAATTCGTATCCTCGGGCACTGGAGGGAGGTCTCCCCATATGAAAAACCGGTCTGGCTCGAGTACTGGGTCGAATTTGACCCCAGCCATCCGGGCCAGCTCCCCTCGTGAGTGTACAAGGCGATTTCACCTGCCTCGCGTAGGCCACTCCCATCGTGGGCTAGGGGCGCCGTTTTTCCAGAGCATCCGAAGATGTGGTGGTCCTCGGTGTCACCCCTTCTCGCGAGGCTCAGCCCAGACAGGGCGGGCAGGATCACGCCTCCGAACATTCCCTTTTAATTCCCTGTAAAAGATAAAGAACATCTAGCCGGGCTCCCTGTAGGCTTCCTGGCTCGGGTGAAGTGTGAGCGGGTCCCTCGACCTCGGTTCACGTAGACAACACTGGAACGGTTCCATCTTAAAATTACACTACGGTTCCACACCTTATAATTAACCTAAACATCCTAACTTAAAACTACAAACTTAACTGCTAAAGTTATATACATCCGCCGCCCGTCTCCGAGCGGCCAGCTCAAATTCTGTCAGGACTGCTGCAGGCTGCTCCCTGCGGCATGGCTGTACTGACCTTTACTTCCGGTCCCTCACAGCCCGCGACTGCTGGCTGAGGACCTTTGTCTTTCGACTTAACTTTAACACGGGAGGTAGCCCCTTTAAACTGGGGAGCCGGCGACCATGTCTTCCTAGGCTGGGGTGTCCGAGGGGACCTCCTAGGAAGTGCTATTGGTGGGGCTACCCCGGTGAGCGGACCCTTGCTGTGGGTCACAGTCCTCGCTGGCTGGGGGCTTTTCCCCTGTGGCTCCTCCCTTCCCAAGTCTGAGCTGGGGACAAGCAACCCCTCGCTGCCTGCTGCCGGTGGCTGGGAGTTTTCCTCTCCAGGTTCAAAACTTGGGTCGGGTGCGGGGCTACCTGCCTCGGGCTCCTCCTCCCTAGGCTCTGGGTCAGCGGCAGGCACCTCTCCGCTACCTGGGACTCCAGGTCGCGAGTCTCCGGCCCCAGATGCCACCTCTCTGATGCTGCACTCAGGGGCAAGACCTAAGACCTCCGGCTCCTCCCCTTCACCGCAGTCGGGGGCGGGACCTTCGTCCTCCGACTCGGCTTCCTTCCTAAAAACCGGGGCGGGACCTAACCTTGCTGGCTCCCCCCCTCTCCTGTGACCAGGGACAGGACCTAGGACCTCCGGCTCCTCCCCTCTCCTGTGACCAGGGACAGGACCTAGGACCTCCGGCTCCTCCCCTCTCCTGTGACCAGGGACAGGACCTAGGACCTCCGGCTCCTCCCCTCTCCTGTGACCAGGGGCAGGACCTAGGACCTCCGGCTCCTCCCCTTCTGGGTCCCAGAACAATGGGGGAGTCTCCCGTGTGGACGGGACAACTCCTCCCCTCACGCAGGCTGCTCGTCCTGCCTGTGTGATCTGCGGCTGCAGCCCCTCTGCAGTTTTTCTCTTCCATAGGTAGACGGGCTGCGCAGGCTCCAGTCATTGCGGGGCTTCGTCAGAGGGGGTTGAGGGAGCTACCACACTGGCTGCTATTTTTCCCTGGCTGGCCATAAAAGATCGCATGGCCTCAAAAAATGACTCCATGGCAGCGGGGGTAATTCCTGTCTCTGCCTCCCCCGTCGCTGCCTTTTGGGCTGGGGCGGGGGGATTCTTTCCCTTGGTGTCCTTCCAGGGGTTTTTACAATCTTTGCGCCAGTGGCCGTCCTTCCCGCACCCATAGCAGTTTAACTTAGCCTGGGCGGGACGATTCCCTTCCTGGTGCCATTCCCTTTTATGCTGGGCCCCTGGTTTAACCTTGTGGACTTTCCCCTTGGGTTGGGGCGTCTCGATACCCCTGATATTTCTAAACACTACTGTGAGCTGGCGGATCACCGTTTCTTCGGTGGTCTGGGGGCTTCGGGGGTCAAACCAGGCCGCAGCTTGAGTTCGAATTTGGGGCAGGCAGTTTGTCGTGAGACAGCGGAGCCAATGGGCCAATTGATCTCTGTTCAGGAATGCCCGCACTGGCATTCCCGGGCATGCGCTCCGGTAGACTGGCCACAGCCTGTCAGCAAACGCCTGTGGGGACTCCCTGGGGAGCTGTACCGTTTTTTCCACCCGGGCGAACGGACTCCCGTCATTTAGTCCCATGGCCTCCAATATCTCATCCCTTAACTCCTCGTAATCCTTCTGCCCCTTTTTGCACTCCTCTCATAAGGTTTGGAGGAGGTCACTACCCAGAGAAAACAGCATCATTTTTGTTTTTTCTGCGTCATCGCAGTCATTAACGCACGCTGCCTGCTCTATCTCACGGAAGTGTAGAGAGGGGTCTCCCTTCACTGTAAGCTTAGGGATATGGCTAACCATGGCCCTGAGCTGTTGGGTGCCATGCGGCACTACAAACTGGTTCTGCATGGCCCCTAGGTCCTCGCCATCGGCGGGCGGGCCATACCTCCGTTGTCGGAGGGGGTACATTGGTCCCGGTCCCGGTCTCTCTACCAGGGCTTGCTGGGTCTCCCCTAATGCTTCATCCTCCACTCCCCCTTGCTGCCAGACCTCCTGAAAACTCGGGGCTATGGGTGGTGGCCGTGAAACCTCTGGTTCCCTAACCAGTGTCGTTCTGGAAGCTGCCTGTGGGACTTCCCTGCTTGGGTTGCCGGTAAAATCCGACTGGCCTGCCTTCGGGCTAATGAGGCATACCATGCCCTTCGCCCTCGCTAAAGCCATGCTCAAGCTTTCTATTTCTTGCCTGCAGGGGCCATGATCTGCCTCCTCAAACCCCCGAGCGCAGGCCAGCTTATAGGCTGCTTTTACTTCGCCTACCTTTTCCTCCTGTGCCTTCAGTTCCCCCGTGAGGCAGCCAATCTCCGTCTTTAATCTCCTCTCTTTCTCCCTGGATTCTCTTGCCTGATATTCTACGTGTTCTGCCCTGAACCTAGCGCTCCCCTCCAGCTCAGCTATCTTGCTTTCCAGCCTTTCTACCCTGGCCTGGTGCTCACGCTGCACTTCAGCGGCCTGGCTTTCCATGTGCTCTACCTTCCCCCGATGGTCCCGGACCATCGCTGCCCTCTCCTGGCTTGCAGCCTCCAGGGCCACTAGCACCTTCCCTTCCGCTGCAACCTTTTCCTGCAGCTCCCGGGACAAATGCCTTATTTTAGTTTCCTTACTGGCCACTGCTTGGTCCAGTATCAGAACCTGCTTTTATAACACATAAGCCATACCGCTTTTTCAATGCCCTTGCGGCGCTCTTTACTAGCCGTCCACTGGGCGGCTGCCTCTAGGGGACGCTCGGCTTTTAACATGTCACTCACCCACTTTTTTGCGATATTTACCTTGCCGCACACATAGGTAGACAACCTTTCCTCCATTGCGGATTCCTCCTCCGCACCACTGTCTGCCTTGTTACACACTTTCGCCTGACCTCCTACCTGGCTCGCCATTTCTGTAGGGGGTTTTGTTCCAGGGGCTTATTGTAGGTCAGCCAGTTATGTTTTCCTGAGCTGCCCTGCCCGCTGTGCGGTTGCGAATCGCTTTCCCCTTCCTGATTCTGAGCTCAGGACTTATCGAGTGGTAACAAGGACAAATGAACAGACCAGTGGATTGGTGCAAGGAAAACCAATGTTTATTAATTAGCAAAGCTAACACTACAAGAAAAACAGTATTATACAGAAGATAAAATAAATCGCTATGGATGCAATACAGTTTTACACTTAACGGGAGAAGAAACGGACACAACGAGGGAAAAATTCTAAAATCACAATTTTGTAATACCCCTTTAACTCCCACCCTTACACCTAGCTAGGTTGGCTTGTGACGGCCAGAAAGATAATGCTCACCGGTGAAACAGATGAAAAGGCCTGGCCCTTGTGCCCCACTGCTGCCGTCGAAATGTGCTTGCGATGCTTTCTAGATGGTTTTCCTTCTTGGTTGCTAGCAGACAAACAGGACACTGGGCCGAGGCGAAGAGAGAGAGAGAGAGGTGCTGGGCCGCCCCAGTTATATCCTCTCGGCAATGAGTCATTATCGCGCCTCATCAGTCCATTCCATTGTCCGATTTGGGCTCAAAAATGTAAGACAAGAGGACCTTGATTTTGGCCCATTTACGTTGATGGCAGCGATCAGTACCACAACTGCCTTTCCATTGTTTTCTGAATGTCCTTAATTGTTCTGAATGTTCCTCAATTGTTCTGAATGTTCCTCAAGCAACTGGGACTATCTCCGCCCGAACTTAGATTGTGTAGGCAAACAATTGATAACCTGCCTCAGGGCATGAATACAACTGAGCTTGCCTCACTGCATTGTTCAAATTAAACATGCAGTCTGTGAAGCTATCAGAAAATCCATATGGATGCCGCAGGCCTTTTGGCTATGTGTCTGACTGCAGCCATTTTGAGAGGCCCTGGATTTTTAAAACACAGTCACTCCAAGGTTTCTTTAATAACTTCAATTAATCTTCGGGGGGGGAACATATGAAATTTTGCGAATCCCTTCAGCATTTATGCTCCACACGAGCCTCCTCCTGTCTTTCCTCATCTAACAGTATCAGCATAACCCTCTATTCCCCTCTCCCTTTAAATGCATTTGTACTATTCGCTTCAACCACTCCCTGTGGTAGTGAGTTCCACATTCTCACCACTCTCTGGGTAGAGAAGTTTCTTCAGAATTCCCTATTTGATTTCTTGGTGACTATCGTATATTGATGGCCTCTAGTTATGCTCTTCCCACAAATGGAAACATTTTCTCTGTGTCTACTCTATCAAATTTTTTCATAGTTTTAAAGACCTCTATTAGGTCACCTCTCAGCCTTCTTTTTTCAAGAGGAAAGAAAACCAGCCTGTTCATCATTTCCTGATAGGTATACCCTTACATTTCTGGTATCATCCTTGTAAATCTTCTCTGCACCCCCTCCAGTGCCTCTATATCCTTTTTATAATATGGCGACCAGAACTGTACGCAGTACTCTAAGTGTGGTCTAACTGGTCTAACCAAGGTTCAATACAAGTTTTGCATAACTTCCCTACTTTTCAATTCAATCCATCTAGAAATAAACACGAGTGCTTGGTTTGCTATTTTTTATGGCCCTGATAACCTGTGTCGCAACTTTTAGTGATTTGTGTATTTGTAATCCAAGATCCCTTTGTTTCTCTACCCCACCTAGACTCGTACCCTCCAAGTGATAAGCGACCTCCTTATTCTTCATATGCCCACTCTGCAAGTTCATTAATGTCCTCCTGTAATTTGTTGCAATCCTCCTCAGTATTGACTATGCCCCCCAATTTGGTGTCATCCGCAAATTTAAAAATTGTGTTTTTGATTCCAAAGTCTAAATCATTAATGTAAATTGTGAACAGCAGTGGTCCCAGCACTGATCCTTGTGGAACACCACTACCCACCTTCTGCCACTGTGAATAGCTACCCTTTACTCCTACTCTCTGCTTTCTGTCCTGAAACCAGCCAGCAATCCATTCTGCGACTTGTCCCTTGACTCCGCATTCTCTGACCTTATTCATCAGTCTATTATGGGGTACCTTGTCAAAGGCCTTTTGAAAATCCAGATAAATTACATCTACTGCATTACCATTGTCTACTCTCTCTGTTAACTCTTCAAAAAATTCAGTAAGGTTGGTCAAGCAAGACTTTCACTTTTGAAATCCATGCTGACTATTCATTATTATATTTTTGGTTTCTAGATGTTCTTCTATTTTCTCCTTTAGTAGTGATTCCATTATTTTTCATACCAACGACGTTAAGCTGACTCATCTATAATTCCCTGGACATGTTCTATCCCCCTTCTTAAATATCGGTATTACGTTAGCTATCCGCCAGTCCTCTGGCACTACACTTTTTTCTAACGAATTATTAAATATGCGTAGTAATGCCTCTGCTATCTCTTCCCTAGATTCTTTTAAAATTTCATGGTCATCGTGTACAGCAAACCATCTTAAAGTAGACTCATTACAGTAAAATCCTGCTCCAAGTCTACAACTTCTTAGCGAGCTACATACAAAGTTATCACCATTTAATTGTGGTGAATCCCATTGTCCTCATCAGCACAGATACATCAACATTAAGGAACCCCTGTATAATTGTATGCTTCTATTCTTTGAACAACCTTAGGAAATTTCAACATCCACCATTCACTTTCAGCTTACCATGTAAATATTGTACACCACGCATTGCCAAATATATAGGGCTGGATTTTCCAAACCCTGAGGAAGCGGGCATGGAGGCGGGACAGCCGGTAAACTCGGAGAAAGTGGGAGCGAATGGCAAAGCCGCCCCCATCCCGCCTCCGTGCCCTTTTGCCAGGAGGCGGGAAGATGTGCAGCTTCGGGTCCCATCTCCTGGAGGCAGGAAAGGCATTTAATCTTTTTAACTGCCTGTTAACAGGTAGTTAACAGGCAGAAAAAAGGATTAGCGCCATTTTACCTTCACAGGTGAAGGCTTCCCAACCTTGGCGAACCCCGTCGGGTTGGAGGAGACGTAGAGGAGGTCTGCGGCGGTCTGCGGCACCTGGAAGTAAGATGTAGAGGTGACTGATGGGTGCAAGTGTGGAGTGGTAAGTATGCAAGGTGAGTGATAAATTTTAAAAGTGTTCACTTACCTTGTTTTCTTCATACAGCCTTCAGCCGCGGTGGATCGGGGGAGCCGACATCCTGCTTGCCAATTTCACAGATGGCTGTTGGAACCTCCATTCCGACAGTCATGTGAAATTTACAAATTTGAATGGCTTGATGAGTCCTCAACACATCTGACGTTGACGTGATCTGTCAGTGACTTCTTCCCTAATTGACATGCTGAGCCTGCAGGGCGGGCTTAACAAGCTCAATCAGGGGAAAATCCCTCTGGTTGGTAAGGCAAGGATGGAGGCGGGACATTGACATGACAAGCAGCTGTCCTGCCTCCAGTGCAGTACTGAGTGAATGCTGCACTGTCGTAGGTGCTGCCTTTTGGATGAGTTGCTAAAGCGAGGCTCTGTCTGGTCTTTCAGGTGAATGTAAAAGACTCATGGCACCGTGTGGATGAGCAGGGCAGTTTTCCCTGGTATCCTGGCCAATATTTATTGCTCAATTAATATCACTAAAACAGATTATCACATCGCTGTTTGTGGGACCATGCTGTGTGCAAATTGGCTGCTGTATTTCCCTGCATTACAACTGTGACTACACTTCAAAAGTACTTCATTGGTGGTAAAGCACTTTGGAATGTCATAACTGCAAGTCTTTCTTCTTTTGTGTTCTTGTTTATCTCCCTGCACAGGATAGTGGCGTCATGCAATGACCCTGCAAAAAACGGTCAATATATGCTGGGTAAATTCACAATATATTGACATTTGTCGCTCAATAATAGTTTTGATTTCAATACATAGCTCCTCGTTACATTAATAAGAATGACCAAATCTAAAGATGGGAGGGTTAGGAAATGAATTCAAGAAGTATTGGATGACAACATCAAGTAGGGAAAGCAAAAGGAGATGAATTAAAAATGACAGTGCATGTGCAGCAAAGGCAATGTCATCAATATGAACATATGTATAGCCATTCGTTTTAAAAGAATAGATGCAATGAGAAAATTTTAACCCCCAAGAACAAGTGCGTTGGGATGGGGTGGGGAGTTAAAATAATTTTTTATTGGTGACCCCCCCAGGATGTTGATGGTGGGGGATTCGGCAATGGTAATGCCGTTGAATGTCAAGGGGTAGGGGTTGGACCCTCGCTTGTTGGAGATAGTCATTGCCCGGCACATGAGTGGCGTGAATGTTACTTGCCAGTTATCAGCCCAAGCCTGAACATCGTCCAGGTCTTGTTGCATGTGGGCATGGACTGCTTCATTATTTGAGGAGTTGCAAATGGAACTGAGCACTGTGCAATCGTCAGCAAACATCCCCACTTCATATGTTGGAGGGAAGGTCATTGATGAAGGTTAGGCCTAGTACACTGACCTGAGGAATTCCTGCAATGATGTCCTGGGGCTGAGATAATTGACCTCCAACAACTACAACCATCTTCCTTTGCGCTAGGTATGACTCCAACCAGTGCAGCTCCAACAACACTCAAGAAGCTCAACACCATCCAGGACAAAGCAGCCCGCTTGATTGGCTCCCCATCCACCAACTTAAACATTCACTCCCTCCACAACTGGCGCACTGTGGCTGCAGTGTGTACAATCTACAAGATCCACTGCAGCAACTCATCAAGGCTTCTTTGACAGCACCTCCCAAACTGTCCCCTACCACCTAGAAGGACAAGGGCAGCAGGTAATTTAGGTACTCCATCGCCTCCAAGTTCCCCTCAATGTCACACACAATCCTTACTTGGAAATATATTGCCGTTCCTTCCATTCCTTCATCATCACTGGGTCAAAATCCTGGAATTTCCTCCCTAACAGCACTATTAGAAACATAGAAACATAGAAGATAGGAGCAGGAGTAGGCCATTCGGCCCCTCGAGCCTGCTCCGCCATTCGATGAGATCATGGCTGATCATCCAAACTCAGTACCCCGTACCTGCCTTCTCCCCATATCCCTTGATACCTTTAGCTCTAAGAAATATATCTAACTCCTTCTTGAATATATTTAAAGACTTGGCCTCAACCGCCTTCTGTGGTAGAGAATTCCACAGGTTCACCACTCTCTGGGTGAAGAAATTCTTCCTCATCTCTGTCCTAAATGGCTTACCCCTTATCCTTAGACTATGACCCCTGGTTCTGGACTCTCCAACCATCGGGAACATTCTACCTGCATCTAGTTTGTCCAGACCTGTCAGAATTTTATAAGTTTCGATGAGATCCCCTCTCATTCTTCTAAACTCCAGCGAGTATAAGCCCAATCGACCCAATCTCTCCTCATACATCATTCCTGCCATCCCAGGGATCAGCCTTGTGAATCTTCACTGCACTCCTTCCATGGCAAGAACATCCTTCCTCAGATAAGGTGACCAAAACTGCACACAGTACTCAAGGTGTGGTCTCACCAAGGCCCTGTACAACTGCAGCCGGACATCCTTGCTCCTGTACTCAAACCCTTTGCTATGAAGGCCAACATACCATTTGCCTTCTTCACCGCCTGCTGCACCTGTATGCTTACCTTCAGTGACTTGTGCACAAGGACACCCAGGTCTCGTTGCACTTCCCCTTCTTCCAATCTATTGCCATTCAGATAATAGCCTGCCTTTCTGTTTTTGACACCAAAGTGGATAACCTCGCATTTATCCACATTATATTGCATCTGCCACGCTTCTGCCCAGTCACCCAACCTGTCCAAATCATCCTGGAGTTTCCCGGTATCCTCCTCGCAGCACACACGCCCACCCAGCTTTGTGTCATCTGCAAATTTGGTGATATTACATCTAGTTCCCTTATCTAGATCATTAATGTATATTGTGAATAGCTGGGGTCCAAGGACCGATCCCTGCGGTACCCCACTAGTCATTGCCTGCCACTCGGAAAAAGACCCGTTAATTCCTACTCTCTGCTTTCTGTCCGCCAACAACTTCTCTATCCAAGTCAATACCTTGCCCCCAATCCCATGTGCCTTAACTTTACATGCGAATCTCTTATGCGGGACCTTATCGAAAGCCTTTTGAAAGTCCAAATGCACCACATCTACTGGTTCTCCCTTATCTATTTTCCCAGTTACATCCTCAAAAAATTCCAGTAGATTAGTCAAGCATGATTTACCTTTTGTAAATCCATGTTGACTTTGTCCGATCCTGTCACTGTTTTCCAAGTGCTCAGCTATTACATCCTTTATAATGGACTCTAGCATTTTCCCCACTACCGATGTCAGGCTTACCGGTCTGTAATTCCCCACTTTCTCTCTACCACCCTTTTTGTATAGTGGGGTAACATTAGCTACCTAATAGAGTACCTTCATCACACAGGAAGAAAGAACGTCTTGCATTTATATAGGACATTCCAAAGCGCGTTATAGCCAATGAATAATTTAGAAGTTTAGTCACTTTTGTAATGTAGGAAACGCGGCAGCCAATTTGCACACAGCAAACTCCCACAAACAGCAATGTGCTAATGACGAAATAGGGGAGGCTACGTTGGATAGCCCCCGAAAAGGGGCGCAGGGATGGCGACGCGCAATTACCCCACACCCATTCAATGTTATGCAAGCAGCACACCAACTTCATGCTGCCTGCTCATTATCATGATTGCTGTGTGTAGCCAGCACTAACCGCGCTGTTCATTGGCTGCACGCATCAGCAGGGGCCCCAATATCGTTCCTTGCTAACACTACTTAAAGCTAGCCTGCATTTCTTAAAGGGAAGGTCAATTGTGGCTGCTGAAGGTGCTGACATCAAACGGAACGGTGCTGTGTAACAAATAACAATGGCTGACCATGAGAAAGAGCATGCCCCAAGGATTTCCAAAGCTGCAATGGAGGTATTGGTGGAGGGGAGATGTCCTGTATCTGCAGGGAACAGGAGGCCCTCCAGGCACACAGTTGTAGGGGGTTTCTCTTGCTCGTCCTGGTCTCCTACCAGGCTTCGTGCAATAATTACCCTTGAGTGGTTCGACCCACTCTTCCCTATGGTTCTAGACCTTGGACTTAGGTGCAGGGAACTGTAGTGCAGAGAAAAACTCAATAGACCAGGTTGAATAACACGAAATGGAGGCTTTTATTATAAAACAGTTTGCAGCATTGTAAAATACATGTCATAAGCACAGATTAAAATAACTACAATCATGCACATATCTATCAACTTAACTCTATAGAAATGGGGAACACATGGCACGTCGTAAAAGGGGAAACACATTACGATTTTCCTTAACCCTCTCCCCTAGACCTAAACTAAGTTTCGACTTGAGGAACTCGGAATCATGCTCACCACTTTTAGATTCGCAAAAAGGGGATACGCAGCCTTTTGGCACAGCTTTCCGTCGTCACGTGGATTTGGAAACTTCTGGCGCAGTTTGTTTTTCTCTCAGGCGATGGAGCAGCAGATACAGTCTCGATGAGCGCTCGTCATGGCTGAAATCAGTTGAAACCTGTTGAATAACTGGATGCACATGGGAGAGTCCAGTAAGGAAAACTGAGAATGGGATGTTGAGGCACGGGAGTGCTAGGCCCGGAGTGTCCTTTTATTTCTCCCTCCGGCCTGGCTCGTCGGTTTTCCTGAGGGTGTCTTCTCCTTCGGCCTGGGTCGTCGATGATCTCCCGACAAAAGTACCCGGGCCACCCTTGTCGTCTTCCCATCGTCGCCGAGCCTTGCCTGGCCGAACACCGACCACGCTGCCTTAACCGAAGAGTCCGTCCCGAAATGTCCTACTCGAATTCCGAAGCTACCGAGGCAGAAGAAGCGTGTCCCGAAGCGTGAATCTGAAGCGAAGCTGAAGTCAAGCCCAAGCGACCCCCGATGGACTTTTCAATCCACAGTTATACCTTTTTGGGACAGTCTTATCTCCCGCCAAATCATAGTCCTGTCTTTGTAATATTTTTGGCGGGCAGAAATCTCTGCAGGGGCGCTTTGTCTTACAACGGGAGCCGGTGATAGCTTAACTGGCCTTCCTGGCCGATAATGTCTTTTACTTTGTCACCGTAACTCGGTTCATATATTGATCGGTCTGGAGATTGCCCTTGATGGCTGTTAAACGGTTTTTCCTTTGTACAGTAAATGGGTTTAAGTGTTCATTCAATAGTCCGCCCATTTCTTGATGGGCCTCATCCTGTAACCCAAGACTGTCCTGTACTTAGAATCCAATTAATATGTATGCTCAGTTCCCTGAGTTTCGTTTTCCCGATACTGGCTTTCGCGGGCTTACTGTCCTCAATCCACAAGCCTGTCTGGCTTGCAGTAACAGAAATCAAATGGTCCCAGAAACTGATCACGAGGTCCGGTGGCCATTTTGTATGCCCCTTTTATCAAAGGTTTTACTGTACAAGCTTCTTTTGGTCAATAAAACTGTCTTATTAACCCTGTTTTCTTGCGTGATTAAATTACTGAAAATTTCGAATCTTACACAGTGAGAAGGCAGTGGGAACAGATAGCCGTGGAGGTCAATACCAGGAAAGGAGCCCCGAGGTCCTGGATGCAGTGCTGCAAGAAGTTTAATGATCTCACACGAGTTTACAAGGTCAGTGAATGCATTTTCAAATGCCATATCCCACCAACTGCACCCTTAACCTCAGCCACTGCTTAAATCATCACACTCACCTAGCAACAACTTCTTTTAATCAGGACTCATACCTAACATTCATTTGCTTCAATTCACCCTCACACACTTAGCACTGTTGCAAGCCTCACACCCACATCTCACAGCTTGCACACATTGCCAGCTATTCAACCATGACAGCCACATTACCCAAACAGATTGCACAACACTCACTGACACACTTCCCTCTCTCTTGCAGGAGAAGGTGGCGCACAACCGGAGGCAGCAGAAACTTACCGGAGCGGGAGAGGCGCGCCTGCATGTTCTAACCCCCATGGATGAGACAATGCTGGTCACTATCGGAAGGGCCATCGCTGAGGCCGTGGTCAGCGGTGGGGCTGAATCAATAGAAGATGACAGTATCCTCATACCTAATCCTCCTTCTCACATCCCACTTCCCCCTCATCCCTCAATCTCTTCTGACTTACAAGCTGCTGATGGTGTAAGCATGCACTTCTTACTTTCCCTTGTCCCCTCTTACTTTTGTCCCTTTTTCCTTTCAGAGACCCAAGAAGTGCAACCTCACGTTTGTATAAAGGATGCTTATTTGGGCCACACACCCTAGCCTGTCCTTCAGCTCTGATGTTTTACTCACATGTTTCTTATTTCTCTCTCCTGGTTTAATCACTTTACATCTTTTAGTTTTCCCTTTATCTGTAGTGCCTAAAGAACAATTTCTGACTGCTTCTCTACTCTCTTCCCTTCTGTTCCCTTTCATTTGTTTTTGAACTACTATTTGTACTGCAATTTCCACCTGAGCCCTCCCCCGCATTTACTAATTTAAAGTCCTTGTGACCGCCCTATTTATCCTTTCTGCTAGGACCCTGGTCCCAGATCGGTTTAGGTGGAGTCCGTCCCAACGGTACAGTTCCTTCCAGTCCCAATACTGGTGCTAGTGCCCCATGAAATGGAACCCCTCTTTCCCTCACCACTCCTTCAGCCACATGTTTACCTCCCTAATCTGCTTAACCCTATGTCAATTTTCATGTGGCTCAGGTAATAATCCAGAGATTATAACCCATGTGGTCCTGTTCTTTAATTTAGCTCCTAGTTCCTGGTACTCCCCAAACAGGACCTCTTGCCTATTCTTCCCAATGTTGTTGGTCTCAACATGGACCACAACATCTGGATCCTGCCCCTCCCTCTCCAATATCCTTTCAAGCCGGTTAGAGATGTCCCTTACCCTGGCACCAGGTAGGCAACATACCATGTGGGATTCTCGATCTTGCTTACAAAGGATGCTACTGTCCCCCTAATTATAGAATCCCCTACAACTTCCACATTGCATTTCCTCTCCTCCTCCACCTCTCCCCCCCCCCCCCGCAGGACAGACCCCTGCTCCAAAGAGCCATGGTCTACAATCTGGCTGTCCTTCCAACCGTCTTTATCCTTATCCTCACAGGTAGCAAGTCCATTGTACCTGTTAGAGAGGATCAGTTTCTGTGGATCCTCATTCCCTTTCTTACCTGGGTTCCCCTTACTCTGCACACTATACGTCACACCAACCCCAGTCTGATCCTGTACCTCTCTACAAGGTGTGACCGAAGTCTGGAGCAAACTGTCCAGACATTCCTCCCTCTCCCTTATGTGTTGGAGTGTCTCCAACTCTCACTCCAGCTAAATGACTCTGAGCCGGAGAGATTCGAGATGGAGACATCTCCTGCAGACATGTTCGCTCGGGACAGTCTTGCTGTCCACAACCTCCCACATACTGCAGCCCAGACACACAACCCACTCTGCCATATCTTAGTCTAACCTTGTTTTATTTATTTAATTAGTTAAAAGTCTTCATTCAATGACTATTTATAGTTATATTAATTAGTTTAACTAGTTAAGTTATAAATTTAATAAAGTACGTTACAGTTTCCCGCTCCTAGTTTAAACCACTGTCCTAGCTTAGAAAAAAACGTTAATGCTCACCAACCAATCACTTATCTGCTGGCCTGTGACATCACTCTTTGGTTTTTGTTGTTGTTGAAATCATCCTCGGATGCTGCCGCCACTCAGGTCCATGCTGCCCCTCCTCTCGCTGTTTAACTCTCGCCGCCTCCTCGGATGCTGCCATCACTCAGGTCCATGCTGCCCCTCCTCTCGCTGTTTAACTCTCGCCGCCTCCTCGGATGCTACCGTCACTCAGGTCCATGCTGCCCCTCCTCTCGCTGTTTAACTCTTGCCGCCTCCTCCGATGCTGCCGCTGCTCAGGAAAGCAGCATCGGAATTCAGGTAGATAAATCCATCAAATGGCCAATAGAATTTTGTTTTTTTTTAACTAGGGCCAGAGACACTGAAATTCTGTGTGTCTCACTCCACTGGCGCAAGTGCGATTGAGCAGAACCCCTGTCCACCCAAGTACAAGACTAGAGATCCTATCTCAAATTGCAGGGTTGGGGTCATTTGAATTATCGAGGTAGCCGCCTTAATCACGCCCATCCTGATCCACCCTAGAAAGGTGCGCATTTGCTCTGCCATTGGTCAGTCTTAGGCCGAAGAATCAGCAGCATAAAAAGTCAACTGCTCCAAAGGGAGCCATTTGCAGACTTAACAACTGGGATTGAGTACCCTTGTCTGCAGTGCTGCTGGGACCTTTTCAAAGGCCTCAGCGGAACTCTAACCAGTTCTCAATGGGAAAGGGTTCTATTGAGGACTTATGATGATGGAATGGGTGAAATTCCTGGAGTAGCCAGAGAACTGCAATCCTCTGCTAAAAAGTGGCATGACCTAAGAAATGGGGTGGAATTCCAGCAGAAGTGGGTTCTGCACAATAAACCGCTCCGTGCTTCAGAGATACGGCAAGTTTCCAGCTTGACCTGCACCAGGATAGGACAGAGTCAACATGGATTTACAAAGGGTAAATCGTGCTTGACTAATCTATTGGAATTTTTTGAGGGAGTAACTGGTAGAATAGATGGGGGAGAGCCAGTAGATGTGGTGTACCTGGACTTCCAAAAGGCCTTCGATAAGGTCCCACATAAAAGATTAGCATGGAAAATTGAGGCTCATGGGATAAAGGGGAAAGTTTTGGCGTGGATAGGGAACTGGCTGTCAGATAGAAAACAGAGAGTTGGAATAAACGGCTCATTTTCTGAATGGCAGGCAGTAACAAGTGGGGTACCACAGGGATCTGTCCTGGGCCCCCAGCTGTTCACAATTTACATTAATGACCTGGATCAGGGAGTCGGATGCAGCATTTCCAAATTTGCAGACGACACTAAACTAGGAGGGGGGGTGGGCTCAGAGGAAGAGACCAGGAAGCTCCAGAGCGATTTGGACAGACTGGGCGATTGGGCGGATAAATGGCAGATGCACTATAATGTGGACAAGTGCGAAGTTATCCACCTTGGGTGCAGGAACGGGAGGGCAAATTATTATTTAAATGGCAATAGATTGGGAGAGGGGGAAGTACAGAGAGACCTGGGTGTTCTTGTACACCAGTCACTGAAGGCGAGCATGCAGGTGCAACAGGCGGTCAAGAAGGCAAACGGTATGCTGGCCTTCATAGCAAAAGGGTTAGAATACAGGAACAGGGATACCTTGCTGCAGCTGTACAGGGCACTGGTGAGACCACACCTCAAGTACTGTGTACAGTTTTGGTCGCCTCATCTGAGGAAGGATGTTCTTGCCATGGAGGGGGTGCAGCGGCGATTCACCAGGCTGATACCAGGAATGGCGGGAATGACCTATGAGGAGAGACTATGTAGTTTAGGGATGTACACACTGGAGTTTAGAAGATTGAGAGGGGACCTCATAGAAGTGTATAAAATTCTGACAGGTCTAGACAGACTGGATGCAGAAGGAATGTTTCCCTTGGCGGGTGAGAACAGAACTAGAGGACATAATTTAAGGATAAGGGCTAAACCATTTAGGACAGAGATGAGGGGGAATTTCTTCACTCAGAGAGTGGTGAACCTGTGGAACTCATTGCCACAGAGGGCAGTGTACGCCAGCTCATTAAATATATTTAAGAGGGAATTAGATATATTTCTACGGGCAAAAGGGGTTAAGGGTTACGGAGAGAAGGCGGGGACGGGATACTGAATTAAAGGATCAGCCATGATCTCATCGAATGGCGGAGCAGGCACGAAGGGCCGAATGGCCTACTCCTGCTCCTATCTTCTATGTATCTATGTATCTACAACCTCAGGCCAATGCAGTGCAAGAGAAAATTTGTACAAAATATTAGTTAGGCCACAGTTAGAGTAATTTGTACAGTTATAGCCCCATTATAGAATGGGCAGGCCCTGAAATTCGTGGGGCCAGGAGGTCTGAAAAGAAGATTTCTGCTCGGGGGAGAGGATGAATAGGAATTTGGGATGGACTCTTTATAGTGCTGGGGCAGGGAGACAATCTTCTGCTTGACCTCCTCCCACCATCATATCAAGGGGATGTGCCTTGTGGAATTCCCTGGCTTTCCCAGGAGTTCTGCGCATTCTGCCCTAAACGCTGCAACAGAACGCCAATCAGCTGAGAGCTGGGCATGGCTACAATTAAGGCTTTTAAAAGGTCGCAGAGCTTATTCAAGTTTGGAAGGGATCAATTACCATTTGCCTGAAGACATTCAAAGGATGTTTTTTCTTCAAACCTCCTGAAGGGTCTCTGGGTATCTCAGGCAGAGCAGATGTAGACTGCTCTGCCTTGCAAGGGTATAGCATAGCGCCTTTGGAGGCTCTGCTGCCCTGCATAAAAATTACATCATCCCCGCGACCTGGTCTCTGTCTTGGTGCATGAGCGGGTGAGGTACAGCTCTGTTTAACTTGTGCCGATGCAGTGGGATTCCAGGAATTTCTGGGTCATGGAGTGTGTGCATCATAGATACACCAGGATGATTTCATCAATGGGAATGTATTGTTATGAGGAGAAACTTGAGATACTGGCACTATCTCTACGGAAGCAGAGAAGGCTAAGAAGATTTGTTTTTTTAATTATGAAGATATAATAAATAGTGAAAGATTATTTCCTCTGGTTGAGGAGTTAGTGACAAGGGGTCATTCATTTAAAAGTGTCTCTAAGAGAGTGCAGAGAAAGGTTATGAGAGGTTAGCAGATATTTCTTTACACTGAGGGCTGGTGGAGCATGGAATGCTTAATCCATTGTATATTTTAAAGAAAATTGAGTAAATATTTGAAGCAGAGGCAGACACGAGACAATGGAGAGAGAGCAGGCCAGTGGGATTAATTTTGGATTACTCTATCAAAAAGCCAGCACAGACATGATGGGCCAAATGGACTTGTTCTGTGTTGTAAACATCTTTTCTTTTTATTGGTTTATGGGATGTGGTGGTCGCTGGCAAGGCCAGCATTTCTTGCCCATCCCTAATTGCCCTTGTGAAGGTGGTGGTGATCCGCCTTCTTGAACCGCTGCACTCCGTGTTGTAAACTGTTGGACAATCATAGGCAGTATTATCTTACACTATAACACATTCATCTTTCAGATGTGAAGGGGGCCAATGCCCCTTGCGCCACCTGCATACAACTTTTATTAATCAAACAAAATAGAAAACTTACCAACGGCTATAACACAACAGTATTCACACACTTAAATCATGCAGTGGCTGAAATCCAAAAATGGAGGGACGCTTTAACTTTTAATACTAGCCGCTTACACTGGGGTGTCCTCTTCCCCCACTCGTACATAGCGTTCTCTCCATTCTCCTGTGTTCTCGTG
The DNA here is from genome assembly GCF_052327205.1 of Somniosus microcephalus. Lineage (NCBI taxonomy): Eukaryota > Metazoa > Chordata > Chondrichthyes > Squaliformes > Somniosidae > Somniosus > Somniosus microcephalus. Next base: position 72,450,196 of record NC_140988.1, read on the forward strand.
CCTCAGGAGGCGTTTGCCTCTCTTGCAATGCACGAACAATAAAAATATTACAATTAAAACCTGACACACTACTAGGATGTGGGATGCTATTCTAATCCAGGCCGGGATCTCTATATTGGTGAACAGGTCCCACCATGGTGGGGTGACTATGTCCAATATGTCTTTCCCTATCTCTAATGTCTTCTGCTCCAATGTGTAGAAGTGCTTCTGTGAAACTATAACGGCTTTTAAAATCTTGGTGAGGTGTTCGGGGAGAGGGGGAATGACATAACCAAAATGCGTGACGAATCGCTGCAAGTCCATGAAATTCTCTTTTACAGTGAGGTGAACGGTGGAGGGTGCAGGAATGGGGACAATCCGTTGTTGTGCCACTTGAACTTCAGCCCTGGGTTTGAAACAGAAACTGCTGTCACTGACCGGACACCACACGTGCTGTCCGTGGCGGTAGTGAGGCGCTGCAGTGGTGACACAGTATGTCCCACCTCCGATATATGCTACCTGCGGGGGCACATGGTCCTTTGCCATTGCCTCCATGGTGCAATTTATCGGCTTCACGCTAGCGGCTCTGAACCCGCACTGTGGTTTCAAAAAGGCATTCAAGTGCTGGGGACACAGGATGATGTGTGCTCCCCGGCTACGACACCCCGAGAGGTCGGTGCCTGTCATGGTACGCTCCCATCTGATGACGTAAGGCGGGACCACTGCGTAATGAATGTGCGCACCCCCCTGGATGACTCCAGTGTTCTCCACCCTGTATACCGGGGCGGGCTTTGCTGCGGGACCCAACACCGGCATCCTTACCACTATTCCCATAATAGTGTGGTTTGAGCGTCCGCAGTCCACTGGGACTGGGTACGCCTCTGCAGCTAGTCTGAGCTGGTACGGGCTTAATGCATTCTCAAAAGGGTGGAGCACTTGCAAGTGCTTGTTGCTGATCCAGGACGGGACCAAACCTTGTTTTAAATCCTCCAGATGACTGCGGCCCTCGCCCAGTAACCACGCCCCGTATAGCACACAAGCCTCGTTCTGCGCAGCCTGATCGGACGCATTCCGATCCTCCTTAATGAGCGCATTTACCGTTCTAGCGTGTTTCTCCAGCTCAGCAATTATTTCTTTTAAGTGTAGTGTCATGGCTTGGTCCTCATGTAGCTCAGAACCCACTACCTTATTCTCGCTTGTCAGTATGTTCCTTAACTGGGCCTTTAAACCATTGATCTGTGTCTGCAGCTCCACGTTGTCTAGAGCGTTGACAACAGACGTTCCGGTGTTAAAAGCAGTGAAAATGTCATTTACAGTACCCCTTCTTTGCCTTCCTACCCGATCCAAGACTTCCTGTGGTGTGGTGTACAATTTGGCCTTGTTGATGTCGGCAAAGTCAAACTCGTAAAATTGTCTGAACATTCGGGTTAACAGGACCTGGTACGATTGTTCCGTTTCCCTGGGACACCACTCCGGCAATCGTACCTCAGTGAGGTTTAAAATCACTGAGGCCACCGCGTAGTGTACCCCTTGGTACAGCACCTGACCGGTGGGTACCAATACTAAGCCGTTCCTGGGTCCCTTTGTGGTGGTGGGGCACCCTTCCTTCTGGGCTAGCGCTACCGGAATCGTGGGCAGGGGCTTGCGTGGGCGGGTGATGAGTTCAGTGGCGTTTACTGGAATCGGGGAGTATGGGGCTCCGCACGCCCGAGTGCTGACATCCCATCTCATCCCCTTTCCTTCATCCTGCCACTGCCTCTGGAAAAAGATGGATACGCCCTTGGGGCAAACGCGTTTTGAACCCCACATACAGACATATATGCCTTCATCTGGTTCCCACCATTTGTCCCAACACACACGTAATTGTCCGTGAGTCCCCGTAATTGTCCGATGGGTATTGTTACCCAGTCGTTCCCACTCGACAGTAGAGTTCTTCATGTCCTTTCCCAGCTTTCGTAACCACTACCATCTACTTAACGGTACGTTCCCATTACACACCAAACAGATCCTCTTTCCCACGGTACGCTGACTCTGGGTGCAAGGATCCTCACCCGAGGGCACATTAACGAAGTCTCTTGGTAGGCGAAACCGAAATTGCTGGAGTATTCCGTAGAATTCGTCCCCAGCCATCCTGGCCATCTTCCTTGGTGGAAATAGGTGGCGGTTTCCTCAACCTCTCGCTTCCCCGTCCCATCCGTCGCGATGGGGGCTGTGTCCCCGGAACATCCGAACACGATGACGTCCTTGGTGCGGCCCCGGTAGGCCAGCCCGCACCCGATCGCCGTGAGTATCACGAGAATCCTCTCCATTGTATTCCTGGTTTCTGTAACCGATAAGATGATGTAGCCAGGCTCCCAATAGGTGCTGGCTTAATTAAACGGACGCGCGGGTCCTCTGACCCCGCTTCCAAACAACCACACATTCTGGGCAGACTCCGAAAACTACCTTTTAAACATCCCCATCATCTTAAACTTTACACACCTTAAACTATCATTACAATTACCTAACTTAACTCATCATTTCCTAACACCTATGTACAGCGCCGCCCTCCTCCGGGCGGCCTACTTAATTCCTGTGAGGGCTGCAGCGTGTCGCTCCCTGTGGTGGGGCTGCACTGACCTTCGGCTTTGATCCCCCGCAGCCTGTCGCTGCTGAACGGGAATCGTGCCTTTCTTGGGCTGCTCTGGACCGAGGTTGGGGAAGATAGGGAGAATTTGGTCATTGCTTTCTGGGCTGGGGCGTTCGAGTCGACCTACGAGGGGCTGCCTTGGGTGAGGCTCCCAGGGCTGACGGACCGGGGGTTGGGACTTTCACCGTCACAGCCTGTGGTTCCACCACAGCTGCCGGCTCCGGCTCCCTTCCCTCAAGCTCCGCCCCCCCGGGGCCGGGATTTGTGGCATCCGACTCCACCTCACCTGTCCCGACAGGCAGTGAGTCTCCGCCCCCAATCCCTACCTCCCCTAAGCTCGAGTCGAGGGCGGGATCTTCGTCCTCTGACTCTTCCTCCTCCGTGATCGGGTCAAGGGCAGGGTCGAGCTGTTCGGGCTCTTCCTCGTCCGAATCCCAAATCAGAGGGGAGACCTCCCACTCCAATGGGATGACTCCTCCCTTCACGCAGGCTACTGTTCCAGCCTGTGTGGTCTGTGACTCTGTCGCAGGCTGAGGATTTTTGTCCTCAGACCTGGCCACTGTTGTTGGTCCTTGTGCACCCGACTTAAACAGTTTGCACTGGTTAATGTGAAACCATTTAGTACGTCGGGGCACCTTCACTGCATACACCATGGGGCTGGCCTTGTCGACAATGTTATAAGGCCCCATGTACAGTTGTTCAAAGCTCCCCACCCGGGCATAGTTCCTAACCATGACCTGGTCTCCGACTTCCCACTCTTGTTGCTTACGAGGCTCCAGTAACAGTCGATTCCCCTGATGCTGTCTCCCCATGTTCCCAGCCGCTTGCCCATAAATCTGTTTCAGGCGCTCCAAAAGGGTTTGGACAAACTTGTCTCGCTTCACCTCTTGGAGCTGGCCCTCAGTGAGCACCGGGGCTAGTACATGGGTGGGTGTTCGCATGATCCTTCCAGTCATTAATTCGTGCGGGGAGTACCCCGTACTTTTGGACTGGCTGGCCCGGATCCCCATGAGGACTAGAGGCAGGACCTCTGCCCATTTCTGGGGTGAGCCCATTGTCTCTTTCCTCAGCTTTTCCTTGAGGGTCCGGTTCATGCGTTCAACAATCCCGGATGACTGGGGATTGTACGCTACGTGCCACTTCCCTTCAATGCCCAAGAGCATGAGGGTGTTCTGCATCACTTGACCGGTGAACTGACTCCCTTGGTCGGACTCAACAAAACGGGGGAGTCCCCACCGTGAGAACACTTCCCGGATCAAGATCTTGGCAGTACCCAGCGCCGTAGCTGTTCTGCACGGGAAAGCTTCTACCCATTTGGTGAACACATCCACCAGGACAAGGCAATACTTATTGCTGGGCGGCGGGCAGGGGCCCTATGTAGTCGACCTGAATCGATTGCCATGGTCCCTCTACCCTCCTGATGTGTCCCATGGGCGCCTTCCTTTTCTGGGGGTCTGGGTTGTTCGCAGCGCACACGAGACAGCTTGCACAGAACTCGCGGACATCATCTCTAAGTCCCGGCCACCATCCCGCCTGCTCTACCCATTGCCAGGTAACCTCAGGCCCGGGGTGTCCTGCCCCTGGACCCTCATGGGCCAGTTGAAGGAATTCCCTCCGGTGCTGCTGCGGCACAACCCACTGTTCCTCTCGGAACAGCATGCCTTCCTTGACTGAGAGGGCTACCGTACTGTACGGACCCTCTACCTGCTTGCCCTCAGTAATGGCTTTTAGGACTGTTTTTAGGGCGGGATCCAGGGTTTGGACGGTCTTTAGGTCTAGGGGCGGTGTCACCCCTGTGTTCCCTGGAGTCCCCTCCCTGTCTCGGATCGCTGCCACGGGTCCGGGTCCATAGGGGTCCCAGAAAATGCCGTTGCGGGCACCCTCCCTGGCTAGCGCATCTGCCTGCTGGTTGCCCTGGCTGCGGGGGTCTGTGGTGGAATGAGTCTTCACCTTGTGGATGAACAGCTCCCCTTCCTCCCCCACAGCTGCCAGGATCTTTTCCAGCAAGGGCTTAACTGTTAAAGGTCGTCCGTCTGCGGAGGTGTATCCGCGGCGGGACCAGATGGCGAGGTACTCCGTACACGAATTGCACGTGAACATGCTGTCCGAGAAAATCGTGTATGGGGTTGGGAAGATCTCAGGGTGGGTAACCACGTACGCCACCGCGGACAGTTCAGCTTGCTGTGCGCTCATAGTGCTGGGGAGCTTAATTGCCAGGGCAATGTCTGCCGTAGGGTCATAAACTCCACACCCTGTGAGTCGTTCGCCAGCAGATACCGTGCTGGAACTGTCTACGTAGATCTCGCGGCCCGTGGGGTGTATCCCGGCCCGCAAACCTATGTCGACCTCCCATACCCCTTCTACGGAACACCGATGGGCTGTTCTGGGATATACCATGTTGGCTGCGAGCTTTGGCTCGCAGAGACCTTTAACTTTGAGATCCATCTGGGAAAGGAGGAGGGTCCAGCGCGCAATCCGAGCACTGCTTACGGCCCCATCCTTAATCCTTCCATCCAGAAGCATCTTTGTGGGGGTGTGATGGGTGAGGAGAGTGATGGGAGAGGTTCCTGTGAAGATCACTGATCTGTTCACAGCCCAATGCGTGGCCAGGAGATGCCGTTCGCAATTGGAAAAACTCCTCTCCACATCCGTAAGTACCCTGGAGGAATAGACTACTGGTCTCAGCTTGCCGTGTCGCTCCTGGAGCAGCACGGTGCTCAGGCTGTCTCCACTAGCAGCTACTTCCAGGAAAAACTCCTCCCCCCCATCTATGGCCCCTAGGGCTGGCGCGGTCTGCAGATCCCTTTTCAATTTCTCAAATGCTGCCTGACAACCCTCATCCCACCCAAGAACACTCGACTCCCTTGTGTAAGAGTCGGAGTAGCGGGGCTGCTGTGGCTGCATAGTCCTCGATGAAATCCCTGCAGTACCCGGTCAATCCCAAAAAGGACCTTACACCCGTTACTGTGTTAGGGATCGGTAGATCTTGCACCGATTCCCGTCTAGCCTTATCTATGGCTCTTTCCCCGGCGCGGATGGCCAGACCCAGGAATTTCACCTCCTGCTGGCCGATCTGTGCTTTCTTTGGGTTTACTTTGAAACCCTTCCTTTCCAGCAGCTCTAATAATTCGGCTAATAGTGGGCCGTGCTCCTCCCTTGAGTCCGTGAACAGGAGTAAGTCGTCCACATACTGCACTATATGATTGGGCTGGCTAAATTCTTTTAAACTTCCCGCCATGCATTGATGGAAAATGCTGGGGCTGTTATGAAAACCCTGTGGCAAGCAGTTCCAGGTGTACTGTTGCCCTTTAAAAGTAAAGGCAAACTTGTACTGATCCTCCCGCCGCAGCGGAATGGACCAGAAACCGTTCGAGATATCCAGCACCGTGAACGTGGTCGCGGATGCTGGAATACTCCCTATTAGGTTGGCAACTGCTGCTACCGTGGGCGCGCAGGCTGGGATGTTACTGTTAAGGACTCTATAGTCCACCGTGGCCCTCCACGAATTGTCCGGCATCTTTACCGGCCATAATGGGGAGTTCACGTGAGTGGCTATTGGTCTCAACACGCCCTGCTGCACCAAGGAAGATATTGCTGTCTCCATGTCGGGTTCTGCCTCCTTGGGGAAGTTATACTGTTTTTGGGGTCGGATCATGGGGTCCCCGTCTACGCTGACCTCAAACCCGGTGACTCTCCCACAGTCGTGCTTGTGGGTGGCAAACGCGGTCAGGTTTCCGACACACACGCTTGCAAGTCCGTTGGGACGTCCGCGACCAGAAGCTCGAGGTCGTAACCCCCTGACGGCTTCATGGTGCACAGGGTCCCCTTTTCTCCCCTTCCTGGGATTACAACTACCTTGCCCAACCCATTCTCGGCTCCCCAGAGACAGTGATTTCTAAGGTCCACGAGGATCCCGTGTTCCACCAAGAAATCAGCCCCGAGGATGCCTTTCCCACCCCCCTCATTCCACTTCAATAGGATACACGTCCATGTGGTGTGGAGTGCTCCCAAATGAATGGAGAGCGGGATGGAGTATGCGCTAGCCTGTTCTCTGCCTGTGAAACCCGCTACTGAGAATGGAGCCTGGGTAGATAGAGGTGAGGCAAAAGGCTTAGCTGTGTGGATCACGGTGCATGATGCTCCCGTATCCAACAGGTAACTACCCTTTTCCTTCTCCACCTCCATCTCCACAACGTGTCTTCTCCACGCGTCATAGCGGAGCGGACACAGGTAGACGGGCTGCGTGGGCTTCAGTCATTTGGGCGCTTCGGTTGGGGTTGGGGAAGCAACAGGGCTGTTGACGACTGCCACTTTCCCCTGCGAGGTCATTAGATACCGCATTGCCTCTAACACTGACTCGATCGTATCGGGATGGATCGACACATCGGCTCCCTTCTCCCGGACGGGTGTTTGGGCTGGGGCTGGGGAAGTTTTTCCCTTTAAATCCTTCCAGGGATTTTTACAGTCCCGGCGCCAATGACCCTCCTTCCCACACCCGTAACAACTGCTCTTGGCTTGGGGAGGGCGATTCCCCTCCTGATGCCATTCCTTTTTAGCAGGAGCTGCTGGCCTTGCCTCATGCACCTTTCCCTTTGAGGAAGGCACATCCCTACTCTTGTTGTACCTGTAACCTATCGTGAGCTGATCAAGTACTACGTCCTCCGTGGAGCGGGGGTTAGTGGGGTCAAACCATGTTTTGGCCTGCTCCCTCACCGGTGGTAAGCAATTGGCGACCAGACACCGGAGCCAATGAGCCCTTTGGTCATCATTTAGCCCGGCCCGGGCCGGCCCGCCCGGGCAGCTGCACCGGTACACTGGCCACAACCTTCCGGCGAAAACCCGTGGGGGTTCTCCCTCTAGCTGTACCGTCCTTTCCAACCGGAGGAACGGAGTTCTGTCACCCTCCCCTATAATCTCTAGGATCTCGTCCCGTACCTCCTCATACGTCTTGCGCCCTCTCTTGCTCTCGTCAGGGAGACACTGGAGGAGCGAGCTGTCCAGGGAGAACAGCAGCATTTTGGACAGTTCGGCCCCGTCGCAGTCATTAACTGCTGCGGTTTGCTCCACGTCCCTAAAATGCACGGAGGGATCTCCTGACTCGGAGAGTTTTGGGATGTTACTGATCATTTCCCTTAGCTGTCGTGCGCTATGGGGCATTATGATCTGATTCACAAGGGGTCCGTCATCGCCATTCGCTTGGTCCGGACCGAGCCGTCGGTGTCGAGCGGGACACATCGGTGCCGGCTTCGACTCGACTACCTGGGGTTGCTCTACCTCAGGAATCTCTTCGTCTAACTCTACCGTTTCCTCCCGCGGAGTCCAAGACTCAGTATAGGCGGGAGGTGCTGAGGGCTCGGGGGTTGGTACCCTAACTGCCTCCTGTGGAATTGGTCTTTTTGATTCCTTGGCTAACAGTAACTGGCTCGCTGGCGGGTTTATGAGGCACACCAAGCCGTTTGCCTTTGCTAGGGCCGTTCTCAGGTCCTCTAGCTCCCTGTGGCAAGTGCTATGATCGGTGTTCTCAGACCTATCCTCCATGGCCATCTTATATGCTGCCCTAGCCCCCAAAATTCTTTCCTCCTGTGTCGCTATCTGCTTAGCTAGGCGGAAACACCTCTCTTTCATTCTACCTTCACTGGCCTTGGCCTCAATGACCTGACATTCCAAATACTCTATCCGGGTCTCATGGCGGTGAGTTGCGGATTGGCGTTCCTGATTCAGCGCGTTAAGCGATTGAATCAGTTTCTGACCTCCCGCAACCTTTTCCTCTACTTCTATAAGTAGCCCTTTGATCTGGGCTGTCTGTGCTACAACGACCTGGTCCAAAAGCTGGACTTGCTTCTTGTAACACATCAGCCAGACCGCCTTTTCTACCGATTTCTTATGCTCTTTACTTTCTGTCCACTTGATGGCTGCGTCTAGCAGGCGCCTATCTCTTAATATTCAGATATCCACTGTTTTGTAAGGTTTACCTTCCCAAAAACATAATCCGCTATTCTCTCATCCATCATATTTCGCTTATTCAGACCTTGACCTAAAACACTACATTCCTGCTGCCAAGGTCCTGCCGCGGTTGCCATCTCTGTAGGGGGTTTCTCTTGCTCGTCCTGGTCTCCTACCAGGCTTCGTGCAATAATTACCCTTGAGTGGTTCGACCCACTCTTCCCTATGGTTCTAGACCTTGGACTTAGGTGCAAGGAACTGTAGTGCAGAGAAAGACTCAATAGACCAGGTTGAATAACACGAAATGGAGGCTTTTATTATAAAACAGTTTGCAGCATTGTAAAATACATGTCATAAGCACAGATTAAAATAACTACAATCATGCACATATCTATAAACTTAACTCTATAGAAATGGGGAACACACGGCATGTCGTAAAAGGGGAAACACATTACGATTTCCCTTAACCCCCTCCCCTAGACCTAAACTAAGTTTCGACTTGAGGAGCTCGGAATCATGCTCACCACTTTTAGATTCGCAAAAAGGGGGTACGCAGCCTTTTGGCACAGCTTTCCGTCGTCACGTGGATTTGGAAACTTCTGGTGCAGTTTGTTTTTCTCTCAGGTGATGGAGCAGCAGATACAGTCTCGATGAGCGCTCGTCATGGCTGAAATCAGTTGAAACCTGTTGAATAACTGGATGCACATGGGAGAGTCCAGTAAGGAAAACTGAGAATGGGATGTTGAGGCACGGGAGTGCTAGGCCCGGAGTGTCCTTTTATTTCTCCCTCCGGCCTGGCTCGTCGGTTTTCCTGAGGGTGTCTTCTCCTTCGGCCTGGGTCGTCGATGATCTCCCGACAAAAGTACCCGGGCCACCCTTGTCGTCTTCCCGTCGTTGCCGAGCCTTGCCTGGCCGAACACCGACCACGCTGCCTTAACCGAAGAGTCCGTCCCGAAATGTCCTACTCGAATTCCGAAGCTACCGAGGCAGAAGAAGCGTGTCCCGAAGCGTGAATCTGAAGCGAAGCTGAAGTCAAGCCCAAGCGACCCCCGATGGACTTTTCAATCCATAGTTATACCTTTTTGGGACAGTCTTATCTCCCGCCAAATCATAGTCCTGTCTTTGTAATATTTTTGGCGGGCAGAAATCTCTGCAGGGGCGCTTTGTCTTACAATGGGAGCCGGTGATAGCTTAACTGGCCTTCCTGGCCGATAATGTCTTTTACTTTGTCACCGTAACTCGGTTCGTATATTGATCGGTCTGGAGATTCCCCTTGACGGCTGTTAAACGGTTTTTCCTTTGTACAGTAAATGGGTTTAAGTGTTCATTCAAAAGTCCACCCATTTCTTGATGGGCCCCATCCTGTTACCTGAAACTGTCCTGTACTTAGAATCCAATTAATATGTATGCTCAGTTCCCTGAGTTTCGTTTTCCCGATACTGGCTTTCGCGGGCTTACTGTCCTCAATCCACAAGCCTGTCTGGCTTGCAGTAACAGAAATCAAATGGTCCCAGAAACTGATCACGAGGTCCGGCGGCCATTTTGTATGCCCCTTTTATCAAAGGTTTTACTGTACAAGCTTCTTTTGGTCAATAAAACTGTCTTATTAACCCTGTTTTCTTGCGTGATTAAATTACTGAAAATTTCGAATCTTAAAGTGTGGTGATGGTACTCCCACAGTGCTGTTAGGTAGGGAGTTCCAGGATTTTGACCCAGCGACGATGAAGGAACGACGATATGGTTTGTGACTTGGAGGGGAACTTGGAGGTGGTGGTGTTCCCATGCGCCTGCTGTCCTTGTCCTTCTAGGTGGAAGAGATCGCGGGTTTGGGAGGTGCTGCTGAAGAAGCCTTGGCGAGTTGCTGCAGTGCATCTTGTAGATGGTACATACTGCAGCCACGGTACGCGGTGGTGGAGGGAATGAATGTTTAAGGTGGTGGATGGGGTGCCATTCAAGCAGGCTGCTTTGTCCTGTATGGTGTTGAGCTTCTTGAGTGTTGTTGGAGCTGCACTCAGCCAGGCAAGTGGAGAGTATTCCATCACACTCCTTACTAGTGCCTTGTAGATGGTGGTGTAGGAATCGCAAAATTCAACAGATTCCCCAAAACCAAGAAGATTACCCTAAAGAAGGGATTTTTGGACTGTTAATAAACCATGTCAGAATGGTATAAGAATATTGGGCCTAAAATGGGCTTAAAGTCAAAACCCCTGGATTTTGGTTATTTTGAAAAGGCATGTTCAAGCCTGTGAAAGGCTACAACAAAGAGATTGGGATGGGCCTCTGTAAAACGAGCAGTTTGGAAATTGGCATAAGCCAAACTGTCTGGGAATGTTCTGGACTGTCTCAGTCATTTTACATAATGATAAAAAACCAGCGGAAGAGCCATTCCCGCCAAAAACTACAGAGCCATCCAAAGTATGCATAATGCAGAACATGCCACTGACCAACAAAAAGGACCCTGACCCCAGCAGGAAAAGACAAATCTTACTAATCAAACCACAGATTAAACAGTCATTTAAGGCCAATTTAGGTTTCGATGGACCATCCCAAAACTAATTCACACCAACTTAAACCAATTAAGATAGATGGGACCAGCTCAAAACCCGTTAAAGAATTCAAAAACTATTAATGTTAGCGAGCCCGCCAAAAATGACAATGGGCCAGAGATGATTTGGCGGGCAGATAAGCAAGGCCTCAAACAGTATAATTGGGGCCTGCTTTTTCAGTTGGTTAGTGAGTCGGTTTGTTCGTTCAAGGAGTTCGGTTCAGTACAGTCCGGAAGAAGAGAGCAGTTCGGTTTCGGTCTATTCGATACAGCACGGCTCGTGTTGAAGACTTCAAAAGCCACGTCAAGTCACAAAAGTATCAGGAGTCCGAGCCAGGAGAAGACATCATTGAACGCCTCATGGCAACCAAAGGCCCCAAAAAACAAGCAACCGAAAATATTACCAGCAACTAGGTAATATTGGGCCACCGCGACCAACAAGAAACCAACCTGGAAGAAACCGAAGTTTCGCAAGTTTGTTTCCACTCTACAAACTATTCTGACTTACCCCTGGATAAAATTTGATGGAAAGACTCTAAACCCTACTTCTGACCAAAAGAAATTGGGTACTTACCTGGTAGATCCAATATGCACCCGACCGCATCAGCGGACACGCGGAGACTGAAACAGCAATGCACGTGAAGTCTTCTACCGCGTCCGGGGTACTGCAGGCCCCAACCGCCACATCTAGAGAACCCCGAAATCGCGAACTTCTACAACTGTCAAAATAAGTCGTTTGGTGAGCATTGTCCCTGGTCCTCTGGAGTCCAACTTAGTTAGTGTAGTGGGATTGGGAGGGGTGAAGTATTCTGTCTATTGTTATTCTCCCTCGTATATTCCGAAGTGTTCCCCCTTTTAGAGTGATAAGATTGTTGTGTTGTGTATATTTTCTTGTCTCAAGTAAAATCAAAATTCTTTCACCAAAATTCAGTTGTCTGCTGCAATTTCATTACAGCCCCCAAATAAGTCCAAAGTCTAGAACCAAGGGAGTGGAAGTGATTTAAACCACTCATAAGTCAGAGGCAAAGTTGACCCCAAACACCACCCCTTACAGTGGAAAGGCTTTGGGGAGTCAGGAGGTGAGACACTCACCACAGAATACCTAGCCTCTGACCAGCTCTTGTTGCCACAGTGTTTATGTGGCTGGTCCAGTTAAGTTTCTGGTCATTGGTGACCCCCAGGATGTTCATGGTGGGGGATTCGGCAATGGTAATGTCATTGAATGTCAAGGGATGATGGTTAGACTCTTGTTTGTTGGAGATAGCCATTGCCTGGCACTTCTGTGACGCGAATGTTACCTGCCACTTGTCAGCCCAAGCCTAAATGTCATCTATGGTTCTATGGTACCCTCTCAGCGTGCAGGTAGAATTTCCATGGGGTTTCTCCGTTATCTTGCCATAACTTCGGTGTGATATTACTTTCAGCAATAGCTCCAGGGTTTCCATCAAATCTTCTGCCAAAGTTACGGTAGATGATCGGAAGAACCCTCATGGAAATTATTGGTGTCATTCTCTAATATGTTACACACATGAAGATTGGGACTTAGGCAAAATATCGTGACCTGTGGAGCCATATGCCAGCATGTGTTATCGCTGTAAGGAGAGTAAGAGAAAGCAAAGGGGGAAAAGAAAGAGGAATGGTGATTACCTCTTATGTAGGTATATCATTGCAGTCTTAATTACCAGTTTTCAAGGTAAAGCTCACCTCTCAAATTACGGCAACCTGGATCCATAAGAATTTGCACTGCCTTTCAGAAACAGACACAGCATTGTATCTGAGACAGCTATTCCTGTTACTTAGCAACCACATTTTAAATAAAAGGGAGAAAGGGCATTGTTGTTTCTGGAAGAGCACAGATACAGGTGAAGCCCTAGGCAATTGGTGTAATTGGGTTGGCACTGTCAGAGCTTGCTAATGTCATTGACACCTTCTCAGCAATAAAAAAACAGCTAGATACTTGTACTTCAGTAATGTTGATGAAACTATTTCACAACACCTTTTTAAGGACATTGTTAAGGACAAGTTACATAAGAAGTAATGATAAATATAGAATAATGAAAACCTGGAGGTAATTACAAGGCTCTAATCCAGCTGATGACATGAGAGTGAAGTGTGAGTAGTTTATTAATATTTGAATCCTAAAATAATATTAGTCTTGAAATCATGGAGGCAAATTACCTCAGTGCTTCTCCTACTTTGCCACTGTAACATGGACAGAAACTCCATTCATGTGCGCAAACAGGGCTTCCAACTGAAGTTACAGCAGAGGAGCAGGAGAAACCCTGAGAAAGTTACCTCCCTTCTCCCCCAATACCCTAATATGTCCTTACACTCTGTTTCAATTGTATGAGTGAGGCTGTTCCAATTATAGTTTACTTTGTGCTGCCAGTTACTGTTAGCACACAGGCAACTGTGATCATACATTTATTGATGATGTAACAGAGAGGGTTGATGAGGGTAATGCGGTTGACGTGGTGTACATGGACTTCCAAAAGGTGTTTGATAAGGTGCCATGTAATAGGCTTACCAGCAAAGTTGAAGCCCATGGAATAAAAGGGACAGTTGCAGCATGGATACGAAATTGGCTACGTGACAGGAAACAGGGAGTAGTGGTGAACGGTTGTTTTTCTGACCAGAGGAAGATAGACAGTGGTGCTCCCCAGGGGTCTGTACTAGGGCCACTGCTTTTCTAGATATATATTAATGACTTGGACTTCTGAGTACAGGGCACAATTTCAAAATTTGCAGAAGACACAAGACTTGGAAGTATAGTGAACAGTGAAGAGGATAGTGATAGACTTCAAGAAGACATAGGCAAGCTGGTGAAATGGGTGGACACGTGGCAGATGAAATTTAACGCAGAAAAGTGCGAAGTGACACATTTTGGTAGGAAGAACGAGGAGCAGCAATATAAAGTAAAGGGTACAATCCTAAAGGGGGTGTACGAACAGAGAGATCTGGGGGTATGTGCACAAATCATTGAAGGTGGCGGGGCAGGTTAAGAAAGCAGTTAAAAAAGCTGGGCTCCTGGGCTTCACAAATAGAGACATAGGGCTCAATTTTGCTAGTGTGGGCGAGCTGGGGCGTGTCAGGTGGCATTCGTGCCAGGACCCCGACTTCGAAGTGAAGTGGGGAAAAATTGCGATTTTCCCCTAATTGGGCAATTGATTTCCAATGAGCCTTTTCATCCAGAAAGTCGCCTCCGATGATGTCATTAATGCTGCTGGATTTAAGGCCTGCAAGCAGCCTTGCTTCTTCTGGAGACTGCAAACTTTATAACCATTGCAGTAAGGACTTCATTGATCGACTATGTCCACCAGTAGGCCAAAGTTTGCTCCACGCTTCGATGAGCCCCCCCTCCAAGCTCTGGTGGAGGGAGCAAAATCCAATAAGGAGGTGTTCTTCCCTTCCTCAGGGAGAAAAAACCCACCCCAGCAGTCTAAAGCTGTGTGGCTGCAAGTGGCTCAGGAGGTCAACTCAATATCGATGAACCGCAGAACCTGGCTGCAATGCAGGAAGAGGTTTCATGACCTTCTCCACACAGGAAAGTGAGTAGGACTTTCCCATCAGCCTCAATCTGATCCCCATTGCCTCTCCTCACCAGCACTCTGCTTTGCCAACTTCTTCTTCCCCATCCCACTTGACACTTACATCCCTGCACCCTTACCCATTCCCTCTCTCTCTATGGTCACATTCACTTAACTATTCGACCATGTAGCCCTCACACTCACTGTGATGCAATGACAACAATTTACAACAAACAGGGAACACGCTTTGTCTCCTTCTAAGCATCTATGCAATGCATTCTCTAAACTCACTCCTTCATTCTCACTCAAACCCCACTTGTGTCCCTCATTGCAGGAAAAGAGAGCCCACAATAAGAGGGAAACAGCCATGACAGGAGGAGGGCCACCCTCAGTAGCCCAGCTCACCGCTTGGGAGGAGGCGTCCCTGGAAATCACCGGCATCGAGGATGATTCCCAAGTGGGGGATGGACAGATGGGTGCATCACAGCAAGCTGGTGACAGAATAGTTTGGCATTTCTCTCATTGACATTGCATGAGTCACGGATAATGATTCTGATGCTCTAACAGATTGACTTAAGATCATCTGCACTATTCAATATGCATGTAACCTTGGCCACACATCTCTAACTCTTTCCTTTACTCCCCACAGGACCATCAAAAGCCCCCATTCCCACGGTCCAGGGGGAACAGCCTGAGCCTCAAGACTCCTCCGAGAAAGCTGCAACCTCTGAGGGCGCAGCGTCAGGAGAATTCAGCGCATCCAGCACCAGCGCAGACAGTCACACATCGGTGGGACCTTCGCGAGATAGAGTAGTGTTGTCACCTTGTGTATCACAGATCACAAATGAGCATCAGCAGATGGTGGAGACAGGGACAGCAGTGGAGAGTCCTCATCGGCAGGCGCAGGACACTGCCAGCTCGCTCAGCTGCATGTCAACCCTGTGCCTTCGGGTCCATCCAAAAGGAGAGCAGTGCTGGAGCTCCAGGAACAGGTGCAGGACTCTCTGGCAGGTTTTGTCTCCAGGGTCGCTGCGAGTGTGGAGTGAATGGAGGAGTCCATCGCGAACATGAGCAGAGCATTTGTGGAGGCATTGGCACATGAACGCAACACCGCAGAAATGATGGCAACCTCCGTGGAAAGGATGGCTACCTCCATGGTAAGGCTGGCTTCCATAGAGGAGAGGATGGCTATGGTAGAGGAGAGGATGGCTACGGCCATGGAGGAGCTTAGTCGCCATGGTCTTGAAAACATGGTCATTGTTCAGAATAGAATGACATCTCTTGAGGAGTAATGATCAGCTATTGAGCATACAAACCAGACCTTCATGGAAGTCCTCTGGAGTAGAACTTCCAGTGCAGAAATGGGTCCTCATGGCCCCCCTGAAGTGCAGCAAGGTGCTGTCAAGCCACTTGCTAGCTCTGAAGTGGGGCTGACCCATGAGAGGGATGTTGGTGGCAGACAACAAGGAAGTGGTGGATCCTCTCCAAGCGCTCACACGACCATGCCGCTGCAAAGCCCTCGGTCAGAGCCCCACCAGAGTCCTCACCCAACTGAAATGGGCGTCTCAGCCCCTGCACAGCTGCAGGACCAGCAGAATGTTGCCGAGCCCTCACAGGTTTGCAACCCCAGAGGATGGCCGCCAAAGATGTCGAGACAGGAGCAGCAAGAAAATGAGCAAGGGACCATCACATCTACTGAAGCCACAGGGGAAGCACCACTTAGGAGCACGCGTAAGAGGAAGCTAAAGCACAAGTAGTCACAAGGGTAGTCACTTGGGTGTTGTGATGTATTGTTTTTTGACCAGCCATCCTTGTCATGGTATCATAAACAGATTTGTTAGCAAACTGTTGAGGTTGTGGCCTGTGTCATTTCACCAATGGGACTTCCACATTGAGGGCTTAGGGCGACTTGCAATTGTCAGTATGGTGGTCAGAGTAATAGGAATCTGCAGGTTCTTGTCCATTGTCGATGCTCTGGTAAGAAGGTGCGAGGCCAAAGTGTTTGATTGTGCAGGCTAAGCAAATCTGGCCAACATGAGTGCATCCCTTGCATCCCGGCCAACAATGTGGTCGCACGCTGGCGCCATCTGGCCTGTGCAGCTTCAGGTGGGTGAGCAGTAGCTTGGCGCTCCTGTTGTTGCTGCTGCTGTTGGGTGCAGCTGTTGCTCATGGGTCTGCTGCTGCTGCGGATGGTCTTCGTCCAAATCTGATGTCCAAGGGGAAAGGAAATAAATGTTCGCCATGCTTCTGGTTTATGCCTCAGTTGAGGAAGTGCTCATTCAAGGTGGGGAGAGGGGTTTCCCAGCAGGTCATACTGGAGATGGGTGTCAGGCTCCAAACTTCCACAACAATGAGTATGCTTGCTCAAAGCTCCCCCAGACCTGAGACAACAAAGTTCTGCCACCTACAAGTGATCATTGGTGAAAACTCCTTTTTAATGGTGGAGCTGCAGCTGTTCCAGTGGAGGCATGTAGGAAGGGGGAAATGTCGAAAAATCAGAAAGGCCTCTCAAAATGTGATTATAGAGGCAATTAAGTGGTTGTTAAGGGCATTAAGGGCCTATCCCGCCTCTTGGAGGCTGGATGGAAACGGGGTCTGCAAACACGAATGTGGGAAAATTGCTCGGAGGTGGGATGGATGCGGGATCGGAGCCGCCCGCCATTTTTTTGCAATTTTGACAACTCACACACCTCCAAACCCACCTCCTCGGGCCTGGTAAAATTGAATCCATAGAGCACAAAAGCAAGGAAGTTATGACGAACCTTTATAAAATACTGGTTCGGCCTCAACTGGAGCATTATGTCAAATTATAGGCACTGCAATTTAGGAAGGATGTGAAGGCCTTAGAGAGGGTTCAGAAAAGATTTACGAGAGTGATTCCAGGGATGAGCGACTTCAGTTACATGGATTGTCGGGTCCTCAAAATTCCCACATTCCCCAAAGTTATTAATAAAGGGACCCTGAAGGACAAGTTATTAATAAGGGTACCCTAAAGGAAATGGCTTCTGGATCTTGTGGCAGAAACCTGCAAGATTGAAAGCAGGATCCTGCAAAAATGGCAGGCCAAGTTCAAAAGGCTTTGAAAACCCTGACATGCCTGGGCCTGTGGGAGACTTGTTATTATGAAGCCAGACAACTAGATGATGCAGAATATGCATTCTTCATTTTTGAAACAAATCAACTCAGGAAAGACTTAATTTTGAACCCATCAAACCTTTGCATAAATAATCGCTTACAGTTTAAACTGGCTACCAAGCCAGGAAGATACCGATTCACATTATGCATAACACACACTGAGACATTAAAGACCATTTAGCAATGGGGCAACCACCGAAAAAAGCAGTTAAGGTGAACGACTATAATCACTTTAACAAGCCCACCAAAAATCGGACAAAGAACTAACCCTGATTTGGCACGCAGATAACGAACTTCGAAATAGTATAATTGTAGACCCACCGGTAACCAGGGGCAAGCAAGGCAAGAAGAAGGCGGGCCGACGAGCAAGCAGAGAAGGGCAGTGTGGTGAAACATTGGGGACGAGCAGGCACACGCTCGGGTGCAGAGTTACTCGAAATGCAAAGAAGCAGACAGGCACGGTGGGGCAGGCTCGACTGAAGATGACTAGGCTGCAACCGCAGCCTCACATGAGGAACGACCACGAGCACCGCGGTAACAAAGGGCTGGGTAAACCACACCTTCAGATCATTACCACTGCACAGGTAACGATCTAGGCCACCGTGACCGAGCCGACACCGAAGACCGCCAACCAAACCCCAACCGCAACAAAACTTCGACGACCAGACCACCACCAGAAGAACAAAACCCGAAGTTTTCCACTTTACAAGATAAAGTACCCAACAAAGACTTTGCTCCCTATCTCTAATGGAGAAAAGAGGGTATTTTACTCAGACAACTCCACCACCGCGCCCTGGGAAAACATGGTGATGGCAGGCCCCAAAGGACACAAAGAGCGAACCCCAAAACCGCAACCGGCTTAATTGACTGGATTCAACCTGTCCAGAAACGCTTATTGGTGAGCATAATCCCTGGCCCCTTATAGCACAATTTAGTTAGATATTGGGATTATTAACGTGATTTTTCCCTTGTTGTGCCATGTGTTCCCCATTCTTAATTAAGTGTACTTTTATATGCCTGTAACTATTCCAGTAATTTTCAGTGTTGTAATTTTATTGTGCCTTTAATAAAATACAGTTTTCTTGCACCAAACCAGTTGTCTACTCCAATTCTGTATCGTACCTACGTCCGATGTCTAGAACCCAGGGGTGTGGGAGCGATTTGAACCACTCAAAACAGTCAGGGGCAAGCTGACTGTGTACACCAAAAACCCCTACAGGTAGACTAGAGAAGCTGGGGTTGTTCTCCTTAGAGCAGAGAAGGTTGAGAGGAGATTTGATAGAGGTATTCAAAATCATGAGGGGTCTAGGCAGAGTTGTTAGAGAGAAACTGTTCCCAATGATGGAAGGGTCAAGAACCAAAGGGCACAGATTCAAGGTGATTGGCAAAAGAACCAAAGGCGACATAAGGAAAAACCTTTTACGCAGCAAGTGGATAGGATCTGGAATGCACTGCCTGAAAGGGTGGTGGAGGCAGGTTCAATCATGGCTTTCAAAAGGGAATTGGATAATTACCTGAAGGAAAAAAACTTGTTGGGCTACGGGGAAAGGGCGGGGGAGTGGGATTAGCTGAAGTGCTGTTGCAGAGAATCGGCACGGGCTTGACGGGCCGAATGGCCTACCTCTGTGCTGTAACCATTCTATGATTCTATGATACTCCATTTCCTTGATGCTAATGGTTTGTCAAGAAAAAAAAAATTGTAGATTATCAGGAACTCCGAGGCCCAGTGTAAGTTTCAGGTTTATGCAAACCTTCCAGATTGTATTGAAGTACTTTGGAACAGAATGATGCTGATTTGATCATCCACAATGCAGAATTTATCATCTCTACGGTGCTGCTGTGAAAAGCTGCTGCGCAGAGGCTAGTGGTTGGATTTCCCTCTTCTTGATGAGGTAGCAGGACTTCTGGCAGCCCTCTCATCCTGCTATGACCCTGACCTATTTTCATCATGGGTCAAGGTTCATTTGCTATGCAGGGAAGGTATCCAGTGGGAGTCAGTAACCCAGTCAGTAAAATCCTGTCAGTTCTGGGGGTTGGGGGGCTTTAACTGCAGCACCAGAGGAGGCGGTTGTATTAGAACCACCTGGTGGACTACTGATGTATATAATAATAAAGCCATGTGCAGTACAGTTCCTACCATATCACGTTTAAGCAGTTGGTCACACCGCAGGCAAAGGTTGCACAGGCAGAAAGGGAATGGGTGACCAACAGGCAGAGTAGTAGGTGCAGGCAGGTAGTCCAGGAGTCCTCTGTGGACATCCCCCTCTCAAACAGATATACCACTTTGAATATTGTTGAGGGGGATGGCTTATCAGCAGAAAGCAGCAGCAGCCAACTTCCTGGCACCAGGAGTGGTTCTGCTGCACAGGACGGGAGGAAAAAGAGGGGTAGAGCTATAGTAATAGGGGATTCTATTGTAAGGGGAATAGATAGGCATTTCTGCGGCCGCAAACGAGACTCCAGGATGGTGTGTTGCCTCCCTGGTGCAAGGGTCAAGGAAGTCTCAGAGCGGCTGCAGAACATTTTGGAAGGGGAGGGTGAACAGCCAGTTGCCGTGGTGCATATAGGTACCAACGATATAGGGAAAAAGCGGATGAGGTCCTAAAAGCTGAATAATAATTCCAAAAGATCTAAGAGCATTAAAAAAACAAGCCTGAAGGCTTTGTGTCTTAATGCGAGGAGCATTCGTAATAAGATGGATGAATTACCTGTGCAAATAGAGGTAAACGAATATGATATGATTGGGATTACGGAAACATGGCTCCAGGGTGGCCAAGGCTTGAACTCAACATCCAGGGGTATTCAATATTCAGGAAAGATAGGCAAAAAGGAAAAGGAGGTGGGGTAGCATTGCTGGTTAAAGAGGGGATTAATACAATTGAAAGGAAAGATATTAGCTCTGATGATGTGGAATCCGTATGGGTAGAACTGAGAAATACAAAGGGGCAGAAAACGTTAGTGGGAGTGGTATATAGACCTCCAAACAGTAATGCAGAGGTCAGGGAAGCATTAAACAGGAAATTAGAGAAGCGTGCAATAAGGGCACTGCAGTTATCATGGGTGATGTTAATCTACATATAGATTGGGCTAACCAAATTAGTAACAATACTGTAGAGGAGGAATTCCTGGAGTATATACGGGATGGTTTCCCGGACCAATATGTTGAAGAACCAACTAGAGATCAGGCCATCTTAGACCTGCTATTATGTAACGAGAAAGGATTAATTAGCAATCTTGTCGTGCGAGGACCCTTGAGTCGGAGCGATCATAATATGATAGAATTCTTCATTAAGATGGAGAGTGAAATAGTTGACTCAGAGACTAGGGTCCTGAATTTAAATAAAGGAGACTACGATGGTATGAGGTGTGAGTTGGGTAGGATTGATTGGGGAATGTCACTCAAAGGGTTGACGGTGGATGGGCAATGGCAAACATTCAAAGATCGCATGGATGAACTACAGAATTTGTTCATCCCAGTTTGGCATAAAAATAAAACAAAAAAGGTGACTCAACCGTGGCTAACAAGGGAAATTAGGGATAGCATAAGATCCAAGGAGAGGACACATAAATTGGCCAGAAAAAGGAGTAAACCTGAGGATTGGGAGCAGTTTAGGATCCAACAAAGGAGGACAAAGGGATTAATTAAGAGGGGGAAAATAGAGTAAGCTTGCAGGGAACATAAAAACTGACTGCAAAAGCTTTTATAGATATGTGAAGAGAAAAAGATTGGTGAAGTCAAATGTAGGTCCCTTGCAGTCAGAATCAGGAGAATTTATAATGGGGAACAAAGAAATGGCAGACCAACTAAATACATACTTTGGTTCTGTCTTCACAAAGGAGGACACAAATAACCTCCCAAAGATGTCGGTGAACATAGGGTCTAATGAAAGGGAGGAACTGATAGAAATCAGTATTTGTAGGGAAATGGTGTTAGGGAAATTGATGGGATTGAGGGCCAATAAATCCCCTGGGCCTGATAATCTACATCCTAGGGTACTTAAGGAAGTGGCCCTAGAAATAGTAGATGCATTGCTGGTCATCTTCCAAAATTCGATAGACTCTGGAACAGTACCCATGGATTGGCGGATAGCTAATGTTACCCCACTGTTCAAAAAGAGTGGTAGAGAGAAAACGGGGAATTACAGACCGGTAAGCCTGACATCGGTAGTGGGGAAAATGCTAGATTCCATTAAAAAGGATGTAATAGCAGTGCACTTGGAAAACAGTGACCGGATCAGACAAAGTCAACATGGATTTACAAAAGGTAAATCATGTTTGACTAATCTACTGGAATTTTTTGAGGATGTAACTGGTAAAATAGATAAGGGAGAACCAGTAGATGTGGTGTATTTGGATTTTCAAAAGGCTTTCGATAAGGTCCTGCATAAGAGATTAGCGTGTACAATTAAGGCACATGGGATTGGGGGCAAGGTATTGACTTGGATAGAGAACTGGTTGGCAGACAGAAAGCAAAGAGTTGGAATAAACGGGTCTTTTTCCAAGTGGCAGGCAGTGACTAGTGGGGTACCGCAGGGATCGGTCCTTGGACCCCAGCTATTCACAATATATATTAATGATCTGGACAAGGGAACTAGATGTAATATCTCCAAGTTTGCAGATGACTCAAAGTTGGGTGGGCGTGTGTTCTGTGAGGAGAATGCCGAGAAACTCCGGGATGATTTGGACAGGTTGGCTGATTGGGCAGAAGCATGGCAGATGCAATATAGCATTGATAAATGCGAGGTTATCCACTTTGGTGTCAAAAACAGGAAGGCAGATTATTATCTGAATGGCAATAGATTGGGAGAAGGGGAAGGGCAATGAGACCTGGGCGTCCTTGTGCACCAGTCGCTGAAGGTAAGCATGCAGGTGCAGCAGGCGGTTAAGAAGTCAAATGGTATGTTCGCCTTCATAGCGAGAGGGTTTGAGTACAGGCACAAGGATGTCTTGCTGCAGTTGTACAGGGCCTTGGTGAGACCACATCTTGAGTATTGTGTGCTGTTTTGGTCGCCTTATCTGAGGAAGGATGTTCTTGCCATGGAAGGAGTTCAGCGAAGATTCACCAGGCTGATCTGGGATGGCAGGAATGACGTATGAGGAGAGATTGGGTCGATTGGGCTTATACTCGCTGGAGTTTAGAAGAATGAGAGGGGATCTCATTGAAACTTGTAAAATTCTGACAGGACTGGACAGACTAGATGCAGGAAGGATGTTCCCGATGGTCGGGGAGTCCAGAACCAGGGGTCACAGTATAAGGATAAGGGGTAAGCCATTTAGGACAGAGATGAGGAGGAATTGCTTCACCCAGAGAGTGGTGAACCTGTGGAATTCTCTACCACAGAAGGCAGTAGAGGCCAATTCATTAAGTATACTCAAGAAGGAGTTGGATATATTTCTTAAGGCTAAAGTGATCAATGTATATGGGGAGAAAGCAGGGACAGGGTGCTGAATGTGGATGATCAGCCATGTTCGCATTGAATGGCGGATCAGGCTCGAGGGGCCGAATGGCCTACTCCTGCTTCTATCTTCTATGTCTTTGTCTATACCATGTTGTGCTGATGTATATATATGCTGCATCACAGGATATCACAAGATTGACAATAAGGATGCGATTGCGGATTTCCTAGCTGAAATGTTTGTTGGAGGATAATCCTGCCAACCAACAGAGGGACTGTTAGAGGTTCTTCGTTTTGCAGAAAAATTAAAAAGTCCGAGGTAAATTTCGAGCACATGTCGCTGAACTGTTGACGTTGCCAGAGTCCAGATGGCCGCACCTATGGGAATAATAGGCTGCTTGGGTGAGTTCCATCGTGACCGAGAGACTTTTGGAGCATATGTGGAGTGGCTAGAAATGTTTTTCATCGCGAATATTATCGTCGAAGTCCTCGTTGATATAAACCGTAACCGGACGGTTTTAGAAATTAAACAGGCTATTTTTTGACTGAAGCAGGCCCCGAGGTTTATGAAACCCTAAAAAAATGTCTTGTTCCCACCAAGCCGAAGGACACGCCACTAAAGGAGATCCTACCCAAGTTAGAACAGCACTACAGTCCTGAGCCCCTGGAAATTGCTGAAAGTTATCGTTTTGGAACACGTGATCAATTAAATGATGAGGCTATCAGTGAGTACATTGTAGCTTTAAAAAAGCTATTCTTTCACTGTTATTTAGGAAACTTTCAGGACCGAGCTTTACGTGACCGCTTTGTTCGTGGGTTTAAAAATGTACATATCAGAAGTAAATTGCTGACAAACCCTAACTTGAGTTTTGACTTAGCTTTTCAGAAAGCTATGTCGATGGATATGGCCAACCGATGCTCCCAAGAGTTCCGCGCCATTTCCAGTCATCAGACAATCGAGGTGAATCGTCTGCAGGCTAAAAGTAAAAGGCAGTTGGGCCCCAAGGCCTCAGCAACTGGCCAAGGTAACAGTGCAGTGAAGCCATGCTATCGGTGCCTGCGACAACACATCGCTCCAAGCTGTCCATATATGAAGGCAGAGTGTTTCTACTGCAAGAAAACTGGGCATCTTGCGAAGGCATGCCGACAGAAGAGTAAACCAACTGGCAATGCTCGAAGTAGAAATCGGCAGACACTACATACCATTGAAGAGAAGCAGCTGGACGAGGAGTTTCTGGAGATTCACGTCATCAGGAACATGAAGGTATCTGACAGCGATTCGCAAGTTATCGTCATCCAAGTAGATGTCGCAGGGACCAGGATTTCCATGAAAATCGACACTGGTGCATCCGTGAGCGTAGTACCGGAATCGCTGTATCGCGACAAGGTGCGTGATTATCGACTAGAGAAATCGAAGGTAGAGCTGTGAGGCTACTCAGGAGAGCAAATCCCTGTAGTAGGAAGTGTCACCATACCAGTGAAGTACAAGGATCGGTGTCAGAGTTTGCCTCTCATAATAGTGGCAGGAGACACGCCTGCCTTGACAGGTAGAAATTGGTTGGGATCACTGATGCTGGATTGGAATGAGATTTTTCGTGTGGAAGCAAAATTTGCATCGAAAGATGATGTCATCAAGCAGTATCCGAAGGTGTTCAGTGAAACAGGCAGTCAGATCCAGGACTTCAAGGTGAGTGTCAGAGTGCAGAAGGACGCAAGACCAGTTTACTGCAAGCCACGTCCCATACCATACGCACTCAAGGAAAAAGTTGAGCAAGAACTCAAAAGACTAGAAATTGAGAACATTGGCCCAGAAATTGGTGTCGGGGGCTTCCCGCGGGTGCAAGCCCCCGACCTACACTTACATAGCGCGCCGACAGTTGAAGCCTGGCCCTGCGTGGATTTCCTGTCAGTGGCCTGGTTCAGCTCCCGGCACGCTGTGCTTGCGTGATCCAGCGGCGTAGTTAGTCCGATGAGCCGGCTGGGATCACGTGAGCACTGGGCAACCAATCGGAGGTTGCAAAAGTTCATTCATGAGTTTGATAGTAAGAACTGTCAAACGCATGAAAACTCCGGGCGCACAAAACAGTACTTAAACTTCAAATAAAAGTTAAAAAAAATCCCACTAATTAAATGAACTATTAATAACTGTAAAAAAACTAATTTAAACAATTATTCAAATTTTTGAAAAAAATAATTTTTTAACAAATCGGGTCTAAAAATACACTTACTTTACTGTAAAGTCTTTAAAAATAATAAACCTGTGGAAAAAAATTTCTAACTTTAATTGATAGACCACTTACCTTTTAAAACTAAGTACTTACGTCTACTTTTTTCTCGCTTAAAAACTGGAGGCCTTATCGCACGGACAACCCTGTAAAAAAAAAGGAATTTCAGCGTGCCCGCGCAGACTCCTGCGCGCACACATTCCACCTCTGAACCCCTTGGTTCAGAGGAAAGGAAATGCCGGTTTTCCGCACATGCGCTGTGCATGCTGAAAACCGGCACTTCCATCGGGCCCACGTGTGAGTACATGGTGCTTACTCACGCGTTGGGACCCGAATTACTGGGCCATTATCTCTAAGGTAGATCTGAGTAATTAGGCTACACCCATTGTTGTTGTACCTAAGTCAGATGGTAAGGTAAGGTTGTGTGGTGATTATAAGGTAACCGTAAACCAGGCTGTAGAGTGTAATCTACCCAATACGTTGCCAAATGTTGATGATTTGTTCACAACGCTGACAGGTGACCAGATCTTTTCGAAGTTAGATCTAACAAGCGTCTACCTACAACTTGAGTTAGATGAAGAGTCTAGCTCATGCGTGACTATAAATATTCACCAAGGCCTATATCAGTTCAATAGGCTACCAGTTGGAGTGTCTTCTGCCCCCGACATATTCCACGGGGCGATGAAACAAATTTTGCAAAGGATTGAAGGGGTAGTGTGTTATTTGGATGACATACTCATTTCAGCACCAAACAGGCAAATACACGATGAGGTGCTGAATGACGTACTCAAACGGCTAGAGAAGCACAGAGTACGAGTGACAACTCACAAGTGTGAGTTGTTTCAAAACTCAGTGGAGTACTTAGGGCACAGAGTAGACAAAGATGGTTTACATCCAACCAAGGGAAAGCTGGATGTAATCAGAAATGCACCCAGTCCCAAGTCTTTGAACTTCGATCATTTTTGGGTCTTTTGAATTATTACGGAAAAATCCTCCCAAACTTGGCTACATTGTTAAATCCACTGAATGAGCTGTTGAGAAAACAGGTCCCTTGGAAGTGGTCAAAAGAATGCGACACAACATTCAAAGAGGGCAAAAGCCAATTAGTACAGAGTACCATGTTAGTTCACCATGATGTATCTAAGGAGATCAAGCTAGCGTGTGACGCCTCTCCGTACGGAGTTGGGGCAGTGATCTCTCATGTACTAGACAATAGGGAGGAGAGACCAATTACTTTTACTTCACGCACTCTCAGTGCCAGTGAGTGGAATTATGTGCAGATCGACCACCAGGACCACTCGGCTCCTGACCTCATTACAGCCTTGGTCCAAACATGGACAAAAGAGCTGAATTCCAGAGGTGAGGTGAGAATGACTGCCCTTGACAGCAAGGCAGCATTTGACCGATTGTAGCATCAAGGAGTCCGAGTAAAACTGAAGTCAATGGGAATCGGGGGGGAAAACTCTCCACTGTCTGGAATCATACCTAGCACAAAGGAAGATGGTTGTGGATGTTGGAGGTCAATCATCTCAGCCTCAGGACATCACTGCAGGAGTTTCTCAGAGCAGTACCCTAGGCCCAACTCTCTTCAGCTGCTTCATCAATGACCTTCCCTCCATCATAAGGTCAGAAGTGGGGAAGTTCGCTGATGATCCATTCGCAAATCTTCAGATAATGAAGCATGCAGCAAGACCTGGATGATATTCAGGCTTGGGTTCATAAGTGGCAAGTAACATTCGTGCCGCACAAGTGCCAGGGAATGATTATCTCCAACAAGCAGGAGACTAACCAACACCGCTTGACACTCAATGACATTACCATTGCCGAATCCCCCACCATCAACTTCCTGGGGGTAGCCATTGACCAGAAACTTAACTGGTCCAGCCACATAACGAGCAGTTCAGAGGCTGGGTATTCTGCGGTGAGTGTCTCACCTCCTTATTTCCCAAAGCCTTTCCACCATCTACAAGGCACAATTCATAAGTGTTCCATCAACACTCAAGAAGCTCGACACCATCCAGGACAAAGCAGCCCGCTTGATTGGCACCCCATCCACCACCTTAAACATTCACTCCATCCACTACCGGCACACCCTGGCTGCCGTGTGTACCATCTACAAGATGCACTGCAGCAACTCGCCAAGGTTTCTTCAGCAGCACCTCCCAATCCTGTGACTTCCACCACCTAGAAGGCCAAGGGCAGCATGTGCATAGGAGCACCATCACCTGCAAGTTCCCCTCCAAGTTACACACCATCCTGGCTTGGAAATATTTCGCTGTTCCTTCATTGTCATTGTGTCAAAATCCTGGAACTTCCTCCCTAACAGCACTGTGGGAGTACCTTCACCACATGGACTGCAGCGGTTCAAGAAGGCGGATCACCACCACTTTCTCAAGGGCAAGTAGGGATGACCAATAAATGCTGGCCTTGCCAGCGATGCCCACATCCCATGAGTGAAATAGATGTGCTTGGCATCTCTGTGCAACATGGCATATAGTATACCCCAATATCTGGAGTTTGCCTTGTAAATAACCTGACTGTTAAATGTTTAATCTGTGGAATAATGCAACTTGAAACAAAAAATTAACCATGTTCATGAACTAAACAAACCTTTTTTCACTGAAACCTCTACCATGCTGTAGAATACAAATTATAAGACACCTTGGCGGAGAAATTATTTCACCCATTTATTGGGCATAAAACAGGGGCAAAATAAGCAATTTTTCAGGGCTGGAAAGCTGTGCTGGAATTATGCTGATGGGTCCCAGGGCACAATTTCGGATGATGCTCGGGCCTCTAGCTCTGCATGCGCCGGCCATTTTGGGCGTAATACAAGCAACTTAAATTAAGATGACTGTGTCGGTTGTAAGATTCGCGAAATTTTCATTAAATAATCACGTAGGAAAATAGGGTTAATAAAACAGCTTTATTGACCAAAAGAAGCTTATACAGAGAAACCTTTGATAAAAGGGCACACAAAATGGCCGCCAGACCTCGTGACCAGCTTCTGGGACCATTTGAATTTCTGTTACTGCAAGCCAGACAGGTTTGTGGATTGAAGACATTAAAAGCCCGCGGAAACCAGTTTCGGGAAGCCGAAACTCATAGAACTGAGTATACATATTGATTAGATTATGAGTACAGGACAGATTTGGGTGGCAGGATGAGACCCATCAAGAAATGGGCGGACAATTGAATGAACGCTAAACCCATTACACTGTACAAAGAGAAGCCATTTAACAGCCATCCAGGGCAATCTCCAGACCGATCAATAAACAAACCAAGTTACGGTAACAAAGCAAAGACATTATCGGCCCAGGAAGGCCAGTTCAGCTATCACCGACTCCCGTTATGAAGACAAAACACCCCTGCAGAGAGTTCTGCCCGCCAAAATTATTACAAAGACAGGACTATGATTTGGCGGGAGATAAGAATGTTCCAAAAGGGTATAACTGTGGATTAAGTAAAGTCCATCAGTGAGTTCTCCATCGGTACGCTTCGGGACAGACTCCGTCGGAACCAAGCAGCACTTCGGTTCGGACCGTGTTCGGTGTTCGGCCAGGCAAGGCCCAGCCACGACGAGAGGATGACGAGAAGATTTCGGCTTGGAAGCCAGCTCGGCCAGGCAAGGCCCGGCCACGACGGGAAGACGACGAGGGAGGCCCGGGTACTTTTGTCGGGAGATCATCGACGACCCAGGCCGGAGAAGAAGACCCTCAGGGCCCAGGTACTCCAATCAGAAGGACAATTATGACTGTATAAAGAGTCATCGGGAGATCATCGATGACCCAGGGCCCGGTACTCCAGTTCGTCAACATCACATCGGCGAGCGCTCATCGCAGGAGAACCAAGAGGAAAACAAGCTGCGCCAGAAGCTTCCAAACCCACGTGACGACGGAAAGCTGTTTCGAAAGGCTGCAAAGCCTTTTTCGCAATTCTTAAAGTGGTGAGCATGATCCCGAGTCCTTCAAATCGAAACTTAGTTAGGTCTAGGGGAGGGGGTTAAGGGTAATTGTAATGTGTTACCCCTTTTGCGATGTGCCGTGTGTTCCCCATTTCTATAGAGTTAAGTTTATAGGTGTGTGCATGCTTGTAGTTGCTTTAATCTGTGCATATGACATGTATTTTATAATGCTGCAAACTGTTCAATAAAGGCATCCATTTTGTGCTATTCGACCTGGTCTATTGAGTTTTTCTGCACTACAGCTCCCTGCACCTAAGTCCAAGGTCTAGGACCGTAGGGGCGAGTGGGTCGAACCACTCATGGGTAATTATTGCAAGAAGCCTGGCAGGAGACCAGAGCAAGCAAGAGAAACCCCCTACAGAGATGGCGACCGCGGCAGGACCTTTGCAGCAGGAATGTAGTGTTTTAGATCAAGGTCTGAATAAACGAAATGTGATGGATGACTGAATAGCGGATTATGTTTTTGGGAAGGTAAACCTTACAAAACAGTGGATATCCGACCTATTAAGAGATAGGCGCCCGCTAGACGCATCCATCAAGTGGACAGAAAGCAAAGAGCACAAAAGATCTGTAGAAAAAGCGGTCTGGCTGATGTGCTACAAGAAGCAAGTCCAGCTTTTGGACCAAGTCGTTGTAGCACAGACGGCCCAGATCAAAAGGTTACTAGCAGAAGTAGAGGAAAAGGTTGCGGGAGGAAAGAGACTGATTGCATCGCTCAACGCGCTGAATCAGGAACGCCACTCCGTAACCAATCGCCATGAGACCAAGATAGATTACTTGGAGTGTCAGGTCACTGAGGCCAAGACCAATGAAGGAAGAATGAGAGACAGGTGTGTCCGCCTAGCTCAGCAGGTAAAGGCACAGGAGGAGAGTATTCTGGGAGCTAGAGCAGCGTACAAGATGGCCATCGAGGATAGGCCTGAGAACGCCGACCATAACGCTTGCCAAAGAGAGCTAGAGGACCTGAGAACGGCCCTAGCGAAGGCAAACGGCTTGGTGTGTCTCATAAACCCACCAGCGAGCCATCTACAGTTAGCCAGGGAATCCAAAAGACCGATTCCGCGAGAGGCATTTGGGGTACCAGCCACCAAGCCCTCGGCACCTCCCAGCTATAATGAGTCTTGGGTTGCGGGGGAGGAAACGGTGGAGTTAGTCGAAGAGATTCCTGAGGTAGAGCAACCCCAGGTAGTCGGGTCGAAGCCGGCATCGATGTGTCCCGCTCGACACCGGAGGCTCGGTCCGGACGAAGACAATGGCGATGACAGACCCCTCATGAATCAGATCGTAATGCCCCACAGCGCACAACAGCTAAGGGCAATGATAAGCCACATCCCAAAACTCTCCGAGTCAGGAGATCCCTCCGTCCATTTTAGGGACGTGGAGCAGACCGCAGCAGTTAATGACTGCGACGGGGGAGAGCAGTCCAGAATGCTGCTGTTCTCCCTGGACAGCTCGATCCTCCAGTGTCTCTCTGACGAGAGCAAGAGAGGGCACCGGGAGTATGAGGTTTTACGGGACGAGATCATGGAGGTTATGGGGGAAAATGACGGAAGTCCGTTCCTCCGATTGGATAGGACGGTACAGCTAGAGGGAGAGCCCCCACGGGTTTTCACCGGAAGGTTGTGGCCAGTGTATCGGCGCAGCTGCCCGGGCGGGCCGGCCCGAGACGGGCTGGACGCTGGTCAAAGGGCTCATTGGCTCCGGTGCCTGGTCACCAATTGCTTGCCACAGGTGAGGGAGCAGGCCAAAACATGGTTTGACCCCAATAACCCCCGCACCACGGAGGAGATAGTACTTGATCAGCTCATGAAAGGTTACAGGAACAGCAAGAGTAAGGAAGTGCTTCCCCCGAAGGGAAAGGTGCATGAGGTGAGGCCTGCAGCTCCTGTTAAAAAGGAATGGCATCAGGAGGTTAATCGCCCTCCCCAAGCCAAGAATAGTTGTTACGGGTGTGGGAAGGAAGGTCACTGGCGCCGGGACTGTAAAAATCCCTGGAAGGATTTAAAGGGAAAAGCTCCCTCAGCCCCAGCCCAAACGCCCATCCGGGAGAAAGGAGCCGATGTGTCGATCCATCCCGATGCGATCGAGTCAGTTTTAGAGGCAATACGGTCTCTAATGACCTCGCAGGGGAAGGTGGCAGTCGCCAACGGCGCTGTTGCTCCCCCAGCCCAAACCGCAGCGCCCCAATGACTAAAGCCCACGCAGCCCGTCTACCTGTGTCCGCTCCGATATGACGCGTGGAGAAGACCCCTTGTGGAGATGGAGGTAGAGAAGGAAAAGGGTAGTTACCTGTTGGATACGGGGGCATCATGTACCGTGATCCACACAGCTAAACCTTTTGCCTCACCTCTGTCTACCCAGGCTCCATTCTCAGTAGCGGGTTTCACAGGCAAAGAACAGGCTGGCGCGTTCTCCATCCCGCACTCCATTCATTTGGGAGCACTCCACACCACATGGACGTGTATCCTGATGGTGGAACGAGAGGGGTGGTAAAGGCATCCTCGGGTCTGATTTCTTGGTGGAACATGGGATCCTCGTGGACCTTAGAAATCACTGTCTCTGGGGAGCCGAGAATGGGTTAGGCAAGGTAGCCGTGATCCCAGGGAAGGGAGAAAAGGGGACCCTGTGCACCATGAAGCCGTCAGGAGGTTACGACCTCGAGCTTATGGTCGCGGACGTCCCAACGGACTTGCAAGCGTTTGTGTCGGACAATCTGACCGCGTTTGCCACCCACAAGCACGACTGTGGGAGGGTCACCGGGTTTGAGGTCAGCGTAGACGGGGACCCCATGATCCGACCCCAAAAGCAGTATAACTTCCCCAAGGAAGCAGAACCCGACATGGAGACAGCAATATCTTCATTGGTGCAGCAGGGCGTGTTGAGGCCGATAGCCACTCACGTGAACTCCCCATTATGGCCGGTAAGGAAGCCGGACAATTCATGGAGGGCCACGGTGGACTACAGAGTCCTCAACAGTAACATCCCAGCCTGCGCGCCCATGGTAGCAGCAGTTGCCGACCGAATAGGGAGTATTCCAGCATCCGCGACCACGTTCACGGTGCTGGATATCTCGAACGGTTTTTGGTCCATTCCGTTGCGGCGGGAGGATCAGTACAAGTTTGCCTTTACTTTTAAAGGGCAACAGTACACTTGGAACTGCTTGCCACAGGGTTTCCACAACAGCCCCAGCATTTTCCATCAGTGCATGGCAGGAAGTTTAAAGGAATTTAGCCAGCCCAATCAGATAGTGCAGTATGTGGACGACTTGCTCCTGTTCACGGATTCAAGGGAGGAGCACGGCCCACTATTAGCCGAATTATTGGAGCTACTGGAAAGGAAGGGTTTTAAAGTAAACCCAAAGAAAGCACGGATCGGCCAGCAGGAGGTGAAATTCCTGGGTCTGACCATCCGCGCTGGGTAAAGAGCCATAGATAAGGCTAGGTGGGAATCGGTGCAAGATTTGCCGATCCCTAACACAGTAACGGGTGTGAGGTCCTTTTTGGGACTGACCGGGTACTGCAGAGACTTCATCGAGGACTATGCAGCCACAGCAGCCCCGCTACTCCGACTCTTACACAAGGGAGTCGAGTGGTCTTGGGACGAGGGTTGTCAGGCAGCATTCGAGAAGTTGAAAAGGGACCTGCAGACCGCGCCAGCCCTAGGGGCCGTAGATGGGGGAGAGGAGTTTTTCCTGGAAGTAGCCGCCAGTGGAGACAGCCTGAGTGCCGTGCTGCTCCAGGAGCGACACGGCAAGCTGAGGCCGGTGGTGTACTCCTCCAGGGTGCTTACGGATGTGGAGAGGAGTTTTTCCAATTGCGAACGGCATCTCCTGGCCACGCATTGGGCTGTGAACAGATCAGCGATCTTCACAGGAACCTCTCCCATCACTCTCCTCACCCACCACACACCCACAAAGATGCTTCTGGATGGAAGGGTTAAGGATGGGACCGTAAGCAGCGCTCGGATTGCTTGCTGGACCCTCCTCCTTTCCCAGATGGATCTCAAGGTTAAAGGTCTTTGCGAGCCGAAGCTCGCGGGCAACATGGTATATCCCGGAACAGCCCATCAGTGTTCCGTCGAAGGGGTATGGGAGGTCAACGTAGGTTTACGGGCTGGGATACACCCCAGAGGCCGCGAGATCTACGTAGACGGTTCCAGCACGGTATCTGCTGGCGAACGACTCACAGGGTGTGGAGTTTATGACCCCGCGGCAAACGTTGCCCTGGCGATTAGGCTCCCCAGCACTATGAGCGCACAGCTGGCTGAACTGTCCGCGGTGGCGTACGTGGTTACCCACCCCGAGATCTTCCCAACCCCATACACGATTTGCTCGGACAGCATGTTCACATGCAATTCGTGTACAGAATACCTGGCCATTTGGTCTCGTCGTGGATATACCTCCGTGGAAGGACGACCTTTAACAGTTAAGCCCTTGCTGGAAAAGATCCTGGCAGCAGTGGGGGAGGAAGGGGAAGTGTTCATCCACAAGGTGAAGGCTCATTCCACCACAGAACCCCGCAGTCAGGGTAACCAGCAGGTGGATGCGCTAGCCAGGGAGGGTGCCCGCAATGGCATTTTCTGGGACCCCTATGGACCCGGACCCGTGGCAGCGATCCGAGGCAGGGAGGGGACTCCAGGGAACACAGGGGTGACACCGCCCCTAGACCTAAAGACCGTCCAAACCCTGGATCCCGCCCTGAAAACAGTCCTCAATGCTATTGCTGAGGGCAAGCAGGTAGAGGGTCCGTACAGTACGGCAGCCCTCTCCGTCAAGGAAGGCATGTTGTTCCGGGAGGAACAGTGGGTTGTGCCGCAGCAGCACTGGAGGGAATTCCTTCAACTGGCCCATGAGGGTCCAGGGGCAGGACACCCCGGGCCTGAGGTTACCTGGCAACAGGTAGAGCAGGCGGGATGGTGGCCGGGACTTCGAGACGATGTCCGCGAGTTCTGTGCAAGCTGTCTTGTGTGCGCTGCAAACAACCCAGACCCCCAGAAAAGGAAGGTGCCCATGGGACACATCAGGAGGGTAGAGGGACCATGGCAGTCGATACAGGTCGGCTACATAGGGCCCCTGCCCACCACCCAGGGAGGCTATAAGTACTGCCTTGTCCTGGTGGATGTGTTTACCAAGTGGGTAGAAGCCTTCCCATGTAGAACAGCTACGGCGCTGGGTACTGCCAAGATCTTGGTCCGGGAAGTGTTCTCACGGTGGGGGCTCCCCCGGTTTGTCGAGTCCAACCGAGGGAGTCATTTCACCGGCCAAGTGATGCAGAACACCCTCATGCTGTTGGGCATTGAAGGGAAGTGGCACGTAGCGCACAATCCTCAGTCATCCGGGATTGTTGAACGCATGAACCGGACCCTCAAGGAAAAGCTGAGGAAAGAGGCAATGGGCTCGCCCCAGAAGTGGGCGGAGATCCTGCCTCTAGTCCTCATGGGGATCCGGGGCCAGCCAGTCCAAAAGTACGGGGTACTCCCCGCACGAGTTAATGACTGGGAGGATCATGCAAACACCCACCCATGTATTAGCCCCGGTGCTCACTGAGGGCCAGCTCCAAGAGGTGAATCGGGACAAGTTCGTCCAAACCCTTTTGGAGCGCCTGAAACAGGTTTATGAGTAAGCGGCTGGGAACATGGGGAGACAGCATCAGGGCAATCGACTGTTGCTGGAACCCCGTAACAAGCAAGAGTGGGAAGTCGGAGACCAGGTCATGTTTAGGAACTATGCCCGAGTAGGGAGTCTAGAACCACTGTACATGGGGCCCTATAGCATTGTAGACAAGGCCAGCCCCATGGTGTACGCAGTGACGGTGCCCCAACGTACTAAATGGTTTCACATTAACCAGTGTAAACTGTTTAAGCCGGGTGCACAAGGGCCAACAACAGGGGTCAGGTCTGAGGACAGAAATCCTCAGCCTGAGATGGAGTCACAGACTACACAGGCTGGAACTGTAGCCTGCGTGAGGGGAGGAGTCATCCCATTGGAGTGGGAGGTCTCCCCGTTAGTTTGGGATTCGGACGAGGAAGAGCCCGAACAGCTCGACCCCGCCCCTGACCTGATCACGGAGGAGGAGGACTCGGAGGACGAAGGTCTCGCCCCCGACTCGAGCTTAGGGGAGGTAGGGATTGGGGGCGGAGACTCACCACCTGTGGGGACAGGTGGGGTGGAGTCGGATGCCACGGATCCCAGCCCCGGGGGGGCGGAGCCTGAGGGAAGGGAGCCGGAGCCGGCAGCTGTGGTGGGACCACAGGCTGCGACGGTGAAGGTCACGATCCCCGGTCCGTTAGCCCTGGGAGCCTCGCCCAAGGTGCCCCCTCGTAGGTCGGCTCGGACGCCTCAGCCCAGAAAGTTTTGGTCAGATTCTCCTTACTTCCCCCAACCTCGATCCAGGGTAGCCCAGGAAAGACATGATTCCCGTTCAGCAGCGACAGGCTGCGGGGGATCAAAGCCGAAGGCCAGTGCAGCCCCGCCACAGGGAGCGGCACGCTGCAGCCCTCACAGGAATTAGGTAGGCCGCCCGAAGGAGGGCGGCGCTGTACATAAGTTTTAGGTGAACATAAGTTTATGTAATGATAAGTTAAGTTAAGTAATTTTAATGTTAGTTTAAGGCATGTAAAGTTTAAGATGATGGGGATGTTTTAAAAGGTAGTTTTCGAAGTCTGCCCAGTATGTGTGTTTGTTTGGAAGCGGGGTCAGGGGACCCGAGCGTCCGTTTAATTAGGCCAGCGCCTATTGGGAGCCTGGCTACATCATCTTATCGGTTACAGAAACCAGGAATACAATGGAGAGGATTCTCATGGTGCTCGCGGCGATCGGGTGCGGGCTGGCCTACTGAGGCCGCACCAAGGACGTCGTCGTGTTCGGATGCTCCGGGGACACAGCCCCCATCGCGACGGATGGGACGGGGAAGCGAGAGGCTGAGGAAACCGCCACCTACTTCCACCAAGGGAGATGGCCAGGATGGCTGGGGTCAAATTCTACAGAATACTCCAGCAAATCCGGGTTTGCCTACCAAGAGACTTCGTTACTGTGCCCTCGGGTGAGGATCATTGCACCCAGAGTCAGCGTTACCGTGGGAAAGAGGATCTGTTTGGTGTGTAATGGGAACGTACCGCTAAGTAGATGGTGGTGGCTTCGAAAGCTGGGAAAGAATATGAAGAACTCTACAATCGAGTGGGAGCGACTGGGTAACAATACCCATCGGACAATTACGGGGACTCACGGACAATTACGTGTGTGTTGGGACAAATGGTGGGAACCAGATGAAGGGATATATGTCTGCGTCTGGGGTTCGAAGTATGTTTGCCCCAAAGGCATATCCATCTTTTTCCAGAGGCAGTGGCAGGATGAAGGGAAAGGGATGATGTGGGACGTCAGCACCCGGGCGTGCGGAGTCCCATTCTCCCCGATTCCGGTAAACACCACTGAACTCATCACCCACCCACGCAAGCCCCTGCCCACGATTCCGGTAGCACTAGCCCAGAAGGAAGGGTGCCCCACCACCACAAAGGGACCAGGGAACGGTTTAGTATTGGTACCCACCGGTCAGATGCTGTACCAAGGGGTACACTACGCGGTGGCCTCAGTGATTTTAAACCTCACTGAGGTATGATTGCCGGAGTGGTGTCCCAAGGAAACGGAGCAATTGTACCAGGTCCTGTTAACCAGGATGTTCAGACAATTTTATGAATTTGACTTTGCCGACATCGACAAAGCCAAATTGTACACCACACCACAGGAAGTTTTGGATCGGGTAGGGTGGCAAAGAAGGGGTACTGTGAATGACATCTTCACTGCTTTTAGTTCCGGGACATCTGTTGTCAATGCTCTAGACAACATGGAGCTGCAGACACTGATTAATGGTCTAAAGGCCCAGTTAAGGAACATACTGACAAACGAAAATAAGGCAGTAGGTTCTGAGCTACATGAGGACCAGGCCATGACACTACACTTAAAAGAAATAATTGCTGAGCTGGAGGAACACACTAGGATGGTAAATGCACTCATTAGGGAGGATCGGAATGCATCCGATCAGGCTGCACAGAACGAGGCTTGTGTGCTATAATGGGCGTGGTTACTGGGCGAGGGCCGCAGTAATCTGGAGGATTTAAAACAAGGTTTGGTCCCGTCCTGGATCAGCAATAAGCACTTGCAAGCGCTCCACCCTTTTGAGAACGCATTAAGTCCGTGCCAGCTCAGACTAGCTGCAGAGGCGTACCCAGTCCCAGTGGACTGCGGACGCTCGAATCACACTATCATGGGAATAGTGGTGAGGATGCCGGTGTTGGGTCCCACAGCAAAACCTGCCCCGGTATACAGGGTGGAGAACATTGGAGTCATTCATGGGGGTGCGCACATTCGTTACGCAGTGGTCCCACCTTATGTCATCAGATGGGAGCATACAATGACAGGCACTGACCTCTCGGGGTGTCGAAGCCGGGGAGCACACATCATCCTGTGTCCCCAGCACTTGAACGCCTTTTTAAAACCACAGTGCGGGTTCAGAGCCGCTAGCGCGAAGCCGGTAAATTGCACCATGGAGGCAATGGCAAAGGACCATGTGCCCCCGCAGGTGGCATATATCGGAGGTGGTACATACTGTGTTACCACTGCAGCGCCTCACTACCATCACGGACAGCACGGGTGGTGTCCGGTCAGTGACAGCAGTTTCTGTTTCAAACCCAGGGCTGAAGTTCAAGTGGCACAACAGCGAATTGTCCCCATTCCTGTACCTTCCACCGTTCACCTCACTGTAAAAGAGAATTTCACAGATTATTAGCGATTCGTTGCGCATTTTGGTTATGTCATTCCCCCTCTCCCCGAACACCTCACCAAGATTTTAAAAGCCGTAATAGTCTCACAGAAGTATTTTTACACACTAGAGCAGAAGACATTGGAGATAGGGAAAGACATATTAGACATAGTCACCCCACCATGGTGGGACCTTTTCACTAATATAGAGATCCCGCCCTGGATTAGAATAGCATCCCACATCCTAGTAGTGTGTCACGTTTTGATTGTAATATATTTACTGTTCGTGCATTGCAAGAGAGGCAAGCGCCTCCAGAGGCACGAGAACACAGGAGAATGGAGAGAACGCTATGTACGAGTGGGTGAAGAGACCCCCGCTTAGGCTGCTATGTATTAAAGGATAAAGCGTCCCTCCACTCTTGGTTTTGGTTACTATATGATTTAAGTGTATGAATACTGTTGTGTTATAACCATTGACTGGTTTTTCAATTTTTGATTAACAAAATGTGTATGCAGGTGGTGTAAAGGGTATCGGCCCCTTTCACATCTGAAAGATGAATGTGTTATAGTTTGAGGTAGTACTGCATATGGTTGTCCAACTGTACACAATGTAATTTTTCTGAAATGGGTACTGCATGTGTCGTGGGGGTTATAGATAGTTAATTACCAGGAATGTTTGGATGTGAGGAATCAGGGAAAATTTGCTCACCAAGGGTTATAGATACTTTAAGCAAGCTATCAGTATCACAGGAGGGACTGTAAGATTCGCGAAATTTTCATTAAGTAATCACGTAGGAAAATAAGGTTAATAAAACAGCCTTATTGACCAAAAGAAGCTTATACAGAGAAACCTTTGATAAAAGGGCACACAAAATGGCCACCAGACCTCGTGACCAGCTTCTGGGACCTTTTGAATTTCTGTTGCTGCAAGCCAGACAGGCTTGTGGATTTTAGACATTAAAAGCCCGCGAAAACCAGTTTCGGGAAGCCGAAACTCATGGAACTGAGCATACATATTGATTAGATTATGAATACAGGACAGATTTGGGTGGCAGGATGAGACCCATCAAGAAATGGGAGGACAATTGAACGAACGCTTAAGCCCATTACACTGTACAAAGAGAAGCCGTTTAACAGCCATCCAGGGCAATCTCCAGACCGATCAATATACAAACCAAGTTACGGTAACAAAGCAAAGACATTATCGGCCCAGGAAGGCCAGTTCAGCTATCACCAACTCCCGTTATGAAGACAAAACACCCCTGCAGAGAGTTCTGCCCGCCAAAATTATTACAAAGACAGGACTATGATTTGGCGGGAGATAAGAATGTTCCAAAAGGGTATAACTGTGGATTAAGTAAAGGCCATCAGTGAGTTCTCTATCGGTATGCTTCGGGACAGACTCCATCGGAACCAAGCAGCACTTCGGTTCAGACCGTGTTCGGTGTTCGGCCAGGCAAGGCCCGGCCACGACGAGAGGACGACGAGAAGATTTCGGCTTGGAAGCCAGCTCGGCCAGGCAAGGCCCGGCCACGACGGGAAGACGACGAGGGAGGCCCGGGTACTTTTGTCGGGAGATCATCGATGACCCAGGCCGGAGAAGAAGACCCTCAGGGCCCAGGTACTCCAATCAGAAGGACAATTATGACTGTATAAAGAGTCATCGGGAGATCATCGATGACCCAGGGCCCGGTACTCCAGTTCGTCAACATCACATCGGCGAGCGCTCATCGCAGGAGAACCAAGAGGAAAACAAGCTGCGCCAGAAGCTTCCAAACCCACGTGATGACGGAAAGCTTGACAATTTCATTCACTTTGCCTCCAATTTCCACCCTTCCCTCACCTTCACATGGTCCATTTCTGACTCTTCCCTTCCCTTCCTCGACTTCTCCTTCTCCATCTCTGGGGATAGGTTATCGACCAATATTCACTACAAGCCCACTGACTCCCACAGCTACCTGGACTACACTTCCTCCCACCCCGCTTCCTGTAAGGACTCTATTCCATTCTCCCAGTTTCTCCGTCTCCGCCGTATCTGCTCCGACGATGCCACCTTCCACACCAGTGCTTCAGACATGTCTTCCTTTTTCCGCAACCGAGGATTCCCCTCTACCGTGGTTGACACTGCCCTCGACTGTGTCAGTTCTATCTCCCGCACTTCTGCCCTCACCCCTGCCCCTCCCTCCCGGAACCACGATAGGGTTCCCCTTGTCCTCACCTTTCACCCCACCAGCCTCCACATTCAACGGACCATCCTCCGGCATTTCCGCTACCTCCAAAGTGATCCCACCACCAAACGTATCTTCCCCTCCCCTCCCCTTTCAGTAGGGACCGCTCCCTCTGAGACACCCTAGTCCACTCCTCTATCACCCCAAACAGCCCTCCCACTTCGCCTGGCACCTTCCCGTGCAAGCGGAGGAGATGTAACACCTGCCCCTATACCTCCCCACTTCCCACTGTCCAGGGCCCCAAACACCCCTTCCAGGTGAAACAGTGATTTACTTGTACTTCTCGCAATCTAGTATACTGTATTCGCTGCTCACGATGCGGTCTCCTCTACATTGGGGAGACCAAACGCAGATTGTGTGACCGCTTTGTGGAACACCTCCATTCAGTCCGTAAGGGTGACCCCGAGCTTCCGGTCGCCTGTCATTTTAATTCACCGCTCCATTCCCACTCGGACCTCACCATCCTTGGCCTCTTGTATTGTTCCATGGAAGCTCAACGCAAACTCGAGGAACAGCACCTCATCTTCTGATTAGGCACTCTGCAGCCTTCCGGACTCAATATTGAGTTCAACAATTTCAGATCATAACCTCGGCCCCTATTACACATTTTTTCTTCCAATTTTTCCACTCCTTTCCCCCCCCCCCTTTCCTTTTGTTTCTCTCTCACATCTGGCAGCTATCTCTTGCCCTGCCAGTACACTTTACACCTAATCTCAGCCTATTACCATCTCGTATAGCTCTTTTGTTTCTTTGACTTCTTTTTCTGATCGCAGCCCTGCCTTCGATCTATTTTCTTTTCTTTCCAGTTTTGAAGAAGAGTTGGACCTGTAGTGTATGTACCTTTAAGAGAGAACTACTTTTACAGCTCCTGTATACTGTAGTACCGGCAGTGACCACACCTGTATATAAGCCTTGAGCATGCCTCTGTACCCCAGTCTTGAGACTACCCTCCTCCAGTAAACACCTGTTGATTGTTAAGTTACAGCATCCGTGTGGTTATTGAAAAACATCATACTCCCCGAATCACGGATCGAACAGTGGCGACGAGTGGCGATTCGAATCTACCTGCAACTCTGCATTTCCCTTCGAGGATTTGCTCCGGGAGGGCGGTGGAAGAAAGTCGAGGCCAGAAACATGGGCGTCGACCACGAGCAACCGCCCAGTCGTCCGGCAGAGAGTGAACATCACAGGGAGGCTGTGGAGAGCTGGGCTTGGTTCCCCAGCTATGACGATCAGCAATAGACTGACGACAGGTACAGCACAGACCCTTCCTGGACAGCGGCTGCTGGAGCTGACCGACGGCAGAGAGAAAACCAAGCAGCATTGAGGAAAAACAAAACGGAGAGAGAGAGGGTAAAGCAACAGCCGGGTTCAGGACCGAGCGGTGGAAACGGGAAATGCGCACAAAAAAGAACGCACAGAGCACAGCCAGGGCTCAAGGGCTGAACAGTGTCCACGGGGAGAAGAAGGGAGAGCGCGGGAGATGCCATTTTTAGAAGCCGCAGCGGAGAAGAAGGGCGAGCGCAGGAAGGAAGGAAAGCACGGGAGACACCATTTTGTGCCAGCAGAGAAGAAGGGGAAGCGTGGGAGACGCCATTTTTGACAGTTAAATCACACCCAGGGATGCCGAAGAGTGGCAGTATCTCTACGTTCGACAATGAAGTCAAAGATTGGGAGACATATGTGGAACGTATTGAGGTGTACTGCAGGGCGAATGAAGTGCCAGATGCTAGGAAAGCACTGGTTTTGTTAAATTCCATGGGTGCAAAAACTTATGGGTTAGTGCGAAACCTAATAACCCCAGAGAAGCCGGTGAGCAAGAATTTCGAAAGCATAGTAGAAATCCTACAGGACCACTTAAACCCCACACCGCTGCTGATAGCAGAATGATTTAAGTTCCATAAAAGGAACCAACACAAAGACGAAAGCAATGCTGAGTACCTAACGGAACTGCGCAAGCTGTCGAAACACTGCCAGTTTGGAGCGGGACTAGCAGATACGTCAAGGGACAAGTTTGTGAGTGGGCTGCAAAGTGAAGGAACCCAGAAATGGCATCTATCAGAAAAGGATCTTACGCTGGACAAGGCTTTCAGTATGGCAGTATCACACGAAGCAGCCGCAAGGGGCGCTGCAGAGATACAACGGAGACCGCAAGAATATGGCACCAATGAAATGTCCTATGGAACAGGGAAGTGCTATCGCTGTGGCAGAACAACACATGACCAGAAGGATTGTTGGTTCAAGGACCAAGTGTGCAGACAATGTGGAAAAGCAGGACACATAGCAAGAGTCTGCAGGTCTGGGAAGAAAACCAACAGTAAGAAATCTCCACAGGAGAAGTACAAAAAGGTACACCAGGTGATGGACAGTAGTTCAGACGAACAGAAAAGTGACACAGACTCCGGAAGCGAGGAGCTGGGTTGTCTGAAACTACATAAGGTAACCAAAATGGAGGATCACCAGACTATCTGGATTACACTCAAGATAGACAGAGTCCAAGTGAAAATGGAATTGGACACAGGATCAGCCCTAACAGTCATAAACCAAAGGGACTACAAGCGGCTATTTTCACATATACCCTTGAAAGCTACAGAGATTGTCTTGAAGACGTACACGGGGCAAAAAGTCTACCCCAAAGGAAAAATAAGGGTGAAAGTGATATAAAGGCCAGGAAATACCTAAAATGGATATATATGTATTGCCAGATGGAGGACCACCACTGCTAGGACGTGAATGGATCCAGAAGATACAATTAGATTGGCATTCCATACAGGCACTGAAGGTTGAGGCCAAAAAGGATGACGACGTCACACCTGGACGACTGTCAAAAATGCTAACTGATGCAAAAGAAGTGTTCCAGGAGGGACTCGGAACACTAAAAGGCATAACAGCAACGATTAAAATAGAGGAAAATGCAAGCCCAAAGTTTCTTAAAGCCAGACCAGTGCCTTATGCGATCAGAACAGCTGTCAAAGCAGAGCTGGAAGGGTTGGAACGTTCAGGAGTACTGTCCAAAGTAGACTGGCTACACCCATCATTCCTGTAATGAAGAGGTCGTTGAGTAATACGCCTGGGTAACCAAAGAAGGTCTGTATCTGTGGGGATTTTAAGGTGACAGTGAACCCAGTCCTTTACACGGTACAATATCCGCTTCCACGAATTGAGGAAATTTTTGCCTCGCTATCTGGAGGTAAACGCTTCACCAAAATTGATCTAGCCCAGGCGTACTTGCAAATGGAAGTAGAAGAAGTCTCGAAACAATACCTTACGATTAACACTCATAAAGGTCTTTATCAATACAGCCGGCTGGTGTTCGGGGTAGCATCATCTCCGGCTATTTGGCAAGGGGCGATGGATCAAGTCCTGCAAGGGATTCCAGGGACCCAGTGTTATTTGGACAACAGCCTGGTCATGGGCGAAAATGACAGTGATCACCTCGCCAACTTGGAGAAGGTGCTCACCAGATTAAAGGAATATGGGCTGCGAGCTAATCGCCACAAGTGCGAGTTTTTTCAGAAGCAGATCTTGAATTGTGGCCACGTCATCGATGAAGAGGGGTTACATAAGTCCCCTGAAAAGATTGAGGCAGTAGTCAAGGCTCCAGCACCGGAAAATGTGTCACAACTGAGGTCAT
Organism: Somniosus microcephalus; assembly: GCF_052327205.1. Classification (NCBI taxonomy): domain Eukaryota; kingdom Metazoa; phylum Chordata; class Chondrichthyes; order Squaliformes; family Somniosidae; genus Somniosus; species Somniosus microcephalus. Next base: position 72,494,153 of record NC_140988.1, read on the forward strand.
TCCTCGGGCTGGTGAACTACTACCATAAGTTCTTACCAAATTTGTCCACGGTATTACACCCACTGAACACCCTACTGCAAACAGGGGTACCATGGAAGTGGAATGATGAACGTAGATGAGCTTTCCAGAAGTGTAAAGAATTGATCACATCAAAAGAGGTGTTGGCCCATTTCAACCCAGCACTACCAATTCGTTTGGCATGTGATGCATCACCCTGTGCTATTGGAGCGGTGCTGTCGCACAAATTCCCAGATGGGTTGAATAGGCCAGTAGCCTTTGCGTCTCGGTCACTAACCTCAGCCGAGCGCAACTACGCCCAGAGTGACAGGGAGGCCCTCAGCCTAATATGGGGAGTAAAAAAATTCAACCACTATCTGCATGGGCAGAAGTTCACCTTGCTGACTGACCACCAACCACTTGTCTCCATCTTTAGTCCTAAGAAGGGCGTTCCAGTGATGACGGCACAACGGTTACAAAGATGGTCCCTGTTTCTAGGGGTGAATCAATATGAAATAGAATATAAGGGCACGAAACAGCATGGAAACGCTGATGGGCTATCGCGCCTGCCACTGCCTACTGTGGAGGAAGCACCAGCAGTGGACCCTATCGAGATATTTTATTCGTCAATAATTGAACGATTGCCAGTAACGAACGCGGATATAGAGAAGGAGACCCGCAATGATCCAACACTGTCTCGGGTATATGATTTGACGGTGAGGGGATGGCCAACACATGGCGACTCACTGTTGCCAGCATTCTCATCCAGAAGAGAACAGCTGTCAGTATGCCAGGGGACAGTGATGTGTGGATCCAGAGTGGTGATTCCACCCAAGTTAAGGGAGAGAGTGCTAAATGAGCTACATGAAGGTCATCTGGGGGGAGTGAAAATGAAAAGCCTTGCTAGGGCTTATGTGTGGTGGCTGGGAATCGATCAACAAATCGAAGACCTAACCAAGAGCTGCTCAGGATGCCAGAAGGTCCAAAATGCACCACCACATGCCCCTCTACAGCCATGGGAGTGGCCCTCCTCTCCATGGCAACGGGTGCATATTGATTTTGCTGGTCCATTCATGGACTCAATGTTCTTAATAGCAGTGGATGCTCATTCGAAGTGGCCTGAGGTGATAAAAATGTCCTCAACCACTACAGAGAAAACGATTGCATTCCTACAGACCATATTTGCCAGAAACGGCTTGCCAGAGCAGATTTGCTCTGATAATGGACCACAGTTTGTGTCCGAAGAGTTTCGAAAATTTATGAGAAGGAATGGGGTAAGGCATTACACATCCGCCCCGTATCATCCAACCACAAATGGATTGGCTGAGAGGTTCGTACAAACCTTTAAGAAGGCGATAAAGGCCATGTGCGATGATGAAATTCCACTGCAGCATAAGGTGGACAATTTCTTATTAGCCTACCGAAACGCGACACATGCAGTTACCAACCAGACCCCGGCCATGATGTTCTTTAACCGAAGGTTGCGATCTCGTCTGGACTTGCTAAGACCAAATGTGCGAAGAAATGTTGAGGATAAACAATTCCAGCACATCAATGAGAAGCCGACAAGGAGCTTCAATGTAGGACAACCAGTCTTGGCCCGTGACTACCGAACAGAGAAATGGCAACCCGGAACGATATGCACACGGCAGGGGCCATTAATGTACACAGTGGATGCCGGGGAGAGCATTGTGAGATGCCACGTTGATCAGATCTTAGCGTCACAGGAACGAATCAACCCCATGTCTTGCGTATCTGGGGATGAACCCGACATATGGTAGCATCTACCTCTGAACCAGTAGCAGTGGAACCCGATGAACTAACCGATGAAAAGGGGCCAGAATCGCCTCCGCACCAAGAACAAGAACCTCAGGAAAGGCGCTATCCCGAAAGGATCAGGAAGCCGCCCCAAAGACTGAATCTATAAATGGACTATTGTTGTTTAATGTACATGTTAAAGTGTTAATTGTTATTTGAATATTATGGGTACTACTAATCTAAAAGGGGAGGAATTGTAGTGTATGTACCTTTAAGAGAGAACTACTTTTACAGCTCCTGTATACTGTAGTACCGGCAGTGACCACACCTGTATATAAGCCTTGAGCATGCCTCTGTACCCCAGTCTTGAGACTACCCTCCTCCAGTAAACACCTGTTGATTGTTAAGTTACAGCATCCGTGTGGATATTGAAAAACATCATACTCCCCGAATCACGGATCTAACAAGACCCGAAACGTCAACTCAAATTTCTCTCCACGGATGTTGCCTGACCTGCTGAGTTTTTCCAGCATTTTCTGTTGTTATTTCGGATTTCCAACATCTGCAGTATTTTGCTATCGTTAAATTAAGTGGATAGTAGTTTAAAGCATTCAGTTATACAGCTAATGAAATCAAATCAATTTCAATTTGTGATTTAATTAACAATTCACCTTATGAACTTTAGCTTGCATAAGAGATGCCAGATTGTTTTTTTAATTTAAAACTACTTTATTACAGGATCATAGGAGTAGAGGGGGATGAAACCAAAGGCTTCCAGCAAGCTCAGGGCCTAATACCAGCTGGTTCTTTGTTATGTCATGTCCCTTCACACACTTAACAACTAAAATGTCACACACGCTGTATTGCAAAGCAGCAACTATATGAAAGCTCTTCTTTGAGGCAATATATTGACACCTGTTCCTGCTCTATTTCTGTAGATCTGGAAAAATGTGGTGGTCTTCAGTCAGTGCCACTCAGCAAGCCAGCAACTCAAAATACGTTGGTTGGTAAATTGCTCAGAGATACTACCACTCCACCAGTGTTACATCCGTAAACAGGATTTCTGGTGAAGTAAGGAGTGGGAGCAGCTCTAAAGGATTTCACGGCCCCTGTGCTACTCTCACCAACTTTGGCAAGCGCCAGGTGCTCATGCCCCAGAGGATTCAAACAATGTGCCTGAGATTGTAGAACTGGATGAGACACACTGCATAGATCAAGTGTTCGCCCATTTTGGACATCCTGGAGAGTTATATGTTGGACATCTTGGGGAGTAAAGGGTTAATAATCAAACATCCTTGTATTTTGGAGCAATTGCCGCTTCAAGATAAACAGGATGGCTTTGAAGTGTCATGAGAGGAAGTGACCACACCTGTATATAAGCCTTGAGCATGCCTCTGTAACCCAGTCTTGAGACTACCCTCCTCCAGTAAACACCTGTTGATTGTTAAGTTACAGCATCCGTGTGGTTATTGAAAAACATCATACTCCCCGAATCACGGATCTAACAAGACCCGAAACGTCAACTCAAATGAAGTGTCATGGCTTGTCTTCTGCTTTTAGCGTCTTGAGCATTACATAAGAAAAGTACTTGTGCAAGAAAATAAGTGACAATAATGACATCAACTACGGGTGATTAAAGTATAACTTTGGTGGCGAGTATAATAAACATAGGTAGAGTGATCTATTAACTATAGTATAGAAAGATAACGGTTAATAAACCTACTACTCAAAGGAATCAAGAACAGTTAAGTCAGGAAGTTGTAGGGTTCTCAAAATTCCCACATTCCCCAGAGTTATTAATAAAGGGACCCTGAAGGATGAAGCTATAAGGGGACCCTAAACAAAATGGCTTCTGGACCTCATGGCAGAAGCCTGCAAGATTGAAAAATGCAGGGCCCTGCAAAACGGCAGGTCAGATGACATGCCTGGGTCTGTGAGGTACTTGTTATTTCTGAAGCCAGACATTAGATAATGCAGAATAGGCATTCTTCATTTTGAAACCAATCAACTCAGGAAAGACTTAATCTTCAACCCATCAAACCTTTTGCATAAATAATCGGTTACAGTTCGAAGTAGCCACCAAGCCAGGAAAACGCCGATTAAACATTATGAATAACAAACACCGAGACATTAAGAAGCATTTAACAACGGGGCAACCACCCAAAAAGCAGTTAAAGTGAACAACTGTAATCACCTTAAACGAGCCCGCCAAAATTAGACAAAGAACTAACCCTGATTTGGCATGCAGATAAGGAACCTCCGAAGTAGTATAATTGTAGGCCCACCGGTAACCAAAAAAAGGAGAGAAGATGAGGCGAGACGAGGTGAACAGCAAGGCCGATAAGCAGAGAAGGGCAGAGTAGAGAAGCGTTGGGGACGAGCGGGCACACACCCCGGTCCAGGCATAAGCTGACGTTCGAAGCAGGGGTAGAAGAAGAAGCTGACGACCACGAGCACCTCGGTAACAAAGGGCTGGGTAAACTATACCTTCGGATCATTACCACTGCACAGGTAATGATCTAGGCCACAGCGACCAAGCCCAACACCGAACCCCAACCGCAACAAAACTTTGACGACCAGACCACCACCAGAAGAACAAAACCCAAAATTTTCCACTCTACAAGGTAAAGTACCCAACAAAGACTTTACTCCCTATCTCTACCGGAGGAAAAGAAGGTACTTTACTCAGACGACTCCACTGCCGCGGCCTGGGACCACATGATGACGGCAGGCCACAAAGGACACAAAGAGCAAACCCCAAAACCGCAACCGACCGGATTCGACCTGTCCAGAAACCCTTCACAGAATCACAGAATCACAGAAACCCCACAGTGCAGATAGAGGCCATTTCGGCCCATCGAGCCTGCACCGACACATATCCCACCCGATCCCCGTAGCCCCTGCACCAACACATATCCCACCCTATCCCCGTAACCCCATGTATTTAATCCCCCTAACACGAAGGGTCAATTTATCATAGCCAATCAACCTAACCTGCACATCTTTGGACTGTGGGAGGAAACCGGAGCACCCGGAGGAAACCCACGCAAACACGGGGAGAATGTGCAAATTCCACACAGACAGTCACCCGAGGCCGGATTCGAACCCGGGTCCCCGGCGCTGTGAGACAACAGTGCTAACCACTATGCCACCGTGCTGCCCTTATTGGTGAGCATAATCCCTGGCCCCTCACAGCACAATTAGTTAGATATTGGGGGTGGGACAAGGGTAAGGGAAGTAATACAGTGATTTTTCCCTCGATGTGCCGTGTGTTCCCCATTCCTAATTAAGTGTAACATTGTAAGCCTGTAATTATTCCAGTAATTTTCAGTGTTGTAACTTTTATTGTGCCTTTTTAATAAAAATACAGTTTTCTTGTACCAAACTAGTTGTCTACTCCAATTCTGTATCGCCGCCTGTACCTATGTCCAGTGTCTAGAACCCAGGGGTGTGGGAGCGATTTGAACCGCTCAGAGACCCAGTCAGAGGTGAGCTGACTGTGCACACGCCACCCCCTAAAGAAATGGCAACCGTGGCAGGACTCTGGCAACAGGGGTGCGATACAGTAGACACGGATTCGGGAGAGCAAACCATAATGGAAGAGAGGATTTCTGACTATGTATTCAGTAAAGTGAATATCACAAAGAAGTGGATCACTAATCTGTTAAAGGCTGAGCGTCCGGTAGATGCTGCAGCTAAATGGACAGAAGGGAAGGATCATAGGAAATCCATAGGAAAGGCAGTCTGGCTGATGTGCTTCAAGAAACAGATCCAGCTTCTGGACAGGCTCGTTGAAGCACAGGCAGCCGAGATATGGGAGTCAGCCCTGGAAGTCCAGGACAGGACTCTAGCAGGGGAAAAGTTGCTGGTAGCATTGCAGGCCCTGAATCAGGAAAGGGTACAGTTAATGGGGGAGCATAAGGCCAGGCTGGAATACCTACAGTGCCAGATCACCGAAGCCAAGAGCAATGAGCTGAGGTTGCGGGAGAAGAATGCCCGCCTCGCGAGAAAAGTAAGAGAGCAGGAGGAGAAAGTATAAGACATAAAGGCAGCCTATAAGTTCGCGAGCGAACAGGGGTTTGAAGATGCAGATCATGGCCCCTGCAAGGAACAGATAGAGAATCTGAGCCTTGCCCTAAGGAAGGCAAAGGGCATGGTGTGCCTCATAAGCCCGAAGGCAGCCCGAAGGCAGCCCGAAGGCGGATTTCACAGGGAACGAGGGGAGAATGGTTCAGACACCAGTGGTAGTGCCAAGGGATGACCCGGTTGAGGAACAGGAGGTCCCACGACCACCACCCTTAGTGCCAGGTGTTAGCGAGGTCTGGCAGCAAGGGGGGGTGGAGTTAGGGGTAGAAGCGGAGATGGAACAACCCCCACAAGAGAGGCTGGAACCGGAGCCGATGTGCCTGGCCCGGCAGCGGAGGTTTGGCCCACCCGCTCGTGACGGGGAAGAGGGACCCCTCCAAAACCAGTTCGTAGTTCCCTATGGCACCCAACAGCTTAGAGCTATGGTAAGCCACATACCTGCTGCTGTTCTCTCTGGAGGGTAAGCTCCTCCAGTCCCTTTTTGACCAGTGTAAGAAGGGACAGTGTGAGTATGGGGAACTTAAGGAGGAAGTTCTTGAGGCCATGGGGATGAATCAGGGAAGTCCTTTCTCCCGAGTGGAGAAGACAGTGCAGATCGCAGAGGAAACCCCGCAGGCTTTCGCAGGCCGGTTGTGGCCGGTGTATAGGAGTGCCTGCACAGGGGCACCTAACCGGGCGTAACTGGACCGGGATCATCTGGCCCACTGGCTCCGTTGCCTGGTGGCAAACAGCTTGCCACAGGTCAGGGCCAAGGCAGAAATGTGGTTTGACCCAAAGCATCCCCTAACTACCGAACTGACGGTGATCAGACAATTGATCATAGCTTACCGGAATGGTAAAGGGACCAATGCACACCCACCTAAGGGGAAGGTGCATGAAATAAAACCTGGCCAGGGTAGGAAGGAGTGGCATCAGGAAGGGAATAACCCTTCCAGCACAAAGCTTAACTGTTAAGGGTGTGGGAAGGATGGACACTGGAGGAAGGAGTGCAAAAACCCTTGGAAGGATAACAAGGGAAAGAATTCCTCAGCCCCAGCCCAAAAGACAGAGTTAGCGATCCCTCCCGCCACAGTCAAGTCATTTTTGGACGCGATGAGGACCATATTGATTGGCCCTGGGAGGGTAGCGGCCACTGCAGGTGCGCTGACCCCATCAGCCCCATCCAACCCACAGCCCTGACAAGAGCCAGCGCAGACTGTTTACCTGTGTTCCCTGCAGTGCGACTTATGGAAGAGACCCCTCATCGAGATGGAGGTAGAAAAGTTAAAGGGGACCTATCTGTTGGATACGGGGGCATCATGCACCGTGGTCCATTCAGATAACCCCACCACCTCACCTCTGTCGAGTGGGGTCCCATACAGTCTGTTGGGATTCACTGGTAAAGAACAGGCTGGCTCGTTTTCCATCCCGCTGTCCATTCGTTTGGGGACACTCCACTCTAAGTGGACATGTATCCTAATGAAGTGGGAAGTGGAGGATGGAAAAGGGATCTTGGGAGCCGACTTTATTGTAGGCCACGGGATCCTGGTGGATTTAAGGAATCGTTGCCTATGGGGGGCAAGTACAGGAAAGGAAGGCGGGGTAGTAGTCATCCCAGGGAAAGAGGGGAAGGGGACCCTGTGCACCATGAAGCCTAAAGAGGGTTATAACCTCGAGCTCATGGTTAGTAATACCCCAAAGGAGTTCCAGGCATTTGTGCGAGCCCACCTAGTCACATTTGCCACACACAAGCACGACTGTGGGAGGGTCAACGGATTCGAGGTCAGCGTAGACGGGGACCCCATGGCCCGACCACAGAAACAGGATAACTTCCCCAGGGAAGCGGAGCCAGACATGGAAGCAGCCATGTCCTCTTTGGTACAACAGCGGGTCCTGAGACCGATAGCCACCCACGTAAACTCTCCACTATGGCCAGTTAGAAAGCTCGACAACTCCTGGAGGGCCATAGTGGACTATCTGGTGCTCAACAGTAACATCCCAGCCTGTGCACCCACGGTAGCAGCAGTTGCCGACCTGATAGGAAGTACCCCAGCATCCGCGACACTTTCACGGTGCTGGATATTTCCAACGGGTTTTGGTCCATCCCTTTAAGGAGAGAGGATCAGCACAAGTTTGCCTTTACCTTTAAAGGGCAACAGTACACCTGGAACTGTTTGCCTCAGGGCTTCCACAATAGCCCCAGCATTTTCCATCAATGCATGGCAAACAGTTTAAAGGGCTTCAGCCAGCCCAGGCAGCTGGTACAGTATGTGGATGACCTGCTCCTGCTCACAGCTTTCAGAGAGGAGCATGGCCCACTACTGGCCGAACTGCTGGAACTGCTCAGGTAGGAGGGTTTTAAACTAAACCCAAAGAAAGCGCAGATCGGCCAGCAGGAGGTGAAATTCCTGGGCCTGACCGTACGTGCTGGGGAAAGGGCCATAGACAAAGCTAGAGGTGAAGCGGTGCAGGAGTTACCAGTCCCCAACACAGTCACGGGAGTGCGATCTTTTCTAGGGCTAACCGGGTACTGCAGAGATTTCATTGAGGACTATGCAGCCACAACGGGCCCTCTGCTCCGACTCCTACACAAGGGAGTGGAGTGGGCTTGGGATGAGGGTTGCCAGGTAGCATTTGTCAGGCTCAAGGAAGATCTGCAGACTGCACCAGCTCTAGGGGCCATATATGGGGGGGGAAAGGGTTTTTCCTGGAGGTGGCAGGCTGAAGCCGGTGGTCTACTCCTCCAGGATACTCACGGATGTGGAGAAGAGCTACTCCAATTGTGAGAGGCATCTTTTGGCCACACATTGGGCATTGAAAAGATTGCTGATCTTCACAGGCACCTCTCCCATCACCCTCCTCACCCATCACACGCCCATCCAGATGCTCCTGGACAGGAGAATCAAGGATGGGACAGTGAGCAGTGCCCGCATTGCTCGCTGGATCCTGCTTCTCTCACAGATGGACCTAAAGGTGAAAGGTCTCTGCGAGCCAAAGCTCGCAGCTAACCTGGTATATCCTGGAACAGCCCACCGGTGTTCCATAGAAGGGGTTTGGGAAGTGGACATGTTTGCGGGCCGGGTTACACCCTACAGGCCGCAAAATCTACGTGGATGGCTCCAGCACGGTATCTGCTGGGGAGCGACTCACAGGTTGTGGAGTTTATGACCCAGCGGCAAACATTGCCCTGGCAATTAAGCTCCCCAGCACCATGAGCGCCCAGCAGGCTGAACTGTCCGAGGTAGTGTACGTCGTTACACACCCCGAAATCTTCCCCACCCCATACACGATTTGCTCGGACAGCATGTTCACATGCAATTCATGTACGGAGCACCTGGCCATCTGGTCCCGCCGCGGATACACCTCCGCTGACGGGAGACCCCTCACGGTGGAACCCCTGCTGGAGAAAATCTTAGCAGCAGTCGGGGAGCAAGGGGAGGTTTTCATCCATAAGGTGAAGGTCCCTTCCTCCGCGGAACCCCGTAGTCAGGGCAACCAGCAGGCCGACGTACTAGCTAAGGAGGGTGCCCGCACAGGCATTTTCTGGGACCCATATGGGTCCAGTCCCATAGCAGCAGTCAGGGGTAGGAACGGGACACAAGGGAGTGCAGGGGTAGCTTTAGCCCCGGAACTTAAGACGGTCCAAACCCAAGGCCCCGTCCTCAAGGCAGTCCTTAATGCAGTGACTGAGGGATAAAGGGTAGAGGGCCCTTACGGCACAGCAGCGCTCTCCGTGAAGGAAGGCATGCTGTGTATGGGAGAACAATGGGTGGTACCACAGCAGTACCGGAGGGAATTCCTTCAACTGGCCCATGAGGGTCCAGGAGCAGGGCATCCCGGGCCTGAGACCACCTGGCAGTGGGTGGTACAGGCGGGATGGTGGTCAGGACTCAGGGAAGATGTCCGCGAGTTCTGCGCCAGCTGTCTGGTGTGTGCTGCTAACAACCCTGACCCCCGCAAAAGGAAGGTACCCATGGGACACATCAGGAGGGTAGAGGGACCATGGCAGTCGATCCAGGTCGACTACATCGGGCCCCTACCCACCGCCCAGGGAGACTATAAGTACTGCCTAGTCCTGGTAGATGTGTTCACAAAATGGGTAGAAACCTTCCCCTGCCGAACAGCCACAGCTCTGGGTACAGCCAGGATCCTGGTCAGGGAGGTGTTCTCGCGATGGGGGCTACCGCAGTATGTGGAGTCCGACAAAGGGAGTCACTTTACCGGGCAGGTCATGCAGAATACACTTATGGTACTCAGCATTGAGGGGAAGTGGCACGTTGCACACAACCCACAGTCCTCAGGGATTGTGGAGAGGATGAACAGGACCTTGAAGGAAAGGCTGAGGAAAGAGATGGTGGACTCGCCTAGGAAATGGGCAGAGGTCCTACCGTTGGTCCTGATGGGGATCCGAGCCAGCCAGTCAAAAAGCATGGGGTACTCCCCGCACGAGCTGACGCCTGGCCGAGTTATGCGGACCCCCACCCATGTACTAGCCACGGTGCTCACAGATGGTCAGCTCAGGGAGGTAAACCGGGACAGGTTCGCCAGGAACCTCTTCGAGCACCTTAAACAGGTCCATGAGCAGGCAGCTGGGAACATGGGAAGGCAGCATCGGAGTAACCGATTGCTGTTAGAACCCCGAAAACACCATGAGTTGAAGATAGGGGATCAGGTTATGGTGAGGAATTTTGCTCGGGTAGGAAGTCTAGAACCGTTATACATGGGGCCCTACAGCATTGTAGGCAAGGCAAGCCCCATGGTATATGCCATAAAGATGCCTCGGCGTATCAATTGGTACCATATTAATCAATGTAAATTGTTTAAGCCCGAGAAAAGGGAACAGCCAGTTGGGGCAAGGTCTGAGGATAGAAATCCTCAGTCTGCAGCAGGAGCAAGTTCACAGACTGCACAGGCAGGTGCAGTGGCTTGTGTTAAGGGAGGGACCATCCCTCCCACTGTTTGGGACCCTCCCCCACTCCTCTGGGATTTAGAGGAGGTGGGACCTGAGGGCGAAGACCCTCAGCCTGCAGCATCAGGCTGCATAGAGTTGCCTGCCCTTAGCACAGGTTTAGGAGAGGTAAAGCCTGAGGATGAAAATCCCCAGCCAGCGGCAGTGGAGAGCCCACAGACCGCACCGGAGGGGGCAGTGGCTCATGTTAAAGATCCACCAGCCAGAAAAACCCCACCAGCCAAAGTCCCTAGAAGGTCCCCACGAACGCCATGGCCAAGGAAACCGTGGTCACCGGCTTCCCAGTTTAAACGGGCAGCCTCTAAGGTCAGGGATCGGCCTGAGGACAGAGGTTGCCAGCCAGTAGCCACAGGCTGCGAGGGAGCAAAAGAACAGGCCAGGGCAGCCACACCGAGGGGAATAGTGTGCTGCAGCCCGAACAGGGATTAGCCTGGCAGCCTGGAGACGGGCGGCGGATATACATAGGTTCCGTAATGTAATTTTAGTTATTGTTAAGTTTGGGTGATAGTTTAAGTTTATACGAGGTGATTGGTAGTTTAAGTGTTAGGCCTAGAAATTCATTACAGCCACTTTTGGGGCGGTAAAGTCGGGCGGCCGCTAAAGTTTGCGCCCGGCGCAAATTCGAGGCCACTTCTCCGATATTCATTAGCTTCGCCATAAGAGTTTGCTCGAGCGCTAAAACTGGCGATGCACACCTCTCTTTAGGCGCTAAGCCGGAGGTGCTGAGCGAGAGCGCCGAGGCCGGGCGCAGCGCAGGTGCGGCCATTTCTTGATTGACAGCAGACACCCTGGCGCCGGCCAGCTCTTAAGGGGGAAGGGTCGACTTGGTCTGCTGCCACGCCCTGGATAGTGGAGCACTGCAGCTAGGCCTGAACACTGCTGCTGGACCCAAATAGCGCCTGAAACCATGGAGAAGGCCCGTGAACGAGCGCAGCGCTTCTCAGAGCTTGATCTGAGGGTGCTGGTTGGTGCTGTGGAGGAGAGACGCCATATTTTGTTTCCGGACAATGGCAGGAAGCCGCCGGCCCGCGTCTACCGGAGAGCCTGGAGGCATGTCGCCACCAAGGTGTCATCCAACAGCGAGGTCCCCAGGAGCGGTGTCCAATGCCGCAAAAAGCTAAATGACCTCGCCAGGATTGTCAGGGTGAGTACCCTTTCCAGTGTCCTCCTCATCCTTGCATGTGCACCTCACATTATGGGCAAAGGGACCTGAAAGCCCTAATGGCCAGCCCTCATGCAGCAGCTATGGGACACTCATGAACATCAATTGCACATTGTGCACTTAACACACTGGCCAGGCTATTTGACCATGGGAGGCAGTGCACACAAGATCAGGGCTACACACTGGCCAGGCTATTCGACCATGGGAGGCAGTGCACACAAGATCAGGGCTACACACTGTACTTAGAGGCCGTCCTTTCTCTTGCAGGCCAAGCTGGCCAATAATAAGAGGAGCCGGACTGCGACCGGGGGAGGCGGACCCCAGATCCAGCCGCTCACCGAACTGCAACATCGCGTGGAGCGCATCATGGGTGCCCGGGTGATTGGCCCCGTTGCATTTGGAGATGCCGACCCTGTTCTGGGCACCAATGGTAAGGACATCACCTTTTGGACCTCTCTCGTCCCACTTGCGCATCAGATCTACATCCTTTGCCACTGTCCGACCAATGCGCTGAATGCCACCACTCATGCATCCCTCGCTGACTCCCTCTCCTCACTCTAAAGCTACTCTTGTGCCTTCCTGCTTTCAGATGGTGAGGAGGAGGTCCCTGAAGTTGCCAGTGACAGCCCCTCAGAAGAGGAGGAGGAGGAGGAGCAAGAGGAAGGCGGCCCATCAGGGGAACCCTCAGCCGTGGCAACCCATGCCATTGTAGGGGACACGTCTTCCCTGGAGGGGAGCGTGGGGGAAGTGTCAGAGGGGAGGGTAGCTCCTGGGACCAGCGGCCTGCAGAAACGCGGGAGGGGGGTGGAAGCTCAGCGGCCTTCTCCCCAGAGGGGGGAAGGGTCGGAGGGGAGTCCAATTGCTGGGCCCAGCGGCGTCCAGCAACGCAGGAAGGGTCGGCCAGCTCGGCGGCCTTCTCCCCAGAGGGAGAGTCCGGCCTCCAGTCCGGAGACGGCCAACGCCGAGGAGATGCGCCGCCTCGAGGACTTGTCCGCGGACTCGGAGCGTCGGCACACGGAGCTCATGGGGGTAGTGGCGCGGTTGCCTGAGGCCATCGAGTCCCTGTCTCGGAGTGTGACCGAGTTCGGGGCCTCACAGGCCACCAGTCGGGCGGAATTCGGGGCAGCTCAGGCAGCGAGTGGCCAGGTGATCAGTGGTGCCGTGCAGTCACTGGGTGCTCTGATGCGGTCACTGAACAGGTCAACACGGGCACTCACTGCTGCCACACTCGCTGTGTCAGCCAGGCATCGCCAGGGCACCTGGCGCGCTGCAGCAGCACAGCGGTCTGTCCCTCGGCAGATTGGTGCGCATGCTGCAGTGCTGGCCCGGCCGAGTGCCAGTGTCTCAGGCGACCAGCGAGCGCCTGCCATCCGCCAGCTTGCCCCCATTCCTCCAGCTGCCACTGCCACTCCCCCAGTGGAGCTGCCAGGAGCTGCTGCAGCGACTGATGCTGGCCAGCCACAGCTGCAACATTCACCAGCCGGCCCCTCGATGGCCAGACCTCGTCTAGGCCGACCCCCAAGGGCATCTGCCGTCATGACATGTGCCCCTCAGGAGCCTGCCCCCAGCCTTGCAGCAGCCAATGGCCTCACTTTGAGGAGGAGCAGCAGGGCGTGCAGGGGCCGCCAAAGTTTGCAGAAGGCATCGCCCTCGCGGGCCACTAAGTAGAGGGTGTGTCCAAATGTTGTGTTTTCTGGAATGTGTGTTTTGTGAAGGCCGAGGATGAAGGCCATTTTTGTTTACATCTTTTGTTAATGCTCCCCAGGTTGTGGGAGTGAGTCATGTGTGTGAGTGTTTTTTGGGGGTTTCGTCTGTTTTTGGTTTTCATGTGGGAAGGGCCCTGAGTTTGTACAATAAACCATTTTATTTATTCACATTGTCCATGTTTGATCTTTGAAGCATTTGTTGCCTTAACCGGCTGACAGCTTGCGGAGCGGCTGCAATCATGTTCTTTCATTGGCACAAGCCATTCCCTGACAGGGGGCCTAGAACTGATGGTCAATAAGCCGCCGACGGGCGGCCCTTGGACCTTCTGCCTCCCTCCTGGGCTGGTACTCCTCGTCCTCCTCCTCCTCCTGCTCCTCCTCCTGAGGTGGTGGTCCAACGTGAGGTGGCAGTGCCTGAGTCCGGCAGATAGCCAGGTTGTGCAGCATGCAGCAAACGACGGTGAATTGGGACACTCGCTCCTGCGAATACTGGAGGGCTCCCCCGGAGCGATCCAGACAGTGGAACCGTTGCTTGAGGACGCCGATTGTTTGTTCTATGATGTTCCTAGTCGCTTGATGGCTCTCGTTGTATGCCTCTTCAGCAGGGGTCGTGGGCGCGCGGAGCGGGGTCATGAGCCAGGTACACAAATGATAGCCTTTGTCCCCGATAAGCCATCCTCTTGGGTGAGGCTGTGCCTGGAACATGTCAGCCACAGTTGTCTGTCGCAGGATAAAGGCATCGTGGCTGCTGCCTGGAAAGCGGGCATTGACAGCTAGGATGCGCTGCCTGTGGTCACACACCAGCTGTACATTGAGGGAATGGTAGCCCTTCCGGTTGCGGTAATCCTCGGCATGCTCCAGAGGTGCCTGCAAAGCCACATGCGTGCAGTCAATGGCGCCCTGCACCATGGGGAAGCCCGCTATTCTTGCAAATCCCACTGCACGCTGCTGCTGCTTCTCCAGGGTCATGGGGAAGGAGATGAATTGATGTCTCCTTCTGAAAAGGGCATTGGTCACCTGGCGGATGCAGCAATGCACGGCGAACTGGGAGATGTTAGCGATGTCCCCAGCAGCGGATTGGAAGGAGCCGGTGGCATAGAAGTTGAGAGCCACCGTCACCTTCACTGCCACCGACAGAGACGTCCTGCGCATCAGCTGTGGACGCAGATCTCTGTGCAGCAGCTGGCAGATGTCTGCAACCACCTCCCTTCTGAATCGCAGCCTCCTAACACACTGCGCGGCAGACATGGTCAGATAGGAGGACTGCTGGCGGTATACCCTGGGTGGGTAAGGCCTCACTTGGCGACGCCTGTTGCCCCCTCTGCGTCTAGCCAGGGCTGCCACTCTCTCACGGCGTCTGTAAGCCCTTCCGGCATAAGGCTGAAACTCAGCGTTGGCACCCAATGCAGCCCCCATTATATGCTGGCAAACACTGAGATCTCAATGAAGGCAAAGATAATTGCTAAGCTCTGGCCTGAGCCAAAAATACCTGTAATAGTGTTGGGCCAAAGCAGTAAGCTCTCCTCCTTGGTCTCTCTCCAAAAAACCGTTGCACAAGAGTGAATGCTGCAAAATGGCTGGCCTTTATAGTGCAGGGTAAGTGCCCTTTATTTTGCGCTCCCCGCGGCCCGCCTCGGCTGTGTACCGTTCCACTTCACAGTCGTTAGGGCTGCCCGGCGCACAATGGGGCGGCGCGAGTGAAGTTCCGGTTCCGGGCGCACAAAGGGCGTTGCACGACGAAATGACGCCATGATCTGCGCGCGCAGCAGGGCGCGCGATAAGACTTTGCGCCGGCGCTAAATGTCTGCTGAAGTTGGGGCGAGGCGCAGATCGCGCTGCGCCCGGGCGCTAAGCGCCTAGCGCTTGAGATCTACTCCTCCTAATGTGCTGACGGCTGGCGCGCCCAACTGAATTTCTAGGCCTTATTGTTTTAAGAGTGTTTGTATTGAGTCGAGGTCGCAAGACTCGACTATGCTTTACCCAAGCCAGAGAATCTTCTTGGGACCTGGCTATATGCTCTTGTGTCTCTTTACAGAAGGGATCTCGAGATGAAGCGGGGCATACTCCTACTTGCCCTGATAGGAATGAGCACTGGGAAGCAAGTTGACATGGAGGACTCCCACATCTATGGGTGCTCAGGAGAGAGAGCACCGGTTGTGACTGCTGGGGGCGGCGAACGAGGCATGGAGGAGATCACTATCTATTCCCATGAGGGAAGATGGCCAGGGTGGTGGGATCTAACTCCACCCGGTACTCCAGCCAGACCGGGTTCACCTACAGGGAGGCCTCCCTCCCCTGCCCCAGCATACAGGTGGTGGCCACGCGGGTCGGGGTCACTGAGGGGAAATGCGTGTGCCTGACCTGCAGAGGACAGATTCCGCTGGGAAGGTGGTGGTGGCTCAGAAAGCTGAGCAGAGACATGGGGGACCGTACAGCTGACTGGGTACGACTAGGGAACGACACCTACCGGATGGTCACAGGGACCCAAGGAGGAACTCGTGTGTGCTGGGATAATTGGTGGGAGTCGGAACAGGGAATTTATGTCTGCATGTGGGGGATGCAAAGGACCTGCCCCACAGCCATATCCATCATTTTCTCCGCATCATGGCAGGCTAAGGGGGAGGGGTTGGAATGGGATTCCCACCTACACACTTGCATAGTCCCACGCTACCCAGGCCCAGTCAAAGCCACTGAACTCGTGGCACGCACCCAAAAGCCCCTGCCCATGACTCAGGCAGCAAGGACACACAGAGAGTGGTGCCCTGCCACCACCAAGGGACCAGGGAATGGGCTGGTACTAGTGCCGACGGAAAAGGTGCTATACCAGTGGGTACACTACGCGGTAGCTTCCGTGATTCTGAACCTCACCGAGGTACACTTACCTGAGTGGTGCCCCAAGGAGACAGAACAGCTATACAGGTGTAGGGGTCGCATAATCCCCTCAGCCCCCGAAGATCGGGAAATATTAATCCACATCATGGATGAAGACCTGTGTGATTTAAATTGTCTCTGGGTTGGACAATGTTTTAAAACATACCCAGAACCGCAAAAGGCTGCGTTAAAAAGCTCATAAGCTGGGCAGCACTTGGACACTGGAATCAAAGAACTTAGTTAAAATCGCACACTTTAAGATTGTACATTTTTTTAAAAGATGTACTCTTGAGTATTGGACTGTTAAAAATGGCTGAACAGACCTCATGGAAACAGAATTTAAAAGGACAGACAGGCTGTTAGCATATGAAACAGACAGGCCGTTAGCGTATGAAAAAGCTCAGCGCTGCCCTGTAGTGGGTTTGAATGGAGCCCGAGCTGTCAGTCACCCTGTGGTATTGGGTGGGTCCGTTAACCTACAAGCTGCTTGTTTACACTGGGGAGTAGCCCGTTTGAATCAGCCAATCATCAGACATCAAGCACACTGGGTTGTTTACACACATCCATTCACTGAAATTCACTCTAAGATCAAGTGCTTGAAACTGCCAGCATGAACAAAGGGACTTTGTTTGCTAAGCACTCAAGACTGTCAATCAATTACGGTTCCAGATGACCACAGGACAATGCTTTGTTTACAAAGCAATTAAATGCAATTAGCATTTGTTTGTATATCAAGTGGACAATTTGGATCTCTTTTGTTTTAGCCCAGAAATATCAGATCTGGGCGGACCCCAAAAAAAGGTGTATGAAAGATAGCTTCCCAGAAGCATCTCTCTTCTCTCTTCTACTCTTTGGACTGCAGGTGAACAAGGCATCTGACCCACTAGCAAGACAATCTAGTGAGAAGTAAAGGGGTGGTAATTTAAGGGAAATGTTGCTAAGATTGTAAAATTAACATTGTAGCCATTTATCCCTCATTTTGCCATCTGCCTTCCCCTGTTAAGCAATTTTACCGTGATTACTTTGATCGTGTGGTGTAGTTTCTTTAGTTTTAATAAAATTTGACTTTCTTGCATCCAGACCATTTATCTGTTTTTAATATATCATTAATTATAAGTTCCTCCAGTCAGAACTGGAAGGAGGGTTTAGCGATTCAAAACCGCTGATTGGAATTGGTCACAGTGCACTGGCAAAAGGCTGCCTGACCAGGTAAATTACCGTAAACCAGGTAAAGGATGCCCCCGTACAAATTGGTGACCATGAAGGGACTGGATGCAGTTTTTGATATGATAAGTGGTCTGGATCTGGAGAAAGCATCAGCTCTTGCTTTTCTTGCTTTCAGTCTGTGGGTAGTCCTGCAGAAGTTAGCGGGAGTGTGTAAGCTGACCTATTATGGTATAGGAGGCTGGGTGAAGAAGGGTGAGATGAGGGTGCGGGAGGAGGTTCCAGAGGCCAAGAAGCGGGAGTCAGAATTTGAAAAATGCCAGGTGGAGTTAGAACGCCTCAAAAGAGAGGTGAATGAGGCCAGAGATAGTGGGATGAGGGTGCGGGAAGAAAATGCAAGCCTCACACTAGAGGTCACGAAATGCCAGGCAGAGATAGAGCGCCTTGTGCAGGAAGTCACAGAGGCTAGGGAGAGTGAGATAAGGCTACAGGAGGAAAACGCACACCTCACCCAAGAAGCTAGCGCGGGCAAAAGCCACGCAAGGCACAAGATAGAGTTCCTAAAGTGCCAAATTACAGAAGCAAAGAGTAACGAGATGAGACTGCGGGGAGAGAAGGCCCGCCTCACCTTAGAAGTAACAGAGCAGGAGGAAATGGTTAGGGAGGTAAAGGCAGCTTATAAGCTGGCCTGTGACCAAAGGTTTAGTGGAGCAGATCATACTCCATGTAACAGAAAGATAGAGAGTTTGGGTGTGGAGCTATTAAGGACTAAAGGGATGGTATGTCTCATAAGTCCGAAGGGAAGTCCATTGGACAGTACCAGCAGCCCAAATCAAACCGCCCCACAGGCAGCACCCAGAACAGAGCTCGCTATGGAATTAGAGATCCCAACACCACAGCCCACAGCTCTGAGATTTGAGGAGCTCTGGCAGCAAGAAGGGCTGGACAATGGGGTGGTAGGAGAATGCCAGCAGGTCCCGCTAGGCAGGCGGGGACCAGGACCAGTGTACCCCCTCCAACAACAGAGGTACAGTCCGCTCGTGAATGATAATGACCCAGGGGCTGTTCAGCATACCTATCTGGTACCCTATGATACCCAACAGTTCAGAGGCCTGGTGAAACATATTCCACTGCTCTCCGAAAAGGGAGACCCCTCAATGCACTTCCAAGAGATAGAACAGGCAGCCTGTGTTAACGGCTGTGATGACGAAGAGAAAGCCAAAATGTTGCTTTTCTCTGCAGATAGTAAGCTCTATCAGACGCTTTCGGATGAGGCTAAGAGAGGGCAGAAGGTTTTTGAGGACCTAAAGGAGGAAATACTGGAAGCCATGGGTGCGAACGACAGCATTCCATTCGATCGCATAGGGAAAACACTGCAGAAGGAAGGGGAGACCCCACAGGCATTTGCAGACAGGCTGTGGCCAGTCTACAACAGCGCGTATACAGAGGGACAAGATAGGGCACACCTGAACCAGCGGCAGTGGACCCAATGGCTTCGTTGCCTGGTGTCCAATTGCTCTCCCAAATAAAAGCAAAGGCTGATACTTGGTTTGACCACCGAGACCCCCTAACAACCGAAGAGACTGTAATCCGGCAGCTCACGGTAGCATATAGGAACGGTAGGAAAGGTGGGACCCCCCAGCAAAAGGGTAAAGTCCACGAGGTTAAACCTGGGGCTCAATACAAGAAAGAGTGGCGCCAGGAGGGGAGCCGTCCCTCCCAGAACAAGGTCACTTGTTACAGGTGCGGGGAGGATGGCCACTGGCGCAGGGATTGTAAAAGACCTGGGAGAGATGATAAAGCCAGGACCCCCACAGCCCCAACTCAGAAGGCAGAAACAGAAACTCCTCCCGATACAGTCGAGTCCGTCATGGAGTCGATAAAATCTTTCCTCAGGGCCAATCAGGGAAAGGTAGCAGCCATCAGTAGTGCTGCAGCTCCCTTGCCCACCTCTGCCTCCCCACAATGATTGGAGCCCGCGCAGCCTGTCTATCTGTGTAATCTCCGGTACGATGAATGGAAGAGACTGCTCGTACAGATGGAGGTAGAGAAGGTTACAGGGACTTATCTATTGGATATGGGGGCATCATGCACCGTGATCCATATGGATAATCCCACCCCCTCACCTCTGTCTGACGGGGTTCCATACATACTATTGGGATTCACCGGTCAGGAGCAGGCAGGGGTATACTCCAGACCCCTCAAACGAATTTATGGGCAGGCAGCAGACAGCATGGGGAAGCAGCATCGGAATAATTGGCTGCTGCTCGGGCCTAGCAAGAGCCACCAGTGGGAGATAGGAGACCAATGATGGTAAGAAACTATGCCCGGGTGGGAAGTTTAGATCCACTCTACATGGGACCCTATAGTATAGTTGATAGGGCCAGCCCCATGGTCTATGCAGTAAAACTACCCCGGTGCACAAAGTGGTTCCACGCCAACCAATGTAAATTGTATAAATCTGACCATACAAGTTCAAGTTCACAGGCTGTAAAGGCAGGCGCTGTGGCTTGTTTCAAGGGAAAGGTTGTCCGGCCCACCAATTGGGACACTTCACGCCCCAGTGGGACCTAAGTTTTGGCCAAAGTTTAAATTTGATCCAGTTATTTAGTTCAGAAATAGAGAAACCGCAGCCTGAGAGTAGAAATCTGCAGGCTGCTGCGAGTTCATTCACAGAAAATCGCTTGCGGGGGCTCCAGGGAGGAGCCGCCCTTTGAAGAGACTGCCCGCGCAGGCACAGTCACCTGTTTAAATACAGAGGTTTCACAGGCTCTGCCATGGGACTCCGGGGAGGAGGTTTGCGCTGGCGCAGTTCCCCAGCCCGTGACCACAGCGGCTCCTCTTCAGTTTCCCTGCGCAGGTGCAGTCGCGCGCCTGAGGGGAGAGGTTTCCCAACACTGGGTTCATGCAGGCGCAGTCGCCTGTTTGAATACAGAGGTTTCACAGCCTCTGCCGTGGGACTCCGGCGAGGAGGTTCGCGCAGGCGCAGTCACCTGTCTAAAGGGTCAAGCTTCCCAGCCCATTTCTAGAGTGGTTCCCCCTATGGTGTGGGACTCTGGGGAGGAAGGGATAGCAATTCCTCTTGCAGGGGACATATGGCAGAAGCTGGTACCAGGTTTTGGACCTGGAGAGGAAGATTTTCAGCCACCAGCAGTGGGTGGTGAGGGGATACCTGCCCCCAGTACAGAAGTGGGTAGGGAAAAGGAGACAAACCCAGATTACTGGCAGGCTGCCAGGTATATTAAACAGTGCGGGCTGTTTGCATCAGTGGGAGAAGGTTCCCAGCCAGCTAGAGCTCTGACCCAGGCTCAGGGTCCGTCAGCCAAAGTTTTCCCCACAGAGATGCCCCTCAGAAGGTCTCAGCGGGACCGCAAGCCCAAGATAAGATGGTCACCAGAGTACCCATCACAAAGAGCAATCTCCCGAGCCAGGGAGGAAACAGATCACAGAGGTCCCCAACTAGCAGCCATAAGCTGTCAGGCAGTGAAGCAGGAGGCAGTCCAGCCTCGCTGCAGGCAGCAGTAATCTGCGACAGTGACACCAGAGATTAGCCTGGCCGTCCGGAGATGGGCGGCATTTGTATTATAGCTTTGTGTTAAGTTACCAATGTTTATAACGTGCTTTTAAGGTGTTTAAATTTTAAGTTTAGAATGTAACTAGTAGTTTTGAGTTCAAGTTTAAAGTTTAAGTTTATAAGTGTGCCAAATGCTTGTATTTTGGTCCGAGGTCAAGGGACCCGACCATGTCTCCACCTAAGGCAGCAGGTCAGTGAGAGACCTGGCTGCATGTCCTTTTAAGTTCTTTTGCAGGAGAGTGGACAAAGGAGCAGCCCTGTTCACCCAGCCCGAGCTGGGCATCGAATGAAGATATGGTTATACAGAATGTTGGGGATCACCTCGCCACTGGACAAATCGAGGAGGAGACCCCGCAGCAACCTTCGGGAGAAACCAGACAGGGTCCAGAGGAACCTGCTTACTCATCCTACGTGGAAGAGATGGCCCCCGGTTGGGTGGGGCACGGCCCCAACCCAGCACTATCCTGACCGAATTTCACTTGCGGGAGACCTCGCTATTGAGGAGTCATGGTGGGGAAGCGCGGGCGCCTTGTCAGATAGGGACGCGTTCCCCGGGAGAGGGTGGTGATGGCCCGGGAAAGATTGTAAAGGGGAGGGGGAGACCCATGAGTCGCGTGGGTGCGTTCGGGGAAGGGAGGAACTCACCCGGGGCCCATGGGCAAGGTTAGAATGTAAGTGTGGCTGGGAAGGATGAGTGGGTGGCCGGATCTGGGATCAAAGTTTGAGTGTGGGGACAGTGAGAGCCACCACACAGGCACCCATCATTTTCTGCAGCCAGTCGAGGGAAGACGGGAGGGGGAGGGACTGGGAGTCGCGACCCCATACTCCCCGGTCTCGGTCTGTGAAACATGAGGGGTACCCCGCCTCCACAAAGGGATAAGGGAATGGCTTAGGGCTGGCAGATCAGACTTTTCTGTAAAATCCATTCTGTATGTTTTAAAAGTTTAAGACCATTAAAGTGGGGGGGGGGGTGGAAGGAACATTTACTGCCCGGGTGGGAGGAGCAATACCCACTCGAATTTCATGACCCATCATTGGCACGTGATGGTCGGGGTTTATTTCAGCATTTTGTTTCAAATGTTTAATGAAGATTTTTGTATTTTGTTTTACAGTTCCAAGCGGTGCAGACGCGTAGGACCATCTCCGTGCTTGGGATCATTTTGATTACATTGTATAACCAAGATTGCAACATTTTGTAATATGTTATAATGTAACAAGTGGTGCAGGGTTATGAGACCCCTTATTGTATCATTTTGTAATTGATGTATCTGTAGATGCCTACCGTACCATGGTTTTTCTCGGATTTTAGGGGAATAGACGGGTCGGGGAATCAGTGATAGGTAGCTATAGGCAAATAAAGGGGATGATTGTTTGTGCGGGGTCAGAAAATTTTGCTCACTTCTTCAAGAGGATACTACAAGCAAGTTGGAAGTATCCAAGGAAGGAATGTAGGGGTCACAAAATCCCCTCAGCCCCCTGCTGAGTTTTTCCAGCATTTTCTGTTGTTATTTCGGGAAATATTAATCCACATCGTGGACAAAGACTTGTGTGATTTAAATTGTCTCTGGGTTGGACAATGTTTTAGAACATACCCAGAACCACAAAAGGCTGCGTTAAACAGCTCGTAAGCTAGGCAGCACTTGGACACTGGAATCAAAGAACTTTGTGAAAATCGCACACTTTAAGATTGTACATTTTTTTAAAAGAAGAACTCTTGAGTTTTGGACTGTTTAAATTGCCCAGGGCATAAAAATGGCTGAACAGACCTCATGGAAACAGAATTTCAAAAGGCAGCAGACAGGGACAAACAGGCTGTTAGCATATGAAAAGCTCAGTGCTGCCCTGTAGTAAGTTTGAATGAAGCCTGAGCTGTCAGTCACCCTGTGGTATTGGGCGGGTCCAGTAACCTACAAGCTGCTTGTTTACACTGGGGAGTAGCCCGTTTGAATCAGCCAATCATCGGACAGCAAGCACAATGGGTTGTTTACACACATCCATTCACTGAAATTGACTCTACTACGTGATGTCTCCATGTATGAATGGAGGAAGTTAAAAGCCCTTCTCTTGTGTACTCAGACTTTTCGGCATGAAATTGCGCACGGACCTTTTCGGCGTGAAAACAGCAGGGACTCCCAGGGTATAAAGAATAAGCCCAGGAAGTCCTCTCTCTCTCTTCTCTTTTACTCTTTCGACTGCAGGTGAGCAAGGCTTCTGACCCACTAGCAAGACAATCTAGTGAGAAGTAAAGGGGTGGTAATTCAGGGGAAATGTTGCTAATATTGTAAGATTAACATTGTAGCCATTAATCCCTCATTTTTGCTGTCTGCCTTCCCCTGTTAAGCAATTTTACCGTGATTACTTTGATCGTGTGGTGTAGTTTCTTTAGTTTTAATAAAATTTGACTTTCTTGCATCCAGACCATTTGTCCGTTTTTAATATATCATTAATTATAAGTTCCTGCAGTCAGAACTGGAGGGGAGAGTTTAGCGATTCGAAACCGCTGATTGGAATTGGTGACAGTGCAGTGGAAAAGGCTGCCTGACCAGGTAAATTACTGTAAACCAGGTAAAGGATGCCCCCTACATGCCACACATAGTTTTTTCTACAATTCTACTTGGCTTGGCAAGTTTTCCTATTATTGCCTTCTAACATCTTGATTTTTCTATTTTGCAACCTTTTCTTATTTAACCTTTTTCAACCTTTTTACCTCCTTATTGTCCATCCACATCCTGTTTCTCCCCTCCTGCGCCACATTTGTTTAAACTCTCCCTATGGTTCTATTAAACCTTAAAAGTATATTAATCCTAGCTTTGTTCATGTATAGGCCTATCTGTAGGTACAACGTACTGCTGTCCAGAACTGGTCGCAAAGCCCCACAAATAGAAACAATTCTGCGAGATTATGATCCCATCACATACGCCAGGATCACATCTGCCAGGATCTTCTGCTGCTGACACAGATTTTCTGGGGTCAGACCAAAGTGCATCTAGGGTGCCTGTTGTACTGGGAAGTTTGGCCAGTCAAAGGGGGTGCTGGATCTCTTCAACTTTATAGTGCACTTAGCCACCCTCTTGGCAAATAGGTAGAATTGCATTTAAAAAAAAATTCAGATCCTCTTCCGGATCCAGGCATTGATCCCAAACTGAACCCCCATGTAAGCCCAATTCCATCCTATCGGCAAACTATGCCTGGTCTCCACCAACTATAAATTGGATCTCACTGAAGGCCTGGAGCAACAAAACTCTGAACTATGGCTTTACATAAAATTGCATAGAATTTACAGCATAGAAACAGGCCATTCAGCCCAACTGGTCCATGCCATTGTTTATGCTCCACACAAGTTGCCTCCAACTCTACTTCATCTAACCCTATCAGCATATCCTTCTATTTCTTTCTCCCTTAAGTACTTAACTATCTTCCTCTTAAATTCATCTATGCTATTCACCTCAACTACTCCATGTGGCTAAAAGATCCATATATTAACCACTCGCTGGGTAAAGAAATTTCTCCTGAATTCCCTACTGGGTTTATTAGTGATTATCTTGTATTTATGGCCCCTAGTTTTGGACTCCCTTACAAGTGGAAACATCTTCACTATGTTTACACTATCAAACTCCTTCATCAGTTTAAAGACCTCTATTAGTTCACCCCTCAGCTTTCTCTTTTCTAGAGTTAAGATCCCCAGCCTATTAAATCTTTCCTGATAGTTGCAACCTCTCAGTTCTGGTATCAGAGCCAGCAGCTCTTTCAGTGAACTGGCACAGGCACGACGGGCCAAATGGCCTCCTTCTGTGCTTTAAAATTCTAACTCCAACCAGCACTTTTCACACTGGAGTGACAACTGAGAGAGGGTGATATATTTGGAGATGTTAACCGACATTCACCTATCTGCTGTTGTTTAGTCAGGGGTAATTGGGATGATATTGGCTAAGTAGAGAAATGTTTCTGGATTAGAAATACATACATAGAAAATCAATCCTTGTAAATCTTTTTTACACCTTCTTCAGTGCCTCTGTATCCTTTTTGTAATATGAAGATCAGAACTGTGCACTGTATTCTAAGTGTGGTTTAACCAAGGTTCTTTATATATTTAGCATAATTTCTCTGCTTTTCAATTCTATTTTCCTCTGGAAATAGACTTCTGGCTGATTTTACATTATGACAAAAAAATGAACTATTTTTGTTTAACTTTTAGCTTCTTTAATTTGTGCACTGTACATAAAGAGTTGAAAACCTATTGCAGTCACAAAGATCATGTCGCTGCTTAATGCAATACAATGCTACAATGATTTGACGTATGATTGCCAGGCCATTACTTGTCAGAAGGTGCCAAACTACTCAATTGAAATATCAACATGTGGTGTGCTTTGTTCAGAGATTCTGACTGAAACCTTTTTAAAACTTATGCAAGTTTTGTTTTAGATGTAGTTATCAGGCTGTCTTTTTCAAATCACTCAGTTGCATCTGGAGCCTTCAAAAGTAAATAAACTCATTAGATAGGACAGACAGCTTTGTGTAGATGTTGAGGAAAGAATTTAAAAAATCACTGTAAAAAATATTTATAAAGTTCAGCACAGAATCACAGAATCACAGAATCACAGAAACCCCACAGTGCAGATAGAGGCCATTCGGCCCATCGAGCCTGCACCGACACATATCCCACACGATCCCCGTAACCCCTACACCAACACATATCCCACTCTATCCCCGTAACCCCACGTATTTAATCCCCCTAACACTAAGGGTCAATTTATCATAGCCAATCAACCTAACCCGCACATCTTTGGACTGTGGGAGGAAACCGGAGCACCCGGAGAAAACCCACGCAAACACGGGGAGAATGTGCAAACTCCACACAGACAGTCGCCCGAGGCCGGATTAGAACCCGGGTCCCTGGTGCTGTGAGGCAACAGTGCTAACTATTTATTATTTTCCATTATATGTGAGGCTATCAATGTTTAACGACTACCGGAAAAAGAATACAAGGTGCTCCTGCACCAGGGTGTATTGGATTACCTGGGAACAGCGCATAGAGGAAAATCAGACAGCGAGGATCACATGCTGTAAGAGAGAAGAGGAAAATCAGCCCTGATAGCTCCAGCCCAGTGTAAAGCCAAGTTCAAAAAATGCCCAGTTGACCCATCGTATCATTTAGACATTTTTAAAAGCTCCCATTCTCTACAAATCTTAACATTTAACCAGCTAAGGAGCAGAACTCCCTTGTCATTGGGAACTGTGCAATGCACAGTGAGGCACCATGAGTGATAAGTATCTGGCTGCATCTCATACTACAGGTAACAATATGAGACCAATATCTATAGCATAACAGTGCCTTAAAATGACTAACTGATGAACCAAGCCAAAAGATCATTTGATGTGGCCATAAAGTAATTATGACAGACTAGAAGTGATTTTAAATTTCATCCGTGTAAATGTGGATCACCTTAGTTTCACTTTTCATCTCTCCTGGGCAATATTTGAGATTCTAGAGGTGAATCAGAAGCTTCCTAAAGATCAGAAAGATAAGTACTGTTCATTCCCTCCTGGTCCCTCAATACCTCCTCTCTGGTGAAGAAGGCCCAGCAGCGCCTATATTTCCTAAGGAGGCTGAAGGGATGTAACCTGTCACCCCTGATCCTCTCTAACTTTTACCGCTGCACTATAGAGAGCAGCCTGACAAACTGTATCACAGTATGGTATGGCAGCTGTAGCTACTATGACCGGAAAGCCCTGCAGCGGGTAGTCAAAACTGCCCAACGCATTACCGGCACCCAGCTACCGACCATAGAGCACATATACCAGAAACGCTGTCTACGGAGGTCACGGTCCATCATCAAAGACCCTACCCACCCCAGCCACAGTCTGTTCACCCTCCTGCCATCTGGGAGACGCTGCAGATGCATTCGCACCTGTACGACCAGATTTAGAAACAGCTTCTTTCCCAGGGCTGTCATCCTACTGAACTCCACAAATAAACTCTAAAGCCTGCACATCTGCCAATGCACTTTATTATGGTTATGTTTATGTTAATATACTACAAGCCAAATGTATGTTGAATGTTTAAATGTCTTAATCCAAATGTACACTCTCGGGAGCCGCAAGCCTACATTTCATTGTACTGCACTTGTGCACTAACAATGACAATAAAAGTTGATTTGATTTGATTTGATTTGATTTACAGATGCCATCCAACAAAGCATGTTAAATAATAGAGACCATAAGTTGCTGCAGGCTGTGATACACTCAGCATCTAAGGGAGAAGCACTCTTCTGTCAAAGATCAAAGGGTTTTCATGTCAGTTTGGAAGATTTGTACTCAGACCTGGAGAAATGATGATCAGTAGCATGAGAGTTGATGTTTTAATGTTTAAAGTTAGTGGACTAAAAATTGGATTGCTCCTGAAAACTTTGTGCTGCCTGCTAATCAGAATGATTGTGGCATGCAGCCTAGTGCTGAAAATGTTGCTGAGTGGCTGCACACTCAGCAGGGGGCACAAGCTCATGTGAGGCCAGCATCAAATAAAACAAGCCTGCACTTCTTAAAGATTGCCTGCACCTCTTAAAGGGGAGGTGCATTCCGGCTGCAGCAGGTGATTCAACTGGCTGAGGAACAGAGTGTGAGCAGGAAGAAGAAGTACTGATGGCACAACAGGGAAGAGAGTGTGCTCCAAGTTTCTCAGCACTGCAGGTCTTGGTGCAGGAGGAGAGAGGTCCTATATCCGCAGGGGGGCAGGAGGCCCTCTAGGCAAAATTGGAAAAGAAAATGGGAGCAGATAGCCATTGTGGTCAATGCCAGCAGTGTAACCCAGAGGACCGGGATGCAGTGCTACAAGAAGTTTAATGACCTCACACGAGTGGTCAAGGTCAGGGAATTCATCTTCAAATGCCATATCCTTACAACTGAACAACTAGGCTCATACACTGCTCAATTCATCACACCCACTTCACTCCCCTCCCTAAGTACTCTATCAATCACGACTCATACCTGACATTCATACATAGATACATAGATACATAGAAGATATGATCAGGAGTAGGCCATTCAGCCCCTTGAGCCTGCTCCGCCATTCAATGAGATCATGGCTGATCATCCAAATTCAGTACCATGTCTCTGCTTTCTTCCCCTATCCCTTGATCCCTTGAGCCTTAAGAAATATATCGAACTCCTTCTTGAATCTATTTAATGAATTGGCCTCCACTGCCTTCTGTGGTAGAGAATTCCACAGGTTCACCACTCTCTGGGTGAAGAAATTCCTCCTCATCTCTGTCATAAATGGTTCACCCCTTATCCTTAGACTGTGACCACTGGTTCTGGACTCCCCGGCCATCGGGAACATCCTTCCTGCATCTAGTCTGTCTAGTCCTGTTAGAATTTTATAAGTTTCAATGAGATCCCCTCTCATTCTTCTAAACTCCAGCGAGTATTAGCCCAATCAACACAATCTCTCCTCATACGTCATTCCTGCCATCCAAGGTATCAGCCTGGTGAATCTTCGCTGCACTCCCTCCATGACAAGAACATCCTTCCTTAGATAAGGTGAACAAAACTGCACACAATACTCAACGTGTGGTCTCACCAAGGCCCTGTACAATTGCAGCAAGACATCCTTGTTCCTGTACTCGAACCCTCTCACTACGAAGGCCAACATACCATTTGCCTTCTTAACCGCCTGCTGCACCTGCATGCTTACCTTCAGCGACTGGTGCACAAGGACACCCAGGTCTCGTTGCACTTCCCCTTCTTCCAATCTATTGCCATTCAGATAATAATCTGCCTTCCAGTTTTTGACACCAAAGTGGATAACCTCGCATTTAACCACGTTATATTGCATCTGCCATGCTTCTGCCCAATCACCCAACCTGTCCAAATCATCCTGGAGTTTCTTGGCATCCTCCTCACAGCACACACGCCCACCCAGCTTTGTATCATCTGCAAACTTGGAGATATTACATCTAGTTCCCTCGTCTAGATCATCAATATATATTGTGAATAGCTGGGGTCCTAGCACCGATTCCTGCGGTACCCCATTAGTCACTGCCTGCCACTCGGAAAAAGACTCGTTTATTCCAACTCTTTGCTTTCTGTCTGCCAACCAGTTCTCTATCCAAGTCAATACCTTGCCCCCAATCCCATGTGCCTTAACATTACACGCTAATCTCTTATGCGGGAACTTATCGAATGCCTTCTGAAAGTCCAAATACACCACATCCACTGGTTCTCCCTCATCTATTTTACCAGTTACATCCTCAAAAAATTCCAGTAGATTATTCAAGCATGATTTACCTTTTGTAAATGCATGTTGACTTTGTCTGATTCTGTCACTGTTTTCCTAGTGCTCTGCTATTACATCTTTTACTAGCTGGTGTGCCCGTCGGTGCCGAGGGTTTTTTGAGGGCATGTTGTTGTTGGAAGAGAGAGAGAGAGAGAGACTGGGGGGAGAAGACAAAGAGAGAGACTGGGGGGAGAAGAGAGAGAAAGAGGCTGGGGGGAGAAGAGAAAGAGAGAGAGATTGGGGGGAGAAGAGAAAGAGATGGGGCAGAGAGAGACTGGGGGGCAGAGAGAGGCTGGGGGGCAGAGAGAGACGGGGAGTAGAGAGAGACTGGGGGGCAGAGAGAGACTGGGGAGAGAGAGAGACTGGGGAGAGAGAGAGACTGGGGGAGAGAGAGAGGCTGGGAGTGTGAGAGAGAGAGAGAGTGGGGGAGAGAGAGAGAGAGACTGGGGGAGAGAGAGCGAGAGAGGCTGGGAGTGTGTGAGAGAGAGGTATGGAAGGAGAGAGGGAAGGAGAGAGAAGGAGAGAGAGAGGGAAGGAGAGAGAAGGAGAGAGAGAGAGAGGGAAGGAGAGAGAGAGAGGGAAGAAGAGAGAGAAAGGGAAGGAGAGAATTTGTTCATCCCAGTTTGGCGTAAAAATAAAACAAAAAAGGTGACTCAACTGTGGCTAACAAGGGAAATTAGGGATAGCATAAGATCCAAGGAGAGGACATATAAATTGGCTAGAAAAAGCAATAATCCTGAGGATTGGGAGCAGTTTAGGAGTCAACAAAGGAGGACAAAGGGATTAATTAAGAAAGGGAAAATAGAATATGAGAGTAAGCTTGCAGGGAACATAAAAACTGACTGTAAAAGCTTTTATAGATATGTGAAGAGAAAAAGATTAGTGAAGTCAAGCGTAGGTCCCTTGCAGTCAGAATCAGGGGAATTTATAATGGGAAACAAGGAAATGGCAGACCAACTAAATGCATGCTTTGGTTCTGTCTTCACAAAGGAGGACACAAATAACCTCCCAGAGATGCCGGGGAACATAGGGTCTGATGAAAGCGAGGAACTGAAAGAAAAAAATCAGTATTTGTAGGAAAAGAGTGTTAGGAAAATTGATGGGACTGAAGGCCGATAAATCCCCAGGGCCTGATGGTCTACATCTCAGGGTACTTAAGGAAGTGACCTAGAGATAGTAGATGCACTACTGATCATCTTCCAGAACTCGATAGACTCTGGAATGGTACCCATGGATTGGAGGGTAGCTAATGTTACCCCACTATTCAAAAAAGGTGGTAGAGAAAAAGCGGGGAATTATAGACCGGTAAGCCTGACATCGGTAGTGGGGAAAATGCTAGAGTCTATTATAAAAGATGTAATAGCAGAGCACTTGGAAAGCAGTGACAGGATCGGACAAAGTCAACATGGATTTACAAAAGGTAAATCATGCTTGACTCATCTACTGGAATTTTTTGAGGATGTAACTGGTAAAATAGATAAGGGAGAACCAGTGGATGTGGTGTATTTAGACTTTCAGAAGGCTTTCGATAAGGTCCCACACAAGAGATTAGCGTGCAAAATTAAGGCACATGGGATTGGGGGCAAGGTATCGACTTGGATAGAGAACTGGTTGGCGGACAGAAAGCAAAGAGTTGGAATAAACGGGTCGTTTTCCGAGTGGCAGGCAGTGACTAGTGGGGTACCGCAAGGATCAGTCCTAGGACCCCAGCTGTTCACAATATATATTAATGATCTGGATGAGGGAATTGGATGTAATATCTCCAAATTTGCAGGTGACACAAAGCTGGGCGGGAGGGTAAGCTGCGAGGAGGATGTTGGGAAACTCCAGTACGATTTGGACAGGTTGGGTGATTGGGCAGAAACATGGCAAATGCACTATAATGTGGATAAATGTGAGGTTATCCACTTTGGTGGCAAAAACAGGAAGGCAGATTATTATTTGAATGGCAATAGATTGGGAGAAGGGGAAGTGCAAAGAGACCTGGGTGTCCTTGTGCACCAGTCGCTGAAGGTAAGCATGCAGGTGCAGCAGGCGGTTAAGAAGGCAAATGGTATGTTGGCCTTCGTAGCAAGAGGGTTCGAGTACAGGAACAAGGATGTCTTGCTACAGTTGTACAGGGCCTTGGTGAGACCGCATCTTGAGTATTGTGTGCAGTTTTGGTCACCATACCTGAGGAAGGACATTCTTGCCATGGAGGGAGTGCAGCGAAGATTCACCAGGCTGATACCTGGGATGGCAGGAATGACATATGAGGAGAGATTGTGTCGATTGGGCTTATACTCACTGGAGTTTAGAAGATTGAGAGGGGATCTCATCGAAACCTATAAAATTCTGTCAGGTCTGGACAGACTAGATGCAGGAAGGATGTTTCTGATGGCCGGGGAGTCCAGAACCAGGGGTCATAGTCTAAGAATAAGGGGTAAGCCATTTAGGACTGAAATGAGGAGGAATTTCTTCACCCAGAGAGTGGTGAACCTGTGGAATTCTCTGCCACAGAGGGCGGTGGAGGCCAGTTCATTAAATATATTCAAGAAAGAGTTGGATATGTTTCTTGAGGCTGAAGGGATCAAGGGATATGGGGAAAAGGCGGGGACAGGGTACTGAGTTTGGATGATCAGCCATGATCACATTCAATGGCGGAGCAGGCTCGAAGGGCCGAATGGCCTACTCCTGCTCCTATCTTCTATGTCTATGTTTCTATGAGAGAGAGGCAGAGAGAGAATGAAGGGGAGAGAGAGGGAAGGAGAGAGACTGGGGGGAGAAGAGAGAGATTGGGGGGGGAGAGAGTGACTGGGGGGAGAGAGCGACTGGGGGCAAGAGAGAGTGTGGTGTATGTGCCTTTAAGAGCCCCTGTGTACTGTAATGCCGGCAGTGGCCACTCGGGCTATATAAGCCTGTATCGTGTCTTGTATCTTTTAGTTCACCTCCAGACTTTGTTCAGTAAACACCTGTTAAACCAACTCCTGCATTCCGTGTCTCTATTAACACACGGATACAATAGTGGCGACGAATTGGAAACGGACTTACCTGCAATTCGGCAGCACCTCAGGGAGATCGATTCCTCAGACGAATGTCGAAGAAAAAAAAAAGAAAAAAACTGTGGTTTCACCAGCTAGCCGGGCTGGTGGCAGGTACTGCAATAATCCTTCCTGGGCGGCGGGCTTGGGCTCGATCGGCTGGCTCTGCGGCGGGGCCGAGCAGCGAAGGCGGAGGCAAACAGAGACGGAGGGTGGAGCACTCGGGAGACGGCCAGTGCTGCAAAGCAGGTCGGCGTTCGGACGAAGCAGAGGGAGGGAAAAGTCCCAGAGAGTCCGGTGGGAACGAGTCTCCAACTATTAAAAATACTTGTATAAATAAAAACCGCAGGGAACAGCGTTGTCAGCAGCGGCAGTGGCAGGAAAGCACGGGAGGCGCCATTTTTTCTCGGCAGGGAAGAAAGGAAAGCGTGGGAGGCGCCATTTTTTTTCAGGATGCCTAAGACTGGCAATATTACTGCTATCGATAGTGATGTAGAGGATTGGACCACATATGTGGAAAGAGTGGAGGTATATTGCACAGCGAATGAAATAGAGGATGATAAAAAGACATCGGTACTTCTACATCTAATGGGCGCAAGGACATACAGGCTGTTACGAAACTTAATCACTCCAGCCAAACCGATGGACAAGAATTTTAAAGAGATTGTTGATACCCTACAGGAGCACTTAAACCCAACACCGCTGCTGACAGCGGAACGATTCAAATTCTTCAGGAGGAATCAGCACAAGAATGAAAGTAACGCTGATTACCTCACCGAATTAAGAAAGCTGTCAAAGCACTGCCAATTCGGGGCAGGACTGGCAGATTCTCTTCGAGACAAATTCGTCTGCGGTCTCCTAAGTGAAGGAACACAGAAAAGGCTACTTTCTGAGAAAGATTTAACACTGGACAAGGCTTTCAGTGTGGCTGTATCATACGAAGCAGCAGCAAGAGGAGCTGCAGAGATACAGCAAAAGCCACAGGACTTCGGCACCCATGGAATGACACAGGGTTTCGAGAGATGTTATCGCTGCGGCAGATCCACCCATGACCAGAGGGACTGCTGGTTCAAGGACAAAGCATGCAGGCAATGCGGAAAGATGGGACACATTGCACGTGTATGCCGATCTGGAAACAAAAAATCCACTGACAGAAAAAAATCAATAAGGAAAAGTACAGAAAGGTACAAATGATGACGGACAGTAGCTCCGAAGACCAGAAGACCAATAGCGACTCCGGAAACAAGAGACTAAGCTGTCTCAAATTACATAATGTAATTGCCAAAGAAGATTACCAGACCATTTGGGTTACCCTCACGATAGCGGGGTCCCCAGTTAAAATGGAGCTAGATACAGGATCAGCTCTGACCGTCATAAGTCGATGGGATTACGAGCGGCTATTTCTGCATATACCTTTGAAAGACACATCCATTATCTTGAAAACATATACGGGGCAGAAAGTATACCCCAGAGGGAAAATAAGGGTGCCTGTTGTACACAACGGCATGGAAATACAGAAGTTGTATTTATACGTTCTGCAAGATGGTGGTCCACTGCTGTTGGGACGTGAATGGATCAGGAAGATACGTTTAGACTGGCACTCCATTCAGGCACTGACGGTGAACAGTAAGAAAAAAAATGACGATGACGTCATACATGAACGATTAAAAGACATCTTGGCTAACGCCAAAGAAGTGTTTCAACAGGAACTAGGAACCTTGAAAGGCGTCACCGCCTCAATAAAAGTGTAAGATGCGGCAATTCCCAAGTTTTTTAAGGCAAGGCCGGTGCCATACACAATTCGTCCAGCAGTTTTAGGCAGAGCTGGAGAATTTGGAAAAGGCAGGCGTGTTTATCCAAGATAGATTGGAGCGAAGTGGGCAACTCCCATCATCCCGGTATTGAAGAAAACGTTGAATAATGATAAATCTGAAGAACAGAGAAAAATTTGCATCTGTGGGGACTTCAAGGTGACTTTAAACCCGGTCCTTCACACGGTACAGTATCCTCTTCCGAGGATAGAAGACATTTTCGCCTCACTATCCGGAGGGGAAACGTTTCATCAAAATTGACTTGGCACAGGCATATCTACAGATGGAGGTTGAGGAGGCCTCTAAAAAGTATCTCACGATAAACACACACAAAGGCCTGTACCAGTACAATCGACTGGTTTTCGGAGTAGCATCAGCTCCAGCTATCTGGCAAAGAGCTATGGAGCAAGTCCTGCAAGGGATTCCGGGGACTCAATGCTACCTAGACAACATCCTTGTAACAGGAGAAAACGACAACGAGCACCTTGCCAATTTGGAGCAGGTGCTCACTAGTCTGAGAGAACAGGGTCTACGAGCAAATCGCCCCAAGTGCGAATTTTTCCAGAAACAAATATCATATTGTGGCCACATAATTAATGAAGAAGGGTTGCATAAGTCACCTGAAAAAATTGAAGCGGTCATAAAAGCCCCAGCACCTGAAAATGTCTCACAATTAAGGTCGTTCCTGGGATTGATAAATTACTATCATAAATTTTACCGAACTTGTCAACTGTTCTGCACCCTCTTAACGAACTGCTACAAACGGGAGTAAATTGGAAATGGAGCGAAGACTGTAAACGTGCCTTCCATAAATGCAAAGGCTTGATCACGTCCAAGGAAGTTTTGGCTCATTACAACCCATCACTGCCAATCAGACTGGCGTGCGATGCATCCCCTTACGGCGTAGGAGCGGTATTATCGCATAGATTCCCTGATGGCTTGGAGCGGCCGATAGTTTTTTGCGTCACGCTCATTGAACTCAGCTGAGCGCAACTATGCCCAGATCGACAGGGAAGCACTCAGCCTGGTATGGGGAGTGAAGAAATTCAACCATTACCTACACGGACAAAAATTTACCTTGTTGACTGACCATCAACCCCTCGTCTCCATATTCAACCCTAAAAAGGCCGTTCCCATTATGACAGCGCAAAGGCTGGTCCCTTTTCCTAGGGGCACACCAATATGACTTAGAATACAAAGGATCAAAACAGCATGGAAATGCTGACGGTTTATCGCATCTACCATTGCCAACGGTAGAACAGGCACCTACAGTGGACCCAGTGGAGATGTTCCCACTCAACCATAGTGGAATGTCTACCAGTAACAAATTCTTCCATTGAAAAGGAAACGAGAAATGACCCGACTCTCTCACAAGTCTACGATTTAACGGTGAAGGGATGGCCAGCACATGGCGAACCACTGTTGCCAGCATTCTCGCAAAGAAGAGAACAGCTGTCAGTGTGCCGAGGAACCTTGATGTGTGGATCCAGAGTGGTGATTCCACCCAAACTCCAGGATAAAGTGCAAAAGGAGCTTCACGAGGGGCATCTGGGTGGAGTGAAAATGAAGAACCTAGCCAGAGCGTTTGTGTGATAGCCAGGTATCGATGGAGACATCGAAGAAATGACCAAGGGCTGTCTAGGATGCCAGAAGGTCCAAAACGCCCCACCACAAGCCCCTCTACATCCATGGGAGTGGCCCTCATCTCCATGGCAACGGGTACACATCGACTTTGCTGGTCCATTTATGGACTCAATGTTCTTAATCGCAGTTGATGCACACTCCAAGTGGCCGGAGGTAATAAAGATGCCCTCCACCACCACGGAAAAAAACCATCACATTACTAAGGACCATATTTGCCAGGAATGGGCTGCCTGAACAGATCTGTTCTGATAATGGACCGCAATTTGTGTCCGAAGAATTCAGGAAGTTCTTAAAAAACAATGGGGTTAAGCACTACACGTCCGCCCCATACCATCCCGCCACCAATGGATTGGCTGAAAGGTTTGTCCAGACCTTCAAGAAGGCCATAAAGGCCATGGGTAATGAAGACATAAATCTACAGCATAAGGTAGATAACTTCTTATTTGCATACAGGAATGCAACAC
>NC_140988.1:72531129-72648629 GCF_052327205.1 Somniosus microcephalus
CCCTCTTCCCCCGGGCTTTCGGGCTGCATGGGGAAGAGAGAGAGAGACGCCGCCGCTCACCTGCTCGCTTCCCTCTTCCCCCGGGCTTTTGGGCTGCGCAGGGAAGAGAGAGAGAGAGACTCAGGGGGGAGAAGGGTAGCAGGGATAAACCAGGGAATTACAGGCCAGTGAGCCTAACATCTGTGGTAGGGAAATTATTGGAAAAAATTCTGAGGGACAAAATTAGTCTCCACTTGGAGAGGCAAGGATTAATCGGGGATAGTCAGCATGGCTTTGTCAAGGGTAAATCATGTCTGACAAATCTGATTGAATTTTTCGAGGGGGTGACTAGGGGGGTGGATGAGGGAAATGCTGTGGCTGTGGTTTACATGGACTTCAGTAAAGCTTTTGACAAAGTCCCGCATAGGAGACTGGTCAAGAAGGTAAGAGCCCATGGGATCCAGGGTGCCTTGGCGCGTTGGATCCTAAACTGGCTGAGTGGCAGGAGGCAGAGGGTGATGGTCGAAGGTTGCTTTTGTGACTGGAAGCCTGTGTCCAGTGGGGTACCTCAGGGATCGATGCTGGGTCCCTTGTTGTTTGTGATCTACATAAATGATTTGGATGAGAATGTAAAAGGTATGATCAGTAAGTTCGCAGATGACACGAAAATTGGTGGGGTGGTAAATTGTGAGGAGGAAAGCCTCAGGCTACAGGACGATATAAACGGGTTGGTCAGATGGGCGGAAAAGTGGCAAATGGAATTTAACCCTGAAAAGTGCGAGGTGATGCATTTTGGACGGACAAATAAGGCAAGGGAATACACAATGAGTGGTAGGACCCTAGGAAGTACAGAGGGTCAGAGGGACCTTGGTGTACATGTACATAGATCCCTGAAGGCAGCGGAACAGGTAGATAAGGTGGTTAAAAAGGCATATGGGATACTTGCCTTCATTAGCCGAGGCATAGAATATAAGAGCAGGGAGGTTATGATGGAACTGTACAAAACGCTGGTGAGGCCACAGCTGGAGTACTGTGTGCAGTTCTGGTCGCCTCACTATAGGAAGGATGTGATTGCTTTGGAGAGGGTGCAGAGAAGATTCACCAGGATGTTACCTGGGATGGAGCGCCTCAGCTATGAAGAGAGGCTGGACAGGCTGGGGTTGTTTTCCTTGGAGCAAAGAAGGCTGAGGGGGGACCTGTTTGAGGTGTACAAAATGATGAGGGGCATAGATAGGGTAGACAAAGAGGAACTTTTCCCCTTAGTAGGGGGGTCAATAACAAGGGGGCATAGATTCAGGGTAAGGGGCAGGAGATTTAGAGGGGATTTGAGGAGGAACTTTTTCACCCAGAGGGTGGTGGGAATGTGGAACTCAATGCCTGAAAGGGTGGTAGAGGCAGGAACCCTCACAACATTCAAGAAGCATTTGGATGAGCACTTGAAATGCCATTGCATACAAGGCTATGGACCAAATGCTGGAAAATGGGATTAGACTGGACAGGGATGGATGGGCGGCGCAGACACGATGGGCCGAAGGGCCTCTTTCTGTGCTGTAAAACTCTATGACTCTATGACTCTATGAGAGTGAGATGCCAAGGGCCTTCAGCAGGTTCGACAGGTTCCGGGCGAGAGAGACGCCGCCACTCACCTGCTCGCTTCCCTCTTCCCCCGGACTTTCAGGCTGCGCGGGGAAGAGAGAGAGAGAGACTCGGGGGGGAGAGTGAGACACCGAGGGCCTTCAGCAGGTTCGACAGGTTCCGGGTGTGCCGGGTATCCGCTGAACTCGAAGCCCAGGCTTCCCGCGCTGCTAGGCTGCGGCTCTGCGCATCCACTACAATAAAGAGAGATTCCTAAATATTAAAGTTCAGGTTTTTAAGCACCCCATAGCTAAGAAGACAACTGCACAAAAGAACCTTACGGGGTACACACAGAAAGTGGGAAAAATAAACACACAGAAAGTGGGAAAAAAATTTGTTAGGAATCAAGATGACGGCCACTCACCTCAGCTCAGAAGGATTAGGCCTGCCCACACACGTACCGATTGGTCAATCATCAGGTCACTGAACTGTAGGATTGGTCAATCATCACATCACTCAACTCTAGGATGGCCCGCCCGCACACGCAATGAACCCGCCCCCGTGACGCAGCAATTGGTCAACCGTCGTGTTGCTTGACTGTACGATTGGTCAACCTTCATGTCACTCAATGCTAATGAGCGGATAATGAGCGGAATTTTGAATGTTTTTTGGATACCGTCTGAACAATTTTTGTCTGACCAAAAAGTAAATATGCTTATGACCATTCAGGAATCATAAGCTTTCTTTTGATATAACACGTGTAGGTACGCTCTATAACTTTTGAGTGTATAGAGTACATACAGACAGACAGACAGACGGAAGGACAGACAGACAGAAGAGCTATTTTATATATATAGATAATGGACTCTAGCATTTTCCCCACTACCGATGTCAGGCTTACTGGTTTATAATTCCCCGTTTACTCTCTACCACCTTTTTTGAATAGTGGGGTAACATTAGCTACCCTCCAATCCATGGGTACTGTTCCAGAATCTATTGAATTTTGGAAGATGACCAGCAATGCATCTACTATTTCTACGGCCACTTCCTTAAGTACCCTAGGATGTAGATTATAGTTTCATCTCACCCACCCATGGCTGCAAGCCTTTACACCCACATCTCACAGCTTGAACACATTGACAGCTACTCACCATGGCAGCCACATTACCCAAACTGATTGCGCAACACTCACTGACACACTTCCCTCTTTCTTGCAGGAGAAGGTGGCGCATAATACAATTCAGCAGGGGCTATCTGAAGGGGCAGAGGCTACCCGAAGGGGCAGAGGCTCCCCAAAGGAGCATAGGCATGCCTGCATAACATTATCCCGATGGAGGAGACGACACTGGCCATTCTTGAGAGGGACATTGCTGAGCCCGTGGCCAGTGCTGGGGCTGAATCATTTGTATCCTTATACCTAATTGACCTTGTCACATCCTACTTCCCCCTCATCCCACAATCTCT
The DNA here is from genome assembly GCF_052327205.1 of Somniosus microcephalus. Classification (NCBI taxonomy): domain Eukaryota; kingdom Metazoa; phylum Chordata; class Chondrichthyes; order Squaliformes; family Somniosidae; genus Somniosus; species Somniosus microcephalus. Next base: position 72,534,148 of record NC_140988.1, read on the forward strand.
TCTGCGTTACAAGCTGCAGATGGTGCAAGCATGAGCCGCTTGCTTTACCCCCTCCCCTCACAACAACCTTACCCTTGTGCCTTTCTCCTTTCAGATACCCAAGAACTGCAACCTGTCTAGGCACTGGCGGAGGAGCAGGAAATGCAAGAGGAAGATGGCAGTGATGCAGAAGACACAGCACCATCATTCGATTTCACACTCCCAACCACAAGCTCAGATACTGACACTCCGCATAGTTTAGAGGATCATTTAGACGCGGGATCTTTACATGGTGAGACACTGGGTATGAGTGGACTGCAGCCAGGGCAGGGAGAAAGGGTAGCGCAGGTACCAGCTCCCCGGCGGGTGAGGTTGCACATGAATTCTGCTGCACAGGGCTCAGATGAGGACTTTGATGGGATGGCCTACAGAACAATGAAGAAAGAAAGAATTAATTAATTAATTGTATTAATATAACGCCTTTCATGACCACTGGGCATCTCAAGGCGCTTTACAGCCAATGAAGTACTTTTGAAGTGGAGCCACTGTTGCAATGTGGGAAAACCTGGATACAATGCCAAGGAGCATGGAGGAGTCTTGCTCCAGCCTTGCACAAGGTATTGCGCAGAGCTTGGAGCCCATCCTTTCCAGCATGGAAGGGGTGGGCAGATCCATTAGTGCACTTAACTGGACCAGTCACATAAATACTGTGGCTACATTAGCAGATCAGAGGCTGGGTATTCTGTGGCGAGTGACTCACCTCCTGACTCCCCAAAGGCTTTCATAAGAGCATAAGAGCATAAGAACCAAAGAACTAAGTGCAGCCTTGAGCCTGCTCCGCCATTCAATAAGATCATGGTTGATCTTTGACCTCAACTCCACTTCCCCACCCGATTCCCATATCCCTTGATTCCCTTAGAGTGCAAAAATCTACATATCACAGCATTGAATATACTCAACGCTTCAGCATCCACAGCCCTTTGGGGTAGAGAATTCCAAAGACTCACAACTTTCTAAGTGAAGAAATTCCTCCTCATCTTAGTTTTAAATCGCTGGTCCCTTATCCTGAGACTGTACCCCCTAGCTCTAGACTCTTTAGCCAGGGGAAACAACCTCTCAGTTTCTACCCTGTCAATTCCCCTCAGAATCTTGTATGTTCCAATGAGATCACCTCTCATTCTTCTAAACTCCAGAGAATATAGGCCCATTCCACACAATCTCTCCTCATAGAACAACCCTCTCATCCCAGGAATCAATCTAGTGAACCTTTGTTGCACCATCTCTAAGGCAAGTATATCTTTCCTCAGATAAGGAAACCAAAACTGTGCACAGTACTCCAGGTGTGGTCTCACCAAAGCCCTGTACAATTGTAGCAAGGCTTCCTTACTCTTGTACTCGAACTCCCTTGCAATAAAGGTCAACATACAATTTTCCTTTCTAATTGCTTGCTGTACCTGCATGCTAACTTTCTGTGTTTCATGTATGAGGACACCCAAATCTCTCTGAACACCAACATTTAATAGTTTCTCACCTTTAAAAAATATCCTGTTTTTCTACTCTTCCCACCAAAAGTGAATAACCTCACATTTTCCTACACTATACTCCAACTTCTACCTTATTGCCCACTCACTTAGCTCTCTATGTCCCTTTGCAGGCTCTTTATGTTCTCCTCACAGCTTACTTTCCCACTTAGCTTTGTATCTTCAGCAAACTGGGATAAATTACACTCGGTCCCTTCATCTAAGTCATTAATATATATAATAAATAGAAACATAGAAACATAGAAACATAGAAGACAGGAGCAGGAGTAGGCCATTCAGCCCCTCAAGCCTGCTCCGCCATTCAATGCGATCATGGCTGATCATCCAAATTCAGTACTCTGTCCCTGATTTCTCCCCATGTCCCTTGATCCCTTTAGCCTTAAGAAATATATTCAACTCCTTCTTGAATATATTTAATGAATTGGCCTCTACTGCCTTCTGTGGTAGAAAATTCCACAGGTTCACCACTCTCTGGGTGAAGAAATTCCTCCTCATCTCTGTCCTAAATGTCTTACCCCTTATCCTTAGACTGTGACCCCTGGTTCTGGACTCCCCGATCATCAGGAACATCCTTCCTGTATCTAGTCTGTCTAGTCCTGTTAGAATTTTATAAGTTTCAATGAGATCCCCTCTCATTCTTCTAAACTCCAGCGATTATAAGCCCAATCGACCCAATCTCTCCTCATACGTCATTCCTGCCATCCCAAGTATGAGCCTAGTGAATCTTCGCTGCACACCTTCCATGGCAAGAAAATCCTTCCTCAGATAAGGCGACCAAAACTGCACACAATACTCAAGATGTGGTCCCACCAAGGCCCTGTACAACTGCAGCAAGACATCCTTGTTCCTGTACTCAAACCCTCTCGCTACGAAGGCCAACATACCATTTGCCTTTGTAACCACCTGCTGCACCTGCATGCTTACCTTCAGCAACTGGTGCAGAAGGACGCCCAGGTCTCGTTGCACTTCCCCTTCTCCCAATTTATTGCCACTCAGATAATAATCTGCCTTCTTGTTTTTGACACCAAAGTGGATAACCTCGCATTTATCCACGTTATATTGCATCTGCCATGCTTCTGCCCAACCACCCAACCTGTTCAAATCATCCTGGAGTTTCTCGGCATCCTCCTCACAGCACACACGCCCACCCAGCTTTGTGTCGTCTGCAAACTTGGAGATATTACATCTAGTTCCCTTGTCCAGATCATTAATATATATTGTGAATAGCTGGGGTCCTAGGACCGATCCCTGCGGTACCCTACTAGTGTAGGGTTCTCAAAATTCCCACATTCCCCAAAAGTTATGGATAAAGGGACCCTGTATGGACAAGTTATTAAAAAAGGGTTCCCAAAAGAAAATGGCTTCTGAAACCTCGTGACCAAGGCCTGCAGGATTTTAAAAGCAAGGCCCTGCAGAATGCAGGCCAATTGAAATCCTGAAACGAAACCTAACATGCATGGATCTGTGAAAGACTTTGTCCTTTTCTAAAGCCAGACAGCTAAGTAAACACAAAATATGCATTCTTCACCTTGGAACAGATCTAGTCAGGATGGACCTAAACTTGAGGCCATTAACTGTTTGCATAAATAATCGGTAACAGCTCAACATGGCCACTGAGCCAGGAAAAGATGATTAAGTTTCATAAATAACAAACAGCCAGGATATTGAAGCCATTAAACACAGAGACAAATGCCCCAAAACCCATTAAAGTGGGTGACTGTAATCACTTTAGACGAGCCCGCCAAAAGTTAGACAAAGAACTGACCTGATTTGGCACGCAGATAAGGGGTGAAGAACCGAGTATAATTGTAGGCCCACCGGTAGCTCTCGCTCTCTTGCTCACTCTCTTGCCTCATGCTCTTGCCTCTCCCAACACCGAGGATGCCCATTACAACACCGGGGGCCAAACGCAGGGAGGAGAACGGAACCGAATCGAACAACCACAAGACACATGGGCAGCAAACGGGTAGACGAGACAAGACGAGACGAACGGTAAAACCGATAGGCAGAGAAGGGCAGCGAAGAAGAAGCGTTGGGGATGAGTGGGCACACACCCCGGCCTAGTTATAAGCTGGCGTTTGAAGCTTGGGTAGTAAAATCAATCGACAATATAAACCGCCAACTGAGCCCCAACTGCACCAAAACTGTCGGCGACCAAACCACCACCAGAAGAACAACCATTCCTGCAAGGTGAAGGATCCAACAAAGACCTTACTCTAATGAAGGAAAAGAAGGGTATTTCGCACAGACAACTCCATCACCACACCCTGTGACCACGTGACGACGGCAGGCCCCAAGGACAACAAGAGTGAACCCCAAAAACCACAACCGGCTTAATCGACAGGTTTCAAACCATAAAAGAGACCCCATTGGTGAGCATGAATTCCTGGCCCCTCATAGCTTAATCTAGTTAGGTATTGGGGGTGGGATAAGGATAAGAGGATTTTAATGTGTTTGTTCCCTCGATGTGCCATGTGTTCCCCATTCCCAAATAAGTGTAATTTTATATGCCTGTGATTATTCCAGTAATTCTCAGTATTGTGTTTTATTGTGCCTTTAATAAAAATTGCGGTTTTCTTGCACCAAACCACTTGTCTACTCTATTTTCTGTATCGCTGCCTGTACCTAAGTCTGGTGTCTAGAACCCAGGGGTGCGGGAGCAATTCGAATCACTCAGAGACAGTCATAGACAGAGCTGACTGGGCACAAGCCACCCCCTACAGAAATGGCGACCGTGGCAGGACACCGGCAACAGGGGTGCGATACAGTAGACAATGGTTTGGAAGAGCAAACCGTGATGGAGGAAAGGATTTCTGATTATGTGTTCAGCAAGGTGAATATCACGAAGAAGTGAATCACCAATCTGTTAAAGGCTGGGCGTCCGGTAGATGCCGCAGTCAAGTGGACAGAAGGGAAGGAGCACAAGAAATCCCTAGAGAAGGCAGTCTGGCTGATGTGCTTCAAGAAGCAGGTCCAGCTCTTGGACAGGCTCATTGCAGCACAGGCAGCCGAGATAAGGGAGTCAGCCCTGGAGGTCCAGGACAAGGCTCTAGCAGGAGAGAAGTTACTGGTAGCATTGCAGGCCCTGAATCAGGAATGGGTATAATTAATGGGAGAACATAAGGCCAGGTTGGAATACCTACAGTGCCAGATCACCGAAGCCAAATGTAATGAGTTGAGGTTGCGGGAAAGGAACGCCCGCCTAGCGAGACAATTAAGAGAGCAGGAGGAGAAATTAAAAGAAGTAAAGGCAGCTTACAAGTTAGCGAGTGAATAGGGGTTTGAAGATGCAGATCATGACCCCTGCAAGGAACAGATAGAGAATCTGAGCCTGGCCCTAAGGAAGGCAAAGGGCATGGTGTGCCTCATAAGCCCGAAGGCAGCCCATGTCAACTTTACAGGAAACCTGGGGAGAACGGTTCAGACACCACGGGTAGTGCCAAGGGACGACCCGGTTGAGGAGCAGGAGGTCCCATGACCACCACCCGTTGCGCCAGGTTTTAGCGAGGTCTGGCAGCAAGGGGGGGTGAAGTCAGGGGTAGACGTGGAGGTGGAACAACCCCTGCAAGAGAGGCCGGAACCAGGGCCAATGTGCCCAGCTTGGCATCGGAGGTTCGGCCCACCCGTTAATGGCGAGGATGAGGGACCCCTCCAAAACCAGTTCGTATTACCTTACGGCACCCAACAGCTCAGGGCTATGGTGAGCCATATCCCAAAGCTCACCGAAAAAGGGGACCCTTGGTCCACTTCAGGGAAGTGGAACAGGCAGCCAGCGTCAACGAGTGCGATGATGCTGAGCAGGCCAAAATGCTGCTGTTCTCTTTGGAGAGTAAGCTCCTCCAGTCCCTCTCAGGTGAGTGTAAGAGGGGGCAGTGCGGGTATGAGGAGCTCAGGGATGAAGTTCTGGAGGCCATGAGGATGAATGAGGGAAGTCCTTTCTCCCGTCTGGAGAAGACAGTGCAGCTCGCAGGGGAAACCCCGCAGGCTTTCGCGGACAGTTTATGGCCGGTATATAAGAGCACCTGTCCTGGGGCACCTAACCAGGCATTCCTGAACCGGGATCAGCTGGCCCACTGGCTCCGAAGCCTGGTGGCAAACAGCTTGCCACAGGTCCGGGTCAAGGTGGAAGTCTGGTTCGACCCTAGGAATCCCCTGACCACCGAAATTACGGTGATCAGACAGTTGACCCTAGCCTATAAGAATGGTAGGGGAACCGATGCACACCCACCTAAGGGGAAGGTGCATGAGGTAAAACCCAGACAGGGTAGGAAGGAGTGGAATCAGGAAGGGAATAACCCTTCTAGCACTAAGCGCAATTGTTACGGGTGTGGGAAGGATGGTCACTGGAGGAAGGAGTGCAAAAACCCTTGGAAGGATAACAAGGGAAAGAATTCCACAGCCCCAGCCCAAAAGATAGAGACCAGAATCCCTCCCGCCGTGGTTGAGTCATTTTTGGACGTCATGAGGTCCCTATTGACTGGCCAAGGGAAGGTAGCAGCCACTACCGGTGCTCTGACCCCATCCGCCCCATCCAGCCCACAGCCCTAACTAGAACCAGTGCAGCCTGCCGACCTGTGTCCCCTTGAAAACGATGAGGGGAGCAGGCCCTGTGTTAAGAAGCGGGCGGAGGCGGTGCAGGGGAGATATTCGGTGGACACTGGAGCTTCCAGCACGGTGGTCCATTCGGAAGACCCGACCAATTCACCCAGGTCTAACGAGGTCCCATTTAGCCTAATGGGATTCACAGGGAAAGAGCAGGCTGGGGAAATGGCCAAACCTTTGGCCATAGATTTAGGATCTCTCATTACCACGTGGGAGGGTAACCAAAAGGCCAATGAGGTGGCCAAGCAGAGGGCTAGGGAAGGAGAGTCTTGGGACCCCTATCGGACAGGTTCGGTGGCCGCAATCTGGGACAAGGGAGGCACACAGGGGGTAGCTTTGGCCCCGGACCTAAAGCAGGTCCAAGCCCAAGATCCCGTTCTTAATGCCGTCCCGGTAGGGAGAAAGAATGGGGAGTCCATAGAAGGCCCATTCAAGGCAGCGGATGAGACTTTAAAACAGGCTGCTAGTTACATTAACCAATGCAAATTGTTTAAGCCCGAGAAAAGAGAACAGCCATTTGGGGCAAGGTCTGAGGATAGAAATCCTCAGCCTGCAGCAGAAGAAAACTCACAGACTGCAAAGGCAGGTGCAGTGGCTTGTTTTAAGGGAGGGGCCATCCTGCCCACCGCTTGGGACAACCCCCCACTCTTCTGGGATTTAGATGAGGAGGGATGTGAGGGCGAAGACCCCGCCCCTGAACCAAGTTTAGATGAAGTGGGACATGAATGCGAGGACCCCCAGCCCGCAGCATCAGGCTGCGAAGTGTTACCTGCCCCTAGCACAGGTTTAGGAGAAGTAAAGCCTGAGGATGAAAATCCCCAGCCAGTGGCAATGGAGAGCCCACAGACCGCACCGGAGGGGGCAGTGGCTCGTGTTAAAGAACCACTAGCCAGAAAACCCCACCCGCCAAAGTCCCCAGAAGGTCCCCACGAATGCCACAGCCAAGGAAACCGTGGTCACCGGCTCCCCAGTTTAAAAGGGCAGCCTCTCGAGTCAGGGATCGGTCTGAGGACAGAGGTCCCCAGCCAGCAGCTGCAGGCTGCGAGGGACCAAAGGAACAGGATAGTGCAGCCACACCGAAGGGAGCGGGGTGCCACAGCCCGAACAGGGATTAGGCTGGCCACCCAGAGACGGGCAGCGGATGTACAGTTTCTGTAATGTAATTTTAGTTATTGTTAAGTTTGGGTGTTTAGTTTAAGTTTAAACGAGGTAATGGGTAGTTTAAATAGTAGCAGTATTGTTAAGAGTGTTCGTATTTAAGTCGAGGTCGCGAGACTCCACTATGCTTCACCCAAGCCAGAGAATCTCCTCGGGACCTGGCTATATGCTCTTGTGTCTCTTTGCAGGAAAGGATTTCAGGATGAAGTGAAGCACACACCTACTCGCGCTGATAGGAATGAGCATTGGAAAGCAAGCTGATGTGGAGGACTCCCACATCTATGGATGCTCAGGAGAGAAAGCACCAGTTGTGTCTGCTGGGAGCAATGAACAAGGCGTGGAGGAGGCCGCCATCTATTCCCATGAGGGAAGATAGCCCGGGGTGGTTGGGATCCAACTCCACCCAGTACTCCAGCCAGACCGGGTTCACCTACGGGGAGGCCTCCCTCCCCTGCCCCAGCGTACAGGTTGTGGCCTCACAGGTTGGGGTCACTGAGGGGAAACACGTGTGCCTGACCTGCAGAGGACATATTCCCCTGGGAAGGTGGTGGTGGCTCAGAAAGCTGAGCAGAGACATGGGGGACCGTACAGCTGACTGGGAACGAATGGGGAACGACACCTACCGGACAGTCACAGGGACCCGAGGGGGGACTAGAGTGTGCTGGGATAAGTGGTGGGAGTCGGAACAGGGAATTTATGTCTGCATGTGGGGGTCACAAAGGGCCTGCCCCACAGGCATATCCATCATCTTCTCCGCATCATGGCAGGATAAGGGGAGGGAGGTGGAATGGGATTCCCACCTACACACCTGCATAGTCCCACGTTACCCAGCCCCAGTCAAAGCCACTGAGCTAGTGGCTCGCGCCCGGAAGCCCCTGCCCATGACTCAGGCAGCAAGGACACACAGAGGGGTGCCCTGCCACCACCAAGGGACCAGGGAATGGGCTGGTACTAGTGCCGACGGAACAGGTGTTATACCAGGGGGTACACTACGCGGTAGCTTCCGTGATCCTGAATCTTACCAAGGTAAACATACCTGAGTGGTGCCCCAAAGAGACAGTACAGCTATACCAGGCCCTGTTAAAAGAGATGTTTAGGAAATTCTACGAGTTCGATTTTGCCAACGTAGACAAAACTGAACTGTACACCACACGCCATGAGTATTTTGGTAATGCAGGGAGACAAAGAAGGGGAGCCTGGAATTATGTTTTTACAGCGTTTAACACAGGGTCCTCTGTCATCAACAGTCTGGATGACATAGAATTGCAGACACAGATAAACGGTTTAAAAACACAATTGAGTAAAATCTTGATGGACGAGAATAAGGTAGTAGGCTCAGAGTTACATGAGGACTAGGCCATGACAGTCCATTTAAAAGAAATAATAGCTGAGCTGGAGAAGCACGCAAAGACTGTAAATGCCCTTATAAGAGAGGACAGAAATGCTTCTGACCAGGCTGCACAGAACGAGGTGTGCGTAGTGTACGGGGCATGGTTTCTGGGTGAGGTCCGCAGTAACCTGAAGGATTTAAAACAGGGTTTAGTCCCCTCCTGGATCAGCAACAAGCACCTCGCAGCCCTCCATCCATTTGAGAATGCATTAAGCCCGTGTCAACTCCGGCTAGCTTCTGGGGCCTACCCAGTCCCAGTAGTTTGTGGACGTTCAAATCATACTATCATGGGTATAGTAGTAAGAATGCCAGTCATGGGTGGGACAGCCCAACCTGCACCGGTATACAGGGTAGAGAACATTGGAGCCATTCAAGGGGGTGCACACATTCGTTTCACAGCAGTCCCACCTTATGTCATAAAGTGGGAGCACGTTATGACAGGTACTGACCTCTCGGGGTGCCGGAGCCGGGAGCACACATAATACTGTGTCCCCAGCACTTGAACGCCTATTCAAAACCACAGTGCGGGTTTAAAGCTGCTGGCGCAAAACCTATCAATTGTACCATGGAGGTAATGGCACAAGACCATGTTCCCCCACAGGTAGCATATAAAAGAGGTGGGACGTATTGTGTCACCACAGGTGCGCCCCACTACCAGCATGGACAGCATAGCTGGTGTCCGGTAAGTGATGGCAGTTTCTGCTTTAAATCCGAGGCAGAAGCTCAAGTGGCCTAGGAACGAATTGTCCCCATTCCTGAACCCTCCACTGTTCACCTCACTGTAAAAGAGAATTTCACCAACCTGCAAAAGTATGTAGCGCATTTTGGCTATGAAATTCCCCCTCTCCAGAACACCTTACCAAAATACTCAAAGCAGTAATAGTCTTACAGAAAGATTTCTACACGTTAGAGCGGAAGACGGTAGAGATAGGGGCCAAGATACTGGACATGGTAGTTCCACCCTGGTGGGACATTTTTGAAAATATAGAGGTCCCTTCTTGGATCAGACTGGCTTCCCACATCCTCGTGGCTTGCTAGCTGGGAATAGTATTGTAACTAGTGTGCACTCAGTGCAAGGGAAAAGGCCAAATACTAGAATTCTGAAACCAAAGGACCTGGAAGCAACATATGTTAAGGTGGAGGGAGATACACCTGTTTGAATTTTTTTTGTATTTTTAAATGAAGATTGTTTTTTTGTGTTCCTTTGTTGTTTTGAATAAAGATTTTTGACGTGTTGTTTTAATAATGATGTATGTGTACCAAGTGGTGCAGGGGTGTTCGACCCCCTCCATGCTTGGATGTGTGTAAACGACTGTAATTATTCTATGTGTGCTTATGTACACTACATTTTTACAGAATGGGAAATGCATGTGTCGTGGGATCATAGATAGGTAATTACAGGGAAAGATTGACTACTAGCTGGGGGGAGCCCGGCTTTGCCAGGGCTGTTTTGGGCTGGGCGGTTTAAATCGAGTGCCAGGCTTTGGGCCCTGTCTGTGTCCCTCTGTGAATCTGCTGCCGGGCAACATTTTAAATTGAGTCCCAGGCTTTTGGGCCCTGTCTGTGTCCCTTTGTGAATCTGCTGCCAGGCAACATTTCTACCTTTTAATACCTTGAAAGATGAAAGTGAAAGTACTTATAAAACGTTTTTGGTAAACCTTATGTTATTTTTAAAAGAGATACTAACTTTTTCAAAGCTGGATAAGGAAAGTAGTTTGAGCTGCAAGCAGTGAAACAATGGCTGGCAGATCCCTGAGATGAAAACGATTAGTCCCGCCCACACACACACTTAATACCTTGAAAGATTAAAGTGAAAGTACTTATAAAATGTTTTTGGTAAATCTTATGTTATTTTTAAAAGAGATACTAACTTTTTCAAAGCTGGATGATCAAAGTAGTTTGAGCTGGAAGCTGAAGTAATGGCAGTGAAACAAAGGCTGAAGGGATGTAATCTGTCACCCCCGATCCTCTCTAACTTCTACCGCTGCACTATAGAGAGCATCCTGACAAACTGTATCATGGTATGGTACGGCAGCTGTAGCTCCCATGACCGGAAAGCCCTGCAGCGGGTAGTCAAAACTGCCCAACGCATTACCGGCACCCGGCTACCGATCATAGAACATATATATCAGAAACGCTGCCTACGGAGGGCACGGTCCATCATCAAAGACCCTACCCACCCCAGCCACAGTCTGTTCACCCTCCTACCATCTGGAAGACGCTACAGATGCATTCGCACTCGTACGACCAGATTTAGGAACAGCTTCTTTCCCAGGGCTGTCATCCTACTGAACTCCACAAATAAACACTAAAGCCTGCACATCTGCCGATGCACTTTATTATGGTCATATTTACGCTAACATATATGTACAAATGTATGTTGAAATGTTTAAGTGTCCAATCCAAATTGTACACTCTCGGGAGCCGCGAGCCTACATTTCGTTGTACTGCACTTGTGCACTAACAATGACAATAAAAGTTGATTTGATTTGATTTGATTTGATCCCCGAGATGAAAACGATTAGTCCCTCCCACACACAGACACACCGATTGGCCAACCATCAGGGGACCGTACTGTAGGATTGGTCAATCGTGACGGCACAGGATTGGTCGAACCTTGACGTCAGTCAATCAATGCTAAGTAGCAGATAATGAGTTTAATTTTGAAGGTTTTTTGCATAAGGCGCGAACAATTTTCGTCCGACCGAAAAGTAAATATGCTTACGAGCGTCCCGGAAGCGTAAGCTTTCTTCGGAGGTAACGCGCGCGTAGATACGCCATATAACATTCGAGCGCATAGCCGGACAGACGCACACCCGAGGACAGACAGAAGGACAGACAGACAGATCGACTCCTTTATTATTTACTAGCTGGGGAGCCCCGCATTGCGAGGGCAATTTTGGGGCGCGAGGGCAATTTTGGGGCGTTTGGTCTCCCTGCCCCTGTGTGTCCCCCCTCTCCCTGTCATGTCCTCTCCCTGTCCTATCCCTCCCTCCCCTCTCTCCCTCCCCTCCCCTCTCTCCCTCCCTCCCCTCCCCTCCCTCCCCTCCCCTCTCTCCCCCCCCACTCCCCTCTCTCCCTCCCCTCCCCTGTCTCCCTCTCCCCCCCCACTCCCCTCTGTCCCTCTCTCCGGCCCCTCCACCTGCCTAGCGCCTGAGGTCCGGTGCCGTTGTTGAGGTCCCCCGCGTATCGCGCGGCTGATGGACGACCGCTGCGGGCGGCGCATGCGCGGTGAGTGTGGGCGGCGCATGCGCGGTGAGTGCGAGCGGCCCGCGGGAGCCGGCAAGGCCGTTAGCGAGCGGGAAACTTCGGGCGGCGCGCCCGCGCTCCGTCCGTGACACCTGAGAGGGGGAAGTAGAGAGAGACAGAGAGGGAAGAGGAGAAGGAGAGAGAGGGAAGAGGAGAAGGAGAGAGAGAGAGGGAAGAAAGAGAGAGAGAGAGAAATTTTTTCAGCTTCAGGCCCCGAGTCCCCCCTGCGTGAGGGTGAGGGAGGGGGGGTGTTGCTAAACACAATATAAAACTCAAATAAATTGTTAATTAATTGCCTAACACATAATTGAAATATTTACCTTAGTTCCCTAACACACAGAAAGTGTGGGGGAAAAAATCGTGGAAAATCAAGATGGCGGCCACTCACCTTGGTTCAGAAGGATAAGGCCCGCCCACACACGCACCGATTGGTCGACCGGTCAGGTCGAGTCACTCGACACTCAACTGTAGGAAGACCTCGACGTCACACGGTCGCTAATGAGATGCTAATGAGCGGAACGCTGAACGTTTTTGGGATACCGCGGGCGGGATTTTTGTCCGGCCGAAACGTAAATACGCCTATGACCGGTCCGGAATCGCAAGCTTTCTTTTGAGGCGACGCGCGCGTCGGTACGCTCTGTAACTTCCAAACGTATAGAGACCAGGCGGACAGACAGACAGAAGAGCCGCTTTATATATATAGATAGAGGGTCGGGAATTTTGCTCACCTTGTCAGGATGATACTTAAAGCGAGTTTAGTATCAACAGGGGGGAGTGTAGAGCTCTCAAAATTCCCACATTCCCCAAAAGTTATGGATAAAGGGACCCTGTATGGACAAGTTATTAAAAAAGGGTACCCAAAAGAAAATGGCTTCTGAAACCTCATGACCAAGGCTTGCAGGATTTTAAAAGCAAGGCCCTGCAGAAGGCAGGCCCATTGAAATCCTGAAACGTAACCTAACATGCATGGACCTGTGAAAGACTTTGTCGTTTTCTAAAGCCAGACAGCTAAGTAAACACAGAATATGCATTCTTCACCTTGGAACAGATCAAGTCAGGATGGACCTAATCTTGAGGCCATTAACCTTTTGCACAAATATTCGGTAACAGCTCAACGTGGCCACTGAGCCAGGAAAAGACGATTAAGTTTCATAAATAGCAAACAGCCAGGATATTGAAGCCATTAAACACAGAGACAACCGCCCCAAAAGCCGTTAAAGTGGATGACTGTAATCACTTTAGACGAGCCCGCCAAAGGTTAGACAAAGAACTGACCTGATTTGGCGCGCAGATAAGGGGTGAAGAACCGAGTATAATTGTAGGCCCACCGGTAGCTCTCGCTCTCTTGCTCACTCTCTTGCCTCGTGCTCTTGCCTCTCCCAACACCGAGGATGCCCATTACAACACCGGGGGCCAAACGCGGGGAGGAGAACGGAACCGAATCAAAAAAGCACAAGACACACGGGCCACAAATGGGCAGACGAGATGAGACGAGACAAACGGTAAAACCGATAGGCAGAGAAGGGCAGCGAAGAAGAAGCATTGGGGACAAGCGGGCACACACCCAGGCCTAGTTATAAGCTGGCATTTGAAGCTTGGGTAGCAACATCAATCAACGATATAAACAGCCAACCAAGCCCCAACCGCACCAAAACCGTCAGCGACCAAACCACTGTGGTGTATGTGCCTTTAAGAGCAATTATGGTGTATGTGCCTTTAAGAGCCCCAGGTGTGCGTAATGCCGGTAATTGCCACTTGGGCTATATAAGCCTGTGTATTGTGTATATCCTTTAGAAACCCCCCCCGCCCCAGACTTGCTTAGTAAATACCTATGAACCAACTCCTGTCTTCAGTGTCTTTATCTACACACGGACACTACAACCACCACCAGAAGGACAACCACCATTCCTGCAAGGTGAAGCACCCAACAAAGACTTTACTCTAATGAAGGAAAAGAAGAGTACTTTGCACAGACAACGCCATCGCCGTGCCCTGTGACCACGTGACAAAGGCTGGCCCCAAGGACAACAAGAGCGAACCCCAAAAACCACAACCGGCTTAATCGAAAGGTTTCGAACGTGGGCATGAATTCTTGGCCCCTCATAGCTTAATCTAGTTAGGTATTGGGGGTGGGATAAGGGTAAGGAGATTTTAATGTGTTTGTTCCCTCGATGTGCCGTGTGTTCCACATTCCCAAATAAGTGTAATTTTACACGCCTGTAATTATTCCAGTAATTCTCAGTATTGTGTTTTATTGTGCCTTTAATAAAAATTGCGGTTTTCTTGCACCAAACCACTTGTCTAATCTATTTTCTGTATCGCCGCCTGTACCTAAGTCCGGTGTCTAGAACCCAGGGGTGTGGGAGTGATTCGAACCGCTCAGAGACAGCCAGGGGCAGAGCTGACTGGGCACACGCCACCCCCTACACTAGTCACTGCCTGCCACTCGGAAAAAGACCCGTTTATTCCAACTCTTTCCTTTCTGTCTGTCAACCAGTTCTCTATCCAAGTCAATATCTTGCCCCCAATCCTATGTGTATTAACTTTACATGCTAATCTCTTATGCGGGACCTTATCGAAAGCCTTTTGAAAGTCCAAATACACACATCCACTGATTCTCCCTTATCTATTTTACCAGTTACATCCTCAAAAATTTCCAGTAGATTAGTCAAGCACGATCTACCTTTTGTAAATCCATGTTGACTTTGTTCGATCCGGTCACTGTTTTCCAAGTGCTCTGCTATTACATCTTTTACAATGGACTCTAGCATTTTCCCCACTACCGATGTCAGGCTTACCGGTCTGTAATTCCCCGTTTTCTCTCTACCACCCTTTTTGAACAGTGGGGTAACATTAGCTACCCGCCAATCCATTGGTACTGTTCCAGAGTCTATCGAATTTTGGAAGATGACCAGCAATGCATCTACTATTTCTAGGGTCACTTCCTTAAGTACCTTAGGATGTAGATTATCAGGCCCTGGGGATTTATCAACCTTCAATCCCGTCAATTTCTCTAACACCCTTTCCCTACAAATACTGATTTCTATCAGTTCCTCCCTTTCATTAGACCTTATGTTCCCCGGCATCTCTGGGAGGTTATTTGTTTCCTCCTTTGTGAAGACAAATCCCCTGGACCTGATGGCCTACATCCTCAGGTTCTAAAAAAGATGGCTGCAGAGATAGCTGAGGCCCTAGCACTGATCCTTGAGGCACTCCACTCATTACAGCCTGCCAACCCGAAAATGACCCGTTTATCCCTTCTGTTTTTTGTCTATTAAACAATCCTCTATCCATGCTAATATATTACCCCCAACCCCATGAGCCCTTATCTTGCGTAGCATGCTTTTATGTGGCACCTTATTGAATGCCTTTTGGAAATTCAAATATACTTTTGGCTAAAATCCCCTTTATCTACCCTGCAAGTTACATCCTCAAAAAACTGTAATAAATTTGTTAAACACAATTTCCCTTTCATAAAACCATGTTGACTCTGCCTAATCATATTATGATTTTCTAAATACCACTTCCTTAATAATGGATTCCAGCATTTTCCTGACAATTGATGTCAGGCTAACTGATGTGTAGTTCCCTGTTTTCTCTCTACCTCCTTCCTTGAATAGCTACCTTCCAATCTGCTCGGACCATTCTAACGTCTTGGGAACTTGGGAAGATCACAACCAATGCATCCACTATCTCTGCAGCCATCTCTTTTAGAACCCGAGGATGTCGGCCATCAGGTCCAGGGGATTTGTTGGCTTTTAGTCCCATTAGTTTCTCAAGTACTTTTTCTCTACTAATCTTAATTACTTTAAGTTCCTCACTCTCATTAACCTCTTTGTCCCCCTCTATTTTTAGTATGCTTTATGTGTCTTCTACTGTGAATAAAGATACAAAATATTTGTTTAAAGTCTCTGCCATTTCCTTATTCCCCATTATAATGTCTCCCATCTCAGCCTCTAAGGGACCAATGCTTACTTTTGCTAATCTCTTCTTTTTATCCCTTTTTACATACTTATAGAAGCTCTTACAATCTGTTTTTATATTTCTTGCTAGTTTACCCTCCTGTTCTATTATCTCCCATTTAATCAATATTTTGGACATCCTTTGCTTGTTTCTAAACCTCTTCCAATCCTCAGGCTTACTAGTATTCTTTGCAACATTATAAGCCTCTTCTTTTAATCTAATATTATGCTTAACATCTTTAGTTAGCCACAGATGGATCACTTTTCCCACAGTTTTATTTCTCAATGGAATGTATATTCGTTGAGAATTTTGGAATTTTTAAAAAATGCTTGCCACTGCTTATCTACCATCATGCCTTTTAATCTAATTTCCCAATCTAACTTATCCAACTCGCCCCTCATACCTATTTAATTGTCTTTATTTAAGTTTAAAACTCTATTTTCAAACTTAAGTATTTCACTCTGAATCTTAATGCGAAATTCTAACATATTATGATCACACTTCCCCAGAGGATCGTTTACACTGAGGTTACTAATTAATCCTGTTTCATTACACAATTCAAGATCTAAAATAGCCTGTTCCCTGGTTGGTTCCATAACTTATTGTTCTAGAAAACTGTCTCAAATGCATTCCATGAACTCATCCTCCAGACTACCTTTGCGAATTTGATTTGCCCAGTCTATATAAAAATTAAAGTCCCCCACATTTATTGCATTACCTTTGTTACAAGCTCCTAATATTGTTGATTAATACTCTGTCCAATAGTATAGCTACTGTTAGGGGGCGTATAAACTATTTCCACCAGTGTTTTCTTTCCCTTGTTTTTTCTTACCTCCACCCATACTGATTCTACTTCCTGATCTTCTGAGTCAAGATCCTTCCTCACTACTGTTCTTATGTAATGCTTTATCATCAGGGCTACCTCCCTCCTTTTCCATTCTGCCTGTCTTTTCAAAATGTCAAGTACACTGGAATATTTATTTCCCAACCATGGTCACCTTGCAACCACATCTCTGTAATGCCTTTCAGATCAAACCCATTTATGGTGTATGTGCCTTTAAGAGCCCCTGTGTACTGTAATGCCGGTAGTGGCCACTCGGGCTATATAAGCCTGTATAGTGTCTTGTATCTGTTAGTTCATCTCCAGACTTTGTTCAGTAAACACCTGTTAAACTAACTCCTGCATTCCGTGTCTCCATTAACACACGGATACAACAGTGGTGACGAATTGGAAACGGACTTACCTGCAATTCGGCAGCATCTCAAGGAGATCGATTCCTCAGACGAAGATCAAAGAAAAAAAAGAAAAAACTGTGGTTTCACCAGCTAGCCGGGCTGGTGGCAGGTACTGCAATAATCCTTCCTGGGTGGCGGGCTGGGGCTCGATCGGCTGGCTCTGCAGCGGGGCCGAGCAGCGAAGGCGGAGGCAAACAGAGACGGAGGGTGGAGCACTCAGGAGACGGCCAGCGCTGCAAAGCAGGTCGGCGTTCGGACAAAGCAGAGGGAGGGAAAAGTCCCAGAGAGTCCGGCGGGAACGAGTCTCCAACTATTAAAAATAGCTGTATAAATAAAAACCGCGGAGAACAGCGTTGTCAGCAGCGGCAGCGGCGGGAAAGCGCGGGAGGTGCCATTTTTTCTCGGCAGGGAAGAAAGGAAAGCGCGGGAGGTGACATTTTTTTTCAGGATGCCTAAGACTGGCAATATTACTGCTTTCGACAGTGATATAGAGGATTGGACCACATATGTGGAAAGAGTGGAGGTATATTGCACAGCGAATGAAATAGAGGATGATAAAAAGGCATCGGTACTTCTAAATCTAATGGGTGCAAGGACATACGGGCTGTTACGAAACTTAATCACTCCAGCCAAACCGATGGACAAGAATTTTAAGGAGATTGTTGATACCCTACAGGAGCACTTAAACCCAACACCGCTGCTGATAGCGGAATGATTCAAATTCTTCAGGAGGAATCAGCACAAGAATGAAAGTAACGCTGATTACCTCACCGAATTAAGGAAACTGTCAAAGCACTGCCAATTCAGGGCAGGACTGGCAGATTCTCTTTGAAACAAATTCGTCTGCAGTCTCCTAAGTGAAGGGACACAGAAAAGGCTACTTTCTGAGAAAGATTTAACACTGGACAAGGCTTTCAGTGTGGCTGTATCATACGAAGCAGCAGCAAGAGGAGCTGCAGAGATACAGCAAAAGCCACAGGACTTCGGCACCCATGAAATGACACAGGGTTTCGAGAGATGTTATCGCTGCAGCAGATCCACCCATGACCAGAGGGACTGTTGGTTCAAGGACAAAGCATGCAAGCAATGCGGAAAGATGGGACACATTGCACGTGTATGCCGATCTGGGCACAAAAAATCCACTGACAGAAAAAAAATCAATAAAGAACAGTACAAAAAGGTACAAATGATGATGGACAGTAGCTCCAAAGACCAGAAGAGCGATAGCGACTCCGGAAACAAGAGACTAAGCTGTCTCAAATTACATAATGTAATTGCCAAAGAAGATTACCAGACTATTTGGGTTACCCTCACAATAGCGGGGTCCCCAGTTAAAATGGAGCTAGATACAGGATCAGCTCTGACCGTCATGAATCGATGGGATTACGAGGGGCTATTTCCGCATATACCTTTAAAAGACACATCCATTATCTTGAAAACATATACGGGGCAGAAAGTATACCCCAGAGGGAAAATAAGGGTGCCTGTTGTATACAACGGCAAGGAAATGCAGAAGTTGTATTTATACGTTCTGCAAGATGGTGGTCCACCGCTGTTGGGACGTGAATGGATCAGGAAGATACGTTTAGACTGGCACTCCATTCAGGCACTGACGGTGACCAGTAAGAAAAAAAATGATGGCGTCATACCTGAACGATTAAAAGACATCTTGGCCAACGCCAAAGAAGCATTTCAACAGGAACTAGGAACTTTGAAAGGCGTCACCACCTCAATAAAAGTGGAAGATGTGGCAATTCCCAAGTTTTTTAAGGCAAGGCCGGTGCCATACGCAATTCGTCCAGCAGTCAAGGCAGAGCTGGCGAATTAGGAAAAGGCAGGCGTATTATCCAAGATAGATTGGAGCGAGTGGGCAACACCCATCGTCCCAGTCATGAAGAAAACGTTGAATAATGATAAATCTGAAGAACAGAGGAAAATTCGCATCTGTGGGGACTTCAAGGTGACTGTAAACCCGGTCCTTCACACGGTACAGTATCCGCTTCCGAGGATAGAAGATATTTTCGCCTCACTATCCGGAGGGAAATGTTTCACCAAAATTGACTTGGCACAGGCATATCTACAGATGGAGGTTGAGGAGGCCTCTAAAAAGTATCTCACGATAAACACACACAAAGGCCCGTACAATTGACTGGTTTTCGGAGTAGCATCAGCTCCAGCTATCTGGCAAAGAGCTATGGAGCAAGTCCTGCAAGGGATTCCGAGGACTCAATGCTACCTAGACGACATCCTTGTAACAGGAGAAAACGACAACGAGCACCTTGCCAATTTGGAGCAGGTGCTCACTAGGCTGAGAGAACGGGGCCTATGAGCAAATCGCAGCAAGTGCGAATTTTTCCAGAAACAAATATCATATTGTGGCCATATAATTAACGAAGAAGGGTTGCATAAGTCACCTGAAAAAATTGAAGCGGTCATAAAAGCCCCAGCACCTGAACATGTCTCTCAATTAAGGTCGTTCCTGGGATTGCTAAGTTCGGTAAAAATTTATGATAGTAATTTATCAACTGTTCTGCACCCTCTTAATGAACTGCTACAAACGGGAGTAATTTGGAAATGGAGCGAAGACTGTAAACGTGCCTTCCATAAATGCAAAGGCTTGATCACGTCCAAGGAAGTTTTGGCTCATTACAACCCATCACTACCAATCAGACTGGCGTGCGATGCATCCCCTTACGGCGTAGGAGTGGTATTATCGCATAAATTCCCTGATGGCTCGGAGAGGCCGATAGCTTTTGTGTCACACTCATTGAACTCAGCTGAGCGTAACTATGCCCAGATCGACAGGGAAGCACTCAGCCTAGTATGGGGAGTGAAGAAATTCAACCATTACCTAAACGGACAAATATTTACCTTGTTGACTGATCATCAACCCCTCATCTCCATATTCAACCCTAAAAAGGGCGTTCCCATTGTAAGAATTCGCAATAATTTACAGTTCTGAAGATTCATTTTTTTGATTAAAGAATCCCTGGGCAATGAGCTTTTAAATTTCCAGGGATAAAATGGCAGTCGCACCACATGGCCGAATAACAAAAAGAGGCTTGGAAGCCAAAGGACATCTAAACTGCCGAAGAGACCTTTTGTATCTTGAATGGGAAGCGTTAACATTTGAATGGATTTTAAATCCCCCAGTACTGGAAAATCACATTAACTCAATCCAACCACTTTGAGTTAGCCTATCACAGCTTTCTCTTGTGTATTGGACCCTTTTGGGTGGGGAATTTTGCACACAGCCTTGCAAGGCAGGACGGGAGGGGCTCACCAGATATAAAGATAGGGCTGAGAAGCCAGCTCTCTCTCTTGACTTCCTGGGACCATAGGTGAGCTCTCTCTCTCTCTCTCTCTCTCTCTCTCTCTTCACTGGACCACATGTGAGCAGAGTTTCTGACTCCTCAACAAGGCAACCTAACAGGAGTTAAGGGGGATGGTGATTTAAGGGAATTGCTAAGATTGTTTAAATAACATTGTAGCCATTGTATCCCTCGTTTTCGCCATCTGCAACCCCCCTGCTGCATAGTTTTACAATTTTACTGTGTTCGTGTGGGATAGTTTGATATTGTGATTATAGTTTCTTTTAGTTAATAAAGTTTGATTTTTGTTCTCTCATCCAAACCACTTGTTCCGTTTTAATATCATTAATTATAAGTTCCTCCACTCAGAACTAAAGGAGGGGTAGCGATTCGAAACCGCTGTTTGTAAATTGGTTTAGAGTGCAGCAGCAAAAAGACTGCTGGCCAGGTAGATTACCTTAAACCAGTTAAAGGAAGCCCCCAGAATCCTTACAATGGCGAGCCAGGTAGGAGTGGAGGCAGTTTTGATATGATAAGTGGTCTGGATCTGGTGAAAGCATCAGCTCTTGTTTCTCTCGTTGTTTTCAGTATGTGGGTAGCCCTGCAGATGTTAGCTATCGGCTGACCTATCGGGGTATAGGTGGCTGGGTTAGGAGGGGTGTGAAGAGAGAGCAGGAGGAAAGGTTTGGGAAGCTAAGGGAGTTTATAAGCTGGCCTGCGCCCTAAGGTTTGAGGAAGCAGATCATGGTCCCTGTAGGGCAGAGATAGAAGGCCTTAACATGGCTTTAACTGCATTTAAGGGGATGATTTGCATGATCAGCCTGAAGGCAGGTCAGCTGGACTTTACTGGCAGCCCAAGTAGAACTATCCCACAGGCAGCACCCAGAACAGTGCTGGATTGGGAATTAGAGACCCCAAGACCGCAGCCCACAGCTCCGAGTCTTGAGGAGCTCTGGCAGCGAGGAGGGGTGGACAATGGGGTGGTAGGAGAACACCAGCAGGTCCTGCTAGGCAGGCGGGGACCAGGACCAGTGTACCCCCTCCAACAACGGAGGTACGGTCCGCCTGTGAGGAGTGAACCTGAGAATAGGAATCCTCAGCCCACAGCATGTTTGAGTTCACAGGCAAGCACTGTGGCTTGTGTGGGGGGAGGAGCCATTCATATTCAGAGTAAGCTGTTTATGCCAGAGAACAGGGGTCCCCACTCAACAGCCATAAGCTGCGAGGGACCAGAGACAGGAGGCAGTCCAGCTTCGCTGCAGCCAGCAGCAATCTGTGACAGTGCCAGAGATTAGACTGGCCGTCCGGAGATGGGCGGCATTTGTATTATAGCTATGTGTGTGTATATCGCGTACTTTTAAAGGTGTACCATAAGTTTTGTTGATTTAACTAGTTTTAAGTTAAAGTGCAAAAAGTTTAAGTTTACATGTGTGCCAAATGTTTGTATTTTGGTCCGAGGTCAAGGGACCCGACCATGTCTCCACCTAAGGCAGCAGGTCAGTGAGACCTGGCTGCATGTCCCTTTTAAGTTTTTGCAGGAGATTGGAAAATGAAGCAGCCATGTTCGCCCAGCCCGAGCTGGGCATCGAATGAAGATACGGAATGTTGGGGATCACCTCGCCACTGGACGAATCCAGGAGACCCCGCAGCGATCTTTGGGAAAACCCGGACAGAGTCCGGAGGAACTTGCCTACTCCTCCTACGGGGAGGAGATGGCTCCAGCTGGGTGGGGCACGGCCCCCAACCCAGCACTATCCTGACCGAAGTTCACTTGCGGGAGACCTCGCTGTGAAGGAGTCACGATGGGGAAGCGCGGGCGCCTTGTGATAGGGACGCGTTCCCTGGGGGTGGGTGGTGATGGCCCGGGAATGATTGTATAGAGGAGGGGGAGACCCAAGAGTCGCGTGGGTGCGGTCGGGGGAGGTAGGAACTCACCCGGGGGCCCACGGGCAAAGAGGATAAGTGTGGCTGGGAAGGATGAGTGGGTGGCCGGATCAGTGTGGGGCCAGGGAGTGCCGCCACACAGGCACCCATCATTTTCTGCAGCCAGTCGAGGGAAGACGGGAGGGGGAGGGACTAGGAGTCATGAGATCCCATACTCCCCGGTCTCGGTCTGTGCCAAGGTGAATTTTAAACGTGAGGGGTACCCCGCCTCCACAAAGGGACAAGGGAACGGTTCGGGGCTGGCGGAACAGGCTGGTCGGTAAATCCATTCTGCCTGTTTTAAAGTTTAAGCTGATCAAAGGGGGGTGGAAGGTACTTTTACTGCCCGAGTGGGAGGAGCAATACCCACTCGAATTTCGCGACCCATCATCGGCACGTGATGATCGGGGTTCATTTAAGCATGTTGTTTAATGATTTTTTGTATTTTGTGATGCAGCCCCAAGTTGAGCAGAGGCGTCGGATCCTCTCCGTGCTCGGGACCAGTTTGTGACAACTCCAAGTTGAGCAGAGGCGTAGGTCCCTCTCCGTGCTTGCGATAATTTGAGTACATTGTGTAACTAAGATTGCAACATTTTGTAATAACTTATGATGTAAAGAAAAAGTGATTGTAAATTTGGCTTAGACTGTATAATTTTACAAGCGTGTAGGGGTATGAGACCCCTTATTGAAAACTGAAGTATCTGTAAGATGCCTACCGTACCATGGGTTTTTTTCTGGAATTTAAGGGAATAGACGGGACAGGGATCAGTGGCAGATAGTTATTAGGTAAATACAGGGGATGGTTGTTTGTGGGGGGTCAGAAATCATTGCTCATTTCTTCAAGAGGATACTACAAGTAAGCTGGAAGTATCCAAGGGCGGACTGTAAGAATTCGCAAAAATGAATCTTCAGAACTGTAAATTATTATGATTAAATTATCCCTGGGCAATGAGCTTTTAAATTTCCAGAGATAAAAATGGCAGTCGCACCACATGGCCGAATGACAAAAAGAGGCTTGGAAGACAAAGGACATCTAAACTGCAGAAGAGACCTTTTGTATCTTGAATGGGAAGCGTTAACATTTGAATGGATTTTAAATCACCCAGTACTGGAAAATCACATTAACTCAATCCAACCACTTTGAGTTAGCCTATCACAGCTTTCTCTTGTGTATTGGACCCTTTTGGGTGGGGAATTTTGCACACAGTCTTGCAAGGCAGGACGGGAGGGGCTCACCAGGTATAAAGATAAGGGCTGAGAAGCCAGCTCTCTCTCTTGACTTCCTGGGACCATAGGTGAGCTCTCTCTCTCTCTCTCTCTCTCTCTCTCTCTCTCTCCTCGCTGGACCACATGTGAGCAGAGTTTCTGACTCCTCAACAAGGCAACCTAACAGGAGTTAAGGGGGATGGTGATTTAAGGGAATTGCTAAGATTGTTTAAATAACATTGTAGCCATTGTATCCCTCGTTTTCGCCGTCTGCAACCCCCCCTGCTGTATAGTTTTACAATTTTACTGTGTTCGTGTGGGATAGTTTGATATTGTGATTATAGTTTCTTTTAGTTAATAAAGTTTGATTTTTGTTCTCTCATCCAAACCACTTGTTCCGTTTTAATATCATTAATTATAAGTTCCTCCACTCAGAACTAAAGGAGGGGTAGCGATTCGAAACCGCTGTTTGTAAATTGGTTTAGAGTGCAGCAGCAAAAAGACTGCTGGCCAGGTAGATTACCTTAAACCAGTTAAAGGAAGCCCCCAGAATCCTTACACCCATTATGACAGCGCAAAGGCTACAGAGGTGGTCCCTTTTCCTAGGGGCACACCAATATGACATAGAATACAAAGGATCAAAACAGCATGGAAATGCTGACGGGTTATCGCGCCTACCGTTGCCAATGGTAGAAGAGGCACCTACAGTGGACCCAGTGGAGATGTTCCACTCAACCATAGTGGAATGTCTACCAGTAACAAATTCTACCATTGAAAAGGAAACGAGAAATGACCCGACTCTCTCACGAGTCTACGATTTAACGGTGAAGGGATGGCCAGCACATGGCGAACCACTGTTGCCAGCATTCTCGCAAAGAAGAGAACAGCTGTCAGTGTGCCGAGGAACCTTGATGTGTGGATCCAGAGTGGTGATTCCACCCAAACTCCAGGATAAAGTGCGAAAGGAGCTTCACGAGGGGCATCTGGGTGGAGTGAAAATGAAGAACCTAGCCAGAGCGTTTGTGTGGTGGCCAGGTATCGATGGAGACATCGAAGAAATGACCAAGGGCTGTCTAGGATGCCAGAAGGTCCAAAACACCCCACCACAAGCCCCTCTACATCCATGGGAGTGGCCCTCATCTCCATGGCAAAGGGTACACATCGACTTTGCTGGTCCATTTATGGACTCAATGTTCTTAATTGCGGTTGATGCACACTCCAAGTGGCCGGAGGTAATAAAGATGCCCTCCACCACCACGGAAAAAAACATCACAGTATTAAGGACCATATTTGCCAGGAATGGGCTGCCTGAACAGATCTGTTCTGATAATGGACCGCAATTTGTGTCCGAAGACTTCAGGAAGTTCTTAAAAAACAATGGGGTTAAGCACTACATGTCCGCCCCATACCATCCCGCCACCAATGAATTGGCTGAAAGGTTTGTCCAGACCTTCAAGAAGGCCATAAAGGCCATGGGTAATGAAGACATAAATCTACAGCATAAGGTAGATATAACTTCTTGTTTGCATACAGGAATGCAACACATGTGGTTACAAACCAAACTCCCGCCATGATGTTTTTCAATAGAAGACTAAGATGCCGGCTGGATTTGATCAAGCCTAACATCAGAAGGGATGTAGAGAACCAGCAATTTCAAGGCATGAATGAAAGGCCAACTAGAACCTTCCAGATAGGTCAACAAGTTTTGGCCCGGGACTACCGTACCGAGAAATGGCAGCCTGGAACTATTTGCTCATGACTAGGACCGCTGATGTATACCGTGGACATTGGAGAAAGCATAATAAGGCGCCATGCTGACCAGATCATAGAGTCATCCGAAAAGGGACAACCTACACCACAACTCTATACGCCTGATGATGAAGCAGAGATACCCATAGTATCTACCTCCGATCCGGTGATACTGGAACCAGATGAACCCGACACTGACATTCAAGCCGAATCGACCTTGCCAAAAGAACCTACTACACCACCAGAAACTACTACACCACCGAGGCATTATCTGGACTGAGTCAGGAAGTCTCCAGAGAGACTGACTTATAATTGATTAACTGCAGCAAATGTGTAGATTATTGTTCATGTTAACATGTTTATTAATGATTACTTAAAATGTTATGTACTGGTTGTCTAAAAGGGGAGGAATTGTGGTGTATGTGCCTTTAAGAGCCCCTGTGTACTGTAATGCCGGTAGTGGCCACTCGGGCTATATAAGCCTGTATAGTGTCTTGTATCTGTTAGTTCACCTCCAGACTTTGTTCAGTAAACACCTGTTAAACTAACTCCTGCATTCCGTGTCGCCATTAACACACGGATACAACACCATTTATCTCAATTTTTTTTATTATTCGCTTATGGGATGTGGGCGTCACTGGCAAGGCCAGCATTTTTTGTCCATCCCTATCTGTGCCACTAAATATCTATCTTTTTATGAATACTGTACTTCATGCATTCAGATAAAGAGCCTTTAATTTGAACTTTTTACCATTATTCCCTGCTTTCACCTTATTTGCTGATGCACTATTATCGTTAAACTCTGTCCTTTCCTGTCACATGCTTTATCTTTACCCAAATTGCGACAATGCTCCATTGTCTTGACTTTTCTCTTTAGATTTCTAAGTTTCCCCTCACTTGACCCTTCCCCCGCTTTTTAAGTTGAAAGCCCTATCTACTGCCCTAGTTATTCGATTCGCAAAGGTATTGGTCCCAGCCCAGTTTAAGTAGAGCTCTTCCCAACGGAACAGCTCCCTCTTTCTCCAGTACTGGTGCCATTGCCCCATAAATTGAAAACCCTTCCTCCCATACTACTCTTTGAGCCACGCATTTAACTCTCTGATCTGCTTGTCCCTATGCCAATTTGCATGTGGCTCAGGTAACAAACCAGAGATTATTACCTTTCAGATTCTGCATTTTAATTTGGACCCTAGCTCCTCAAACCCTCTCAGCAGACCTCATTCCCAGTTCTACCTGTGTTGTTGTTTTGTACGTGGCCCATGACAAGTGCAGCCTCCCCCACCCACTTCAAATTCTTCTCCAGCCATGAGGAGATATCCTTAATCAGGCACTGGGCAGGCAACACAGTCGTCAGAACTCCCGGTCGCAATTGCAGAGAATTGCATCTATACCCCTGTCTATACTGTGCCCTACCACTGCAACATTCCTTTTCACTCCTCCCACTTGAATGGCCTCCTGTACCATGGTTTCATGGTCAGTTTGCTGATCCACCCTGCAGACACTGCCCTCATCCACAGAGGCAGAAAGAACCTCATACCCGTTGGAAAGGGCAAAGGCCTATTCACAACCTACAAGGCACAAGTCAGGATTGTGATGGAATACTCTCCAATTGCCTGGATGAGTACAGATCCAACAACACTCAAGCAGCTTGACACCATCCAGGACAAAGCAGTCCACTTAATTGGCACCCCGTCCACCACTTTAAATGCTCACTCCCCCCACTACCCATGCACGTGACTGCAGTGTGTACCATCTACAAGATGAACTGCAGCAACTCGCCAAGGCTACTTCGGCAGCACCTCCCAAACCTGCAACCTCTAGCACCTAGCAGGTCAAGGGCAGCAGGTGTATGGGACCACCATCAGCTCCAAGTTCCCCTCCAAGTCACACATCATCCTGACTTAGAAATATATCGCCGTTCCTTCATCGTTGCTGGGTAAAAATTCTGGAACTCCCTCCTTAACAGCACTGTGGGAGCACCTTCACCACACGGACTGCAGTGGTTCACCACCACCTTCTCAAGGGCAATTAGGGATGAGTAATAAATGCTGGCTTTGCCAGCGATGCCTATATCCTATGAACGAATAAAAAAAAACTTGTAGACTCAGCCATCATGATGCATCTGATGGCCAATATCTCAGCTTCCATTGCAACACAAGCAGCAGCCACCCAATGTCTGAGTGCTGTAACGGAAGCTCAGACTGAAGTCATGCAAGCTCAGCATTCTGCCACGCAAGCACAGACTGCTGGCATCATGACTGGGTTTGCAAATGTTGAAAGGGGCTTGCAGGGTGTCACAGCACTCCAGCAATCTGTCCTCCAGGATTGCTGAGGTGCCGCCCCTTGGGAGTGCCAGTGGCTCCATGGAGGATGAACCTGCTGTCCTCTCTCAGGATGGCAGCATTCGTCCTCCCACCACTGCCACTCTGCCAGTGCCCTTGCTGTTGCCTGTCAACCAGCCAACTCAGTCTGACGAAGGGTCATCGGCCTGAAACTTTAAGGCTGTTTCTCTCTCCACAGATGTTGCCTGACCCTCTGAGTATTTCCAGCATTTTCTGTTTTTATTTTATATTATATTAGCCCAATCTGCTGCTGCCGAAGCCGGGCCTTCTAGGCCCAGAGCTGCTCGATTGTGTCCTGCAAGACCATCTGCAGTCTCCCCCACTGAAAGTCAGCAGCCTTCCACCAGCCATACTGCAGCCACTGGGGTAGCATTGCATAAGAGCACTAGGACAGGCAAAGCCACACTGAAGACAGGCACAAAGGGAAAGCACAAGGATGATGAATTGGCTTTTGAATGAAGTATTTTAATGGTTTGATTCATAACATTGGTTTGGAAAGATTGCTTTGTGGTGGCTTTTATTGTAGCATTGTGGCCAAGAAGACGCTGTGATGGTCAGTAACAGAGGGAAGATAAGGCGTGGGACTATTGTTGAATGGGAATTGGGGTTGCGTTCACTGGTACTGCAGTCAGATGATTGAATCATAGACAGCCCGGGCAGAAAGGGGCTGCCTGGGTTGCCTCCTCGCTTCCTCATCCTCTTCTTTCCTCCTCATTCCAGGCAGCGGAATCATTGTTTAAGGATATCAATAGTTTGCTCCATCAAATTCCAAGTGCAGCATGGCTACCGTTATATGCCTGTTGCCCACGTCTGCATGGGTTGCGCAGTGGAGCCAAGAACCAGGTGGTCAGCGGATAGCCCTTGTCGTCCAGTAGCTACCCTCTGGTTCATCATGGTGGCTCAAATGCTGATGGTACAGTGGACTGCCGCAGAATGAAGGCATCATGGATGCTGCCAGGATACTGAGCATTGACTTGCATGATGCGCTGTGTATGGTCGCACGCCAGCTGGATATTGAAGGAGTGGAATCCCTTCCGGTTGCGGTGCATCTCCGAATTGTGATGAAGCACCTGCAAAGCGACGTGTGTGGGGTCAATTGCACTCTGTACCATGGGGAAGCTTACTATCCTGATGAGGCCACGTGCTTGCTCCACCTGCTTCTCGATGGTAAGAGAGAATGAAATGTATTTAGCTTTTCTTGCATATAGAGCCTCACTCACCTCCCTTATATAGGAGTGGATACAAACTGGGAGATGTTACAGATGTTGCTTGCTCCAGACTGGAAGGAGTCTGACAGGAAGAAGTTCAAGGCCACAGTCACCTTTACAGCCACTGGCACTGCTGTCTTCGCCCTGGATTGAGGCAGCAGGTCTGCCTGATGCGATTTCAGTGAGCAACTCCTTCGTAAAACGGAGACATCTCATGCACTGTTCCTCGCTGAGGTTGAGATAGGAAAATTGCTCCCTGAAGACCCTGGGTGGGTATGGCCTCCTGTTGAGAGCCCTGCTCCCCTCCTCTTCCTGTCTCTTCTAGCAGCTTGTCCTGCTCTGTGTCACCTCTGCTCATTCTCCAGGTCATGCTGTAGGCCAAAGGGGATACAAACTACTGCATCCATGTCTGGGAGCAACTGGTCTGAGCAGACCCTTGCAAGTCAGTACCAATTCCTTGAGCACGTGCCACACCACTGCTTGTAGAATTTAGGCAATTAGAAAGAAGTCTAGAAAACACCAAACACTTCTACAAATTCAGCAACAGCTAGTAGAAATCAATCAACAAGTAAGCAACGTGTAAGTAGGTAATGATCTCTCCTTTCATTAATATGGAGAGTGAAGTATTTGACTCAGAGACTAGGGTCCTAAATTTAAATAAAGGAAACTACGATGGTATGAGGCATGAGTTGGCTAGGATGGATTGGGGAACATTACTTAAAGGGTTGATGGTGGATAGACAATGGCAAACTTTTAAAGATTGCATGGATGAACTACATAATTTGTTCATCCCTGTTTGGCATAAAAATAAAACAAAGAAGGCGACTCAACTGTGGCTAACAAGGGAAATTAGGGATAGCATAAGATCCAAGGAGAGGACATGTAAATTGGCCAAAAAAGCAGCAAACCTAAGGATTGGATGCAGTTTAGGATTCAGCAAAGGAGGACAAAGGGATTCATTAAGAGGGGGAAAATACAGTATGAGAGTAAGCTTGCAGGGAACATAAAAACTGACTGTAAAAGCTTCTATAGATACGTGAAGAGAAAAAGATTGGTGAAGTCAAGCGTAGGTTCCTTGCAGTCAGAATCAGGGAAAATTATAATGGGGAACAAAGAAATGGCTGACCAATTAAAAACATGCTTTGGTTCTGTCTTCACAAAGGAGGACACAAATAACCTCCCAGAGATGTCGGGGAACATAAGGTCTAATGAGAGGGAGGAACTGAATGAAATCAGTATTGGTAGGGAAATGGTGTTAGGGAAATTGATGGGATTGAAGGCCGATAAATCCCCAGGGCCTGATAATCTATATCCTAGGGTACTTAAGGAAGTGGCCCTAGAAATACTAGATGCATTGCTGGTCATCTTCCAAAATTCGATAGACTCTGGAACATTTCCCATGGATTGGAGGGTAGCTAATGTAACCCCACTATACAAAAAAGGTGGTGGAGAGAAAACAGGGAATTATAGACCGGTAACCCTGACATCGGTAGTGGGGAAAATGCTAGAGTCCATTATAAAAGATGTAATAGCAGAGCACTTGGAAAACAGTGAGAGGATCAGACAAAGTCAACATGGATTTACAAAAGGTAAATCATGCTTGACTAATCTACTGGAATTTTTTGAGGATGTAGCTGGTAGAATAGATAAGGGAGAACCAGCAGATGTGGTGTATTTGGACTTTCAGAATGCTTTCGATAAGGTCCGGCATAAGAGATTAGCATGTACAGTTAAACCCATGGGATTGGGGGTAAAGTACTGACTTGGATAGAGAACTGGTTGGCAGACAGGAAGCAAAGAGTTCGACTAAATGGGTCTTTTTCCGAGTGGCAGGCAGTGACTAGTGGGGTACCGCAGGGATCGGTGCTAGGACCCCAGCTATTCACAATATATATTAATGATCCAGACAAGGGAACTAGATGTAATATCTCCAAGTTTGCAGATGACACAAAGCTGGGTGGGCGTGTGTGCTGTGAGGAGGATGTGGAGAAACTCCAGTATGATTTGGACAGGTTGGGTGATTGGGCAGATGCATGGCAGATACAGTATAATGTGGATAAATGCGAGGTTATACACTTTGGTGGCAAAAACAGGAAGGCAGATTATTATCTGAACAGCAATAGATTGGGAGAAGGGAAAGAGCAACGAGACATGGGTGTCCTTGTGCACCAGTCGCTGAAGGCAACCATGCAGGTGCAGCAGACGGTTAAGAAGGCAAATGGTATGTTGGCCTTTATAGCGAGAGGATTCGAGTACAGGAGCAAGGAAGTCTTGCTGCAGTTGTACAGGGCCTTGGTGAGACCACACCTTGAGTATTGTGTGCAGTTTTGGTCGCCTTATCTGAGGAAGGATGTTCTTGCCATGGAGGGAATGCAGCGAAGATTCACCAACCTGATACCTGCGATGGCAGGAATGATATATGAGGAGAGATTGGGTTGATTCGGATTATATTCGCTGGAGTTTAGAAGAATGAGAGGGGATCTCATTGAAACTTATAAAATTCTAACAGGACTAGACAAACTAGACGCAGGAAAGATGTTCCCGATGACGGGGGAGTCCAGAACCAGGGGTCACAGTCTAAAGATAAGGGGTAAGCCATTTAGGACAGAGATGAGGAGGAATTCCTTCATCCAGAGAGCGGTGAACCTATGGAATTCTCTACCTCAAAAGGCAATTGAGGGCAATTCATTAAATATATTCAAGAAGGAGTTAGATGTATTTCTTAAGGCTAAAAGGATCATTGGATATGGGGAGAAAGCAGGGACAGGGTACTGAGTTTCGATGATCAGCCATGATCTCAGTGAATGGCGGAGCAGGCACGAGGGGCCGAATGGCCTACTCCTGCTCCTATCTTCTATGTTTCTATGCTTCTATGTTTTGTCTTGTTCCATATTTGATGGCCTGAATATAAAACACAGTGTTAAATGTTGGAGGTGGTTGGGTGCAAAAGAACACAATAAAAATTTGGATTGACTCCTAGGAAGTGTTAACAATTAGCTTAAAAACTGGATAATTGATGAGGGATGAACTGTAACCTGCGAAACTCCATAATTCAAATGAGTCCAAAGATGTGCGGGTTAGGTTGATTGGCTATGATAAATTGACCCTTAGTGTTAGGGGGATTAAATACGTGGGGTTACGGGGATAGGGTGGGATATGTGTTGGTGTAGGGGTTACGGGGATCGGGTGGGATATGTGTCGGTGCAGGCTCGATGGGCCGAAATGGCCTCTATCTGCACTGTGGGGTTTCTGTGATTTCTGTGATTCTGAGTATCTATCTATAGTCTTATTAAAATTCTCCCATCTGTGAATATTTACTGTCTGCACAACTTGGCTTCCTGTTGTCATGTTTTGTAACACTTTTTCACATTATGGCCGTTATGTTAACTTGGAGGCGCATTGGTAGTGGGGTGGGGGGTCTGATATCATGTGGGAAACCTGGAAGAAAGTTCAGTGTGTCTGTTAGTGGCTTCTTAAGTCAGCCAGCTCATTATCATTTTACTTCTGGGTTTGGCGTCCAATGCATGGCATCAGGAATGATGACGACCCACATGCCACGATTTCAACTCCAGTATTTAAAGGGCCAATCTGAAAATGGAATTTGCAGGAGTTGGAGCTGGAAACAAGAGAAGGCAAGGTGTGACAATGGATTCTAGATGGGCAAAGGCTGCACCGTGGTTCACTGATGCTTCCCTTGATGTGCTGTTGGGTCAGTGAGGAGCTGGAGATAGATACACTTCCCCAGCAATTGGAGGAATAAAGCTACTCCTAACACCAAGTATGTGTGACTGGAGTTGGCTGAGGAGGTCAATAGCAGGAGCATTGTGCCACGCTCCTGGATTCAGTGCAGGGAGCGCATTAATGACTTAACCAGGTCAGGAATGGTGAGTACAGTTGCACATTCACCTACATCCTGCTGTGCACGTCACCCCAAACCCTCACTCTGCCTTCTCAAGCCTACTCCATCACATCACTCCTTACACCTTACACGTGGACCCATTTTTCTTTCTCTATGCAATTTATCACACTCAATCTATCCACCCACCACTGCCACTCACCCTCATCCTTATGCAACTAAATGCACTGCATCCATCGGGTGAACAGATGACATTACACTCACTTATAGGTCTTTTCTTTCCTGCGCTGCAGGAGAAGAGAGCTTAGAACACGAGGGAGAGGGAGGGAACTGAAGGTAGCCTCCACAGATTTGCCAGCTCACAAATGCGGAGGAGGGGGCGCTGGAGATCAGTGGTGCTTCAAGGTCCCTGGCTATCGGAGATGGGGAGACCGGGAGTTCCCAGCAATCTGGTGACATCATTAAGTATCAGTGACCCACATGTCATATGACACTCAGTCATGTTGACTTGATTTCAACAGCAAGTGAAATATGATCATCTTCATAATGATAACTTGCAAAATTTTTGTCTTGCCGGTACTAATTCATGTCTTTTATCTCCCACAGGGTCTTCACGTGTGCAGCAACAGTCAGTGGAGGTCATGAGTGACAATTCTTCAGAGGAGATGATTCATTCTGAGGGTGCACCATCACAGCACTCACGCAGACCATGCACCAGCTCAGATACTCACACTTCGGTGGGACCAGTTGGACAGATAATTGGGTCTTCACCTGTGACTCACACTTTACAAGTAAGAGCAAGACATTGCTGGCAGGGACAGCAATAGTGAGTCCTCTACAGGCTCTGCTCAGCTGGACACAGATGCTGTACCCCGGGGGCTGTCGATGAAAAAGTGAATCATTGAACAACAGCAGATAATATGCGAGATACTGACAGGCCTTCCAAGCACACTGCCGAAGATTGCAGAGAGAATGGAGTAATCTGCCCCAACCATGAATGGGTTGATGGCGCAGAGCATTGCGATAATGCGTTCTTCCATGGATAGAGTGGCCAGCGCCGGGGAATATCAAACATTGCAATCAAATGAGTCCCTGCACACTTTGACCATGACCGTGCAGAATCTGGATGACTGGATGTCTGCCTCCTTAAATAGGATGACATATACCTTAGTCTTGACCTTACAGGGCTGCACTGATCTGCCCCAAAGTGCTCTCCAGCGCACTGGTAGCAGTGAAAAGTGGCTTGGCCATAAGAAGGATGATGGCGTAAGGGGACATGAAGTGGGGACTCCACTCAAAGCGCTTCCACTTCTCACCCATTGCCCCTGCCCCCGCACCGCCCCCCCCACAGTCAGTAGCCCACATGCTGCCTCATCTCCCGATGGCCGTGACTGCCCCTGCACAGGTGCAGGTGGAGGAGTCTTTGGCGGAGCCCTCACAGTCTCCAAAACCCAGAGGTCGTTTGCCAAGAGCATCTCTACATGTACTCAAACCACAGGGGTTGCACCACGTAGGAGCAGAAGGAAAAGGACAAGTAAAGCTTTGTAGTTGCACAGGGGTATGCACATAGGTGTATGAGAAAATGTTATGTTGTTAAGTTTCTGTTCTTTACTTATAAATATTCTTTTGCACCATGTTCCCATCTTGCCCATTCTTGGTTGCTGTGCGGTAAGCGGCTTTTTCAGTTGTTTGATGATGAATGGGAAGACATGAATTGATGGGAACAAATGTGGAGATGTGAAAGAGGTGGTTGTTGTTTTCAGGACTGCTTTGCTTTGCGGTTCACGAATTATCCTGGTTGATCTGGGGGTGCCCGATCGTCATGTGTGTGAAGTTGATGGCGCCCTGCGCCTGTGGGAAGTAAGCCAGAGATGCAAATCCAAGCTTCCACTGATTGACTGGCATCATCGCAGGCCATGATCACATAATTGCCGGCCCTGCCTAACAAGCCATCATTCACCTGTCATATTCATTTGTGGGCCACCGACTGGGAGATCCTACATATGTCTCTGGCAGAATCTGGAGGCTAAAACGTTGAGGTGACTTTGACAGCCAGTGGAAAGGCGTGGTCACCCGGTCCAGCAGGTAGCAGGCCTTCTTCTAGGAGGCTGCAGCTGTCTGCCACCACCTGATGTGACAACCTGAGCTTCCTGAAACACTACTGTTTACACATGTCAAGGAAACTCAGCGTCTGCCTGTACACTCTGTATCGCGGATAGTGCCTCCTGCGAGCTGCACCCCTCTGCTGCTCCACTCTCTGCTGCCCAGCTACAGGTCTCGCAAGAGCAGGCTGCTGCTGCTGATGCTGGTCTTATTACTCCTCGTCCAAGGTCCAATCTAAGGCCGCCAAAGCGCCACCCATCCTGATGTGATTCAGAAAACCTCCAAAGTGTAGAAAGTAAACTCTCAGGAAAAATACTGTGAATAAACCCTTTCCCACGAGTAGGTAAGAAAGCAGCTAAGAGCACTGAGTATTTTTTGCATTATTTCCATGAGTTTCAGCCCCCTTGACTGCACTTGTGTTCTCACCTGGCCTTCACTGGCGAGTTTCAGGAAGCCCGGGAAACCCGTGGATGTGGCATTAATTTTAAAAGTGAGTTGAAATATCGCTCCAATTGAGTGATTAGCATATGTTAATTGACAACCCGCCCCTCCCGAGGGAGTTGCACACAAGCAGCCTAACACACTTGCCTTTATTAGCCGTGGCATAGAATACAAGAGCAGGGGAGTTATGCTTCAACTGTATAAAACTTTAGTTAGGCCTCAGCTAGAGTACTGCGTGCAGTTCTGGTCACCACATTACAGGAAAGAAATGATTGCACTGGAGAGGGTACAGAGGAGATTTACAAGGATGTTGCTGGGAGTGGAGAATATTAGCTATGAGGAAAGACTGGATAGGCTGGGTCTGTTTTCCTTGGAATAGAGGAGGCTGAGGGGAGACCTTATTGAGGTGTATAAAATTATGAGGGGCATAGATAAAGTGGATAGAAAGGACCTATTTTCCGTGGCAGAGGGGGTCAAAAACCAGGGGGCACAGATTTAAAGTAATTGGTGGAAGGTTTAATGGGGATTTGAGGGGAAATTTCTTCACCCAGAGGGTTGTGGGGGTCTGGGACTCACTGCCTGAAAGGGTGGTAGAGGCAGGAACCCTAACCACATTTAAAAAGTACTTGGATGTGCACTTGGGATGCTCTAACCTGCAGGGCTACGGACCAAGAGCTGGGAAGTGGGATTAGGCTGGATAGCTCTTTGTTGGTCGGCACGGACACAATGGGCTGAAATGGCCTCCTTCCATGCTGTAACTTTTTATGATTCTGTGATTCTAAATGCGGAAGTTGGCTGGTCGGAGCCAGCTTCCTGATGCGCTCACATTTTTCCCGGTTTCAACCCCCACCCACACCCAAACCCACGTGCTCCTCCAGGTTAAAATTCCCCCTATGAATTCCTATGCCCACATTTATAATGGGTTTTGCCACATAAACTCAGCACTGACTGTGTGACCACTGAGTTCCTACAAATTTCTCAAAATGCTTTCTGAAATTTATCTTCATCTACCATTTTTTTTCTGATTAGCTGAGATTTCTAAGATACAAAATAAGTGATGCATTTCATCTGTGTGTCTTGATCCAATCCACTGCCTTTTAACCCAACCTCACTTGAAGATTACACTTGGGCCTGGAATTCCCTCAGAGCTGCTCCCGCTCCACCGGTATAAACGGGGCAGATTTATGTCCATTTTTTGCGCTGAGACATCCATTTAATGCCAGGATCAGTAAATCTGGACCTCACTGTCACAAGCTTACATAGGGTTTCCACTGCACTTCTGGGGAAGTTATTGTGGAAGAGTGGGAGCAGCTCCAAAAAATGTCCTGGCCTTGGTCTTGCCTCCCCATGTGCAATGCAATGGGAAATTGACTAGTAATATATTAACTGTGCGCTTCCTTTGAACTTTTTCCATTATAAATTCTCATTGGGCGCAAGGGGTTAAAATCGAGGCTGTGGTCTCTGAGTTAGACGAGCTGCCAGGCATGGAATAGGTAGTGATAGCATGTGAATATGTGATGAATTAAAGTGGATGTATCAAGGTCAGGTCTTGATCAGCAAGAACTTTTTCCAGTTTTCAATGGGAACAAAGGTGTACTTCATTTTGCTGCTTTTTAGTGAAAAGAATTCACAAGGTTCGTGCATGTTTTGTATAACCCTTCAAGGACGACAGTAGCTGTAGTGTATGTAACCGTTCCACCTTTAAGAGAACTATTTTAAGGGTTGCACTACTTTATCTTGGCTGCTGTATACTGTAATACCGGTGGTGACCACACCGGTATATAAGTGCTGTGTAATGATTTATTGGGCAGTTCCGCCCTGACCTTCAACTAGTAAAGACCTGTTAAAGTTTACTCTTGTGGTCTGTATAGTAATTCTCAATATAGCACACAGACTTAACAGTGGCGACGAGTACGATCTTACCCTGCGGCAGAGATACATCCAAGGCAGTTTAACGGGCGTCGAGAGGAGGCATCCGCCCTCATCATTCTGCTGAGAAAAGACTCGGGTCTGCAGAGCAAAGTAAGAATTCTGACACGAAGCCTTCCATCAGCAACAGGCAGTGATCATCCCTTCTATCACGGTGGTGGGTAAGCCGATCAGCGACGAGCAGCAAGTCGGCCACGTTGACTGTGAGTAGGGGAGAAAATTTTAAAAAAAACGGAGGATATAAGGGCGGAGAACTCGACCACGGCCGGGGAAAGGAGCCGGACAGAAGTCAGGGCCAGAGGCGCTGAGACTGGGGCAGCGTAAGGCACGGAAGCCGCGGTGAATGCAAACGCAGCCGGTGCGAAAGACCGGGCTGTAAGCGGGCTGGGAGACGCAACAGCGTCGAGAGAGAGCTCGGCCGCGACCAGTGAAAAAGGCCGGGCAGCTACTGAGACCACGAGGCGCAGCGACCGGGTCAGCGTAAGGCGCGGGAGAAAATAAAAAACCGCGGAGAACTCAGCCGCAGCCGGGGGGGAAAGGACTGGACTGCAAGAGGGGCTGGGAGGCACGATTTGAAAACCGCTGGGGGAGGGCGAACGCAGCAAATCGGCAATCGCCATTACAGCCAGTGGGGGGGGAGAAAGGCAAACGCGGGAAGCCGCCATTTTCGGAGGCGGGGGAGGAAGACAAGCGTGGGAAATCGCCATTTTGAAAAAGAAAAAAAAAAAAATTCTTTTGTTTCTCAAGAAGATCGCGAGGATGCCTAAGCGTGGTAACATCAATGATTTCGATCCCGATGTTGAAGATTGGGCCACATATGTAGAACGCATAGAGATATATTGTAAGGCAAATAAAATATCAGATGAAGATAAAGCACTAACCTTACTAAACTCAATGGGTGCGAAGACATACGGGCTATTGAAGCATCTTCTATCACCAGCTAAACCGGCGGATCAGACTTTCGCTAATATTATTGCTGTCCTGAAGAATCATTTGAACCCCACACCACTGATGTTAGCGGAACGATTTAAATTTTATGTGAGAACGCAACTGAAAGAGGAAAGCAACGCGGAGTATTTAATTGAACTGCGCAAGCTAGCGAAATACTGTCAGTTTGGGGAAAGCCTGACAGAGGCACTGAGAGACAAATTCGTGTGTGGATTGTCGAAAGAAGGAACACAAAAGCGGTTGCTGGAAGAGAATGATCTTACACTTGATAAGGCTGTCACTATTGCAGCATCGCACGAAGCCGCAGCGAGAGGCACTGCGGAAATGCAGCTGAAGGCAGCGGTACTCAGCGTAGATCAAATGGCTTTGGGTACAATGAAATGTTATCATTGTGGGAAGACAACACACGATCAGAACCAATGCTGGTTTAAAAACCAGGAATGTAGAAAATGTGGCAAGCTTGGTCACATAGCTAAAGTATGCCGGTCAGGAAAGAAGACCAGCAACAAAAAGTCACCACAGGAAAAGTGCAGAAAGGTACATAAGGTGGCTGAGAAGAGTTCGGATGAACAGAATTCGGATTCAGACTCCAACAGCAAGGAACTGGGTAGTCTGAGAATTCACAACGTGAGTAAGGAAGCTGACCGACAAACTATCTGGGTCACACTGCAGATAGCAGGAGTCCAAGTGAAGGTGGAATTGGACACCGGATCGGCGTTGACGGTCATGAATAAGCAAGATTACAAAAAGTTATTCAAACATATTCCCCTACGGGATACGGAGATAGTATTGCAGACATACACGGGGCAAAAAGTAGACCCCATCGGAAAGATAAAAGTCAAGGTGATACACAAGGGCAAAGAACACCAAGGAATGGACTTATATGTACTACCTGAGGGAGGTCCACCACTTCTGGGGCGGGAGTGGATCAGGAAAATAAATATGGACTGGCACTCCCTAAACGCAATAACGGTAGATTCCGGAAAAAAAGATGTCAAACCTGAACGATTGTCCAGAATATTGGATGAGGCTAAAGAGGTGTTCCAACAGGGACTGGGAACACTGAGAGGAATTAAGGCAAAAATCAAGATTGCAGAACATGCAAACCCAAAATTTTTCAAAGCCAGACCGGTACCGTATGCGATACGACCTGTTGTGGAAGCTGAGCTGGAAGGGCTGGAACATTCAGGAGTACTGTCTAAGGTGGACTGGAGTGAGTGGGCCACGCCCATTGTTCCCGTCATGAAGCGTTCATCGAGTAACAAGCCAGGGGAACCGGGGAAGGTCCGCATCTGTGGAGACTTCAAGATCACAGTTAATCCGGTGCTTCACATGGTGCAATATCCGCTTCCGCGGATTGAGGATATCTTTGCTTCATTGTCGGGCGGGAAACGCTTCACCAAGATAGACCTGGCGCAAGCGTACTTACAGATGGAAGTTGAGGAAGTGTCGCGCCAGTATCTCACAATCAGCACGCACAGAGGCTTGTATCGATATAATAGACTGGTTTTTGGAGTGGCTTCGGCTCCGGCAATTTGGCAGAGGGCCATGGAGCAGGTATTACAGGGAATTCCAAGCACTCAATGTTACTTGGACGATATCCTGATTACAGGAGATGACGATGAGGAACACCTTGCAAATTTGAAACTGGTGCTCACCAGGTTGAAGGAATATGGCCTTCGAGTTAATCGCCAGAAATGTGAGTTCTTTCAGAAACAGATCTCGTACTGTGGTCATGTCATTGACCAGGAGGGGCTGCACAAGTCACCTGACAAGATCGAAGCTGTTGTGAAGGCTCCCGCTCCGGAAAATGTATCCCAGTTGAGATCGTTCCTAGGGTTGATTAACTATTACCATAAGTTTCTGCCAAATCTATACACGGTGCTGCACCCGCTGAATGCTCTTTTGCAGAAAGAAGTACCATGGAAGTGGAGCGAGGACTGTAAGAAGGCCTTTCGCAAAAGCAAGACATTGATCACCTCAGAGGAAGTGTTGGCTCACTTCAACCCAACGCTACCTATTCGTTTATCTTGTGATGCTTCTCCTTATGGTATTGGAGCAGTACTCTCACACAAGTTGCCAAATGGCTCGGAAAGGCCAGTCGCATTTGCATCCAGATCATTGACCTCCGCTGAGCGCAACTATGCTCAGATAGATAGGGAGGCTCTCAGCCTGGTGTGGGGAGTAAAGAAGTTTAATCATTACCTGCAGGGCCAGAAGTTTACACTGCTGACAGACCACCAGCCATTGGTATCCATATTCAACACTAAAAAGGGCGTTTCCATTATGACAGCGCAAAGGCTACAGAGGTGGTCCCTTTTCCTAGGGGCACACCAATATGACATAGAATACAAAGGATCAAAACAGCATGGGAATGCTGACGGTTTATCACGCCTACCGTTGCCAACGGTAGAAGAGGCGCCTACAGTGGACCCAGTGGAGGTGTTCCACTCAACCATAGTGGAATGTCTACCAGTAACAAATTCTACGATCGAAAAGGAAACAAGAAATGACCCGACTCTCTCACGAGTCTACGATTTAACGGTGAAGGGATGGCCAGCACATGGCGAACCACTGTTGCCAGCATGTTCGCAAAGAAGAGAACAGCTGTCAGTGTGCCGAGGAACTTTGATGTGTGGATCCAGAGTGGTGATTCCACCCAAACTCCAGCAAAAAGTGCTAAAGGAGCTTCACGAGGGGCATCTGGGTGGAGTGAAAATGAAGAACCTAGCCAGAGCGTTCGTGTGGTGGCCAGGTATCGATGGAGACATCGAAGAAATGACCAAGAGCTGTTTAGGATGCCAGAAGGTCCAAAACGCCCCACCACAAGCTCCTCTGCATCCATGGGAGTGGCCCTCATCTCCATGGCAAAGGGTACATATCGACTTTGCTGGTCCATTTATGGACTCAATGTTCTTAATCGCGGTGGATGCACACTCCAAGTGGCCGGAGGTAATAAAGATGTCCTCCACCACCACGGAAAAAACCATCACAGTATTAAGGACCATATTTGCCAGGAATGGGCTGCCGGAACAGATCTGTTCTGATAATGGACCGCAATTTGTGTCCGAAGAATTCAGGAAGTTCTTAAAAAACAATGGGGTTAATCACTGCACGTCCGCCCCATACCATCCCGCCACCAATGGATTAGCTGAAAGATTTGTCCAGACCTTCAAGAAGGCCATAAAGGCCATGGGTAATGAAGACATAAATCTACAACATAAGGTAGATAACTTCTTGTTGGCGTACAGGAATGCAACACATGCGGTCACAAACCAAACTCCCGCCATGATGTTTTTCAATAGAAGACTAAGATGCCGGCTGGATTTGATCAAGCCAAACATCAGAAGGGATGTAGAGAACCGGCAATTTCAAGGCATGAATGAAAGGCCAACTAGAACCTTCCAGATAGGTCAACAAGTTTTGGCCCGGGACTACTGTACCGAGAAATGGCAGCCTGGAACTATTTGCACACGACTAGGACCGCTGATGTATACCGTGGACA
Organism: Somniosus microcephalus; assembly: GCF_052327205.1. Classification (NCBI taxonomy): domain Eukaryota; kingdom Metazoa; phylum Chordata; class Chondrichthyes; order Squaliformes; family Somniosidae; genus Somniosus; species Somniosus microcephalus. The sequence continues at coordinate 72,575,787 of NC_140988.1, forward strand.
TTGGTGAAAGCATAATAAGGCGCCATGCTGACCAGATCATACCGTCATCCGAAAAGGGACAACCTACACCACAACTCTATACGCCTAATGATGAAGCAGAGATACCCATAGTATCTACCTCCGATCCGGTGATACTGGAACCAGATGAACCCGACACTGACATTCAAACCGATCGACCTTGCCAAAAGAACCTACTACACCACCGAAAACTACTACACCACCGAGGCGTTATCCGGACCGAGTCAGGAAGCCTCCAGAGAGACTGAATCTGTGAACTGTTTTTACATTAAGTTGTGTATATATGTTATGATGTTATGTTTAATGGGAAGATATACTGTTAACCTAAAAAGGGAGGATTGTAGTGTATGTAACCGTTCCACCTTTAAGAGAACTATTTTAAGGGTTGCACTACTTTATCTTGGCTGCTGTATACTGTAATACCGGTGGTGACCACACCAGTATATAAGTGCTGTGTAATGATTTATTGGGCAGTTCCGCCCTGGCCTTCAACTAGTAAAGACCTGTTAAAGTTTACTCTTGTGGTCTGTGTAATAATTCTCAATATAACACACAGACTTAACAGTAGCATTCCAGCACCAAACTAAAAGCTGGGACAACTTAAATAAATGTTAAATCAACGGAATGATAATCAGGTGGGTTGTAGAACAGGCAGGTGATCAATTCCGCCAGATTACCACCCAAGTGGTGAAGGTGAACATTTACCCCATTGAATTCAATGAGCTACTATTCAGTCCGACATCAGAATGACAATAATCACTTTGTCTTCTGCTTGAAGTGTGTTTATTTTATGTACCGAGCATTCTCTGTTCATAAATAGTTACAAACTGAACTAGTGTCATCGTTACTAATAATTTCTGTGGTTCATACACTAAGCTGAGGATGATCAAATAGCCAGAAATGGTTATGTATGACCTAGATAAATTGTAACATAAATAAACAACAGCATCTGCTCAGGAGTATTGACTATTATAAACCAAAGGATATTATCAGCTGTGACGATCCGGGATTCAATTATAAGATTAGCAAAGCCAAGATTAGTGTTCCTTTTGTTTGATTTACTGAACCATTGTGTTAAAGGCTTTTGTTATTTGCCAATTCAGAAACACCACTCCATCCCAGAAACCCTTTTCAATCATTTCTTGATTGTATCACAAAAGAGAAGTAAGCTCTCTTTTTAGAGTGGTCAGACACAATACCGATATGGTCAACTTCATTGTTGAGGTAATTGGCTACTGGCAAAACCACAACTCTAGAGAGAATGGGAGAATGGATATCGATCTCTAATTTGAGGCCTGCCTTCTATTCCTTTATTCTTTGTACACTGGGGTTACGACAGCTATTTTCCATAAGCCTGTAAAGCTGCTATCACAGAGTGAGAGATTTATTTCTGAGTAATAGGATTTATCAGGCAATTCTCTTAGAGTCTTGTTGAAGATGTATGCAAGCTTAAAATGTTTAGCTGTTATGAAATATTTAGATTTACCAGGATGATTTTTTTCTCCTGAGGAAATCTCTCTCAATTTCAAAGGTTTGCTGTCGCTCAATTGTGATTGGGAGAATTGTGAGGAGAAAAGTTTACCACGAACTGAAAACCTGTTTTGAAGACAAGTAAGTTAACCAGAGCTATGACTCATTTTAGTTGTCCGTCAGTTGCTTCTTTCCCATTTAATGCAGTAAAACACAACAAAGATTTGAGAAATTTGTGGGAATCTTTAGGCTTTTTTCCAACTCCAAAATGGACAGTGTGAACTGGAAGGCAGAAGAAAATCAGGAATTTAAAAATCATAGGCCTGAAATGTTGACATAGATATTAGTGAATGAATATTAACCTGCTCATCTGAAATTCCTATCAGGAAAGGTTAGATCAGGTAGGTATGAAGCTATTAGTTATAAAAGAATAAAATTAACATTAAAATTTTAAATAAAGACAGAGGCCTAGAAATCTGGTTGCGAGGCGCCCATTGTTTAGGCACTAGGGTGCCTAATTGAGACCAAAATGGCAACTGAGCAGTGCATGCACACGTTTGGTGTGGGCTGCGACGGACATCATCTTGGTAAGGGCGGTAGCGCAGCCAATAGGAGCGTGAGCTAGAAGTATGGTAAGTAGGCAGATCGTGACGTCTATCTGCATGCAATGCTGACTTGATACCAGCACTGCTATTTTCGTCACCATTGCTGGAGCTAACGTCCTCCCTTAACCTTGCACAGATGAACATGTATTCAACAGCAGGAAGGAACCATCACCAACTCTATTTAAAGGGATCATCACCAACTTTCAGGTAACTTGCTTTTGATTTCTACTGGCTCTGTGTAAGTTTGCAGAACTGTTGGGAGCTTTCTAGAGTTATTTAAAGTTGGTGAGGTGACAGGGAGTGATGTTGCAAGTGGAAAAGGCCTTGCTTCTGACTTTAAGGGCATCGGTCAGACCTCCTTCTCCCAGTCATGGGTGCTCTTCTTGTCATCCCCCTTGGCCTGCGGCATGGCAGGAAGATGCAGCAGAGACAGCAAAGAAAAGGACAAGCTGCTCACAGAGGGAGGAGGAGGAGGAGGAGGAGGAGAATGGCACTCCACAGGAGGCCTTACCTACCTAGGGTCTTTTGAGAGCAATTCTCTTACCTCAACCTGAGCCAGGAGCAGTGTGTGAGGCGTCTGCATTTTACGAAGGAGCTGCTCACAGAACTCTGCCACCTCTTGTAAGCAGACCTGCAGCCGCACCCCAGGGCAAGGACAGTGCTGCCAGTGGCTGTGAAGGTGACCGTGGCCCTGAATTTCTTTGCATCGGGATCCTTCCAAGCTGGAACAGGTGGCATCTGTAACTTCTACTGGTTCGCCATCCACTACTACATAAGAGAGGTGACAGAACCTCTTTGTGCCAGGAGAGGGGAATTCATTGCCTTCTCTCTGACCAGAGAGAAGCAGACAGAGCATGCATGCTAGGATAGCGGACTTCCCCATCGACTGCATGCATGTGGCTTTGAGGGCACTGCAACTGCAAAGGTTACCGCTGGTTGAATGTGCAGTTGGTGTGCGACCATACTCAGCATATCATGATGCTGAATGCCCAGTATCCTGGCAGCAGTCATGATGCTTTTATTCATAGAATCATAGAATCATAGAAATTCAAGTTACAAAAGGGGGCATTTGACCCATCATCTCTGTGCCACTCCACTGTTCCCTCAGTCTTTGAACCACCAAAACAAACCAGAGGGTAGCAACTGGGCTTAAGGGCTATCCCTTGACCACCTGGCTCATGACTCAGCTCTGCAAACCAACCACACATGGTCAGCATGTCTACAAGGAGATCCATGCTGCCACATGAAACATCGTAGAGCAGACCATTGGGATGCTCAAGCAATGGTTCTGCTGCCTGGACCGCTCTGGAGGACCCCTACAGTACTCATGTGTCCCGATTCATCATGGCCCGCTGTGTCCTCCACAATCTGGCCATCATGAGGGCACAGCCCTAGCCACGAGGGATACAGCCACCAGCTCAGGAGCAGGAGGAAGAGGAGGAGGAAAAGGAGGAGGAGGAGGAGGCAGAAGAGCAGGAGGTGAGAGGGGAAGAAGCAGAAGGAAGGAGGAAACCCAGACAGTCCCTTTCTGGCTGGGATATCTGGGATCAAATCATCAGACTGCGCTATGAGTGGCCACAACCTCAATTCCCCTTTCAACATGAGTCCCACACTTCACGTTCCCTCTGACCATCACAGCGTCTTCTTAGCCAAGGATGAAATAAAAGTCACCACAAAGTAAACATTCCAATTAAATTTTATCCATCTACCCATTCAGTATTACATCAGAAATTCAACTAACCATGTCGTGCATGTGACTTTGTCTATCCCAGTGTTCCTACACAGTGCCACCCCAGTGCCTGCAGCATGGTTGGTGGAAGGGGGGTGACTGCAGATGGCCTTGCAGGATGACCTTGAGGAGCTCTAAGCCTAGTAGGCCTGGCTTTGGACTGCACCACCTTGGCACGGGCAGCAGCAATCTGGGGTGGCTGGCAGAGTGGCAGTGGTGGGAGGACAAATGCTGTCATTCTGAGAGAGGACAGCAAGGTCATCCTCCATGAATCCATTGTGAGTACCCAGGGGCAGCACCTCAGCAATACTAGTAATCTGATGGAATACAGACTGCGGGACTGCTGTGATACCCTGCAAGCCCCTTTCAACACTGGTAAACCCAGTCATGATGACAGCAGTCTGAGCTTGCGTGGGAGAATGCTGAACCTGCATAACAGCAGTCTGAGCTTCCACTGCAGCACACAGATGTTGGGTGGCTTCTGCTTGTGCTGCAATGGAAGCTGGGACTTCGGCCATCAGACGCTGCATCATGGTTGGGTGTGCAAGTGCATTCATGGATCTGCCCAGCCTTTCCACGCTGGAAAGGATAGGCTCCAAGCTCTGCACAAAGTCCTGTGCAAGGCTGGAGCTGTTCAGCTGTTAACCCTTAACTGCCCAAGACATCCAACATACATCTCTCCAGGATGTCTAACATACTCCTCCATGTTCCTTGACATTGCACTGAGGCTTTCTGGCAGGTCTGCCAATGCTCCAAGCATTTCATTGTGCATATTCATCAGCGTTCTTCTGTAGGCTGCCCCATCGAGGTCTTCATCTGAGTCCTGTGCAGCAGAACTCGTGTGTGTGACCTCGCCCTCCGGGGAGTTGGCACCTGAGCTACCCTGTCATCCTACCCTGACTGCAGGCCACTCGTGCCTGGTGTATCACCAAGTGCAGATCTCGTATCTAACCTATCCTCTAAAGTAGGTGTGTCAGTATCTGAGCTGCAGGCTGCAAGCGTGAAATCGAGTGATGGTGTTTCGTCTTCTTCTTCACTCTCCTCTCCCTCATGTTGTTCAACCCCTGGCTGGGCAGGCTTAATCTTTTGTGTGTCTGAAGTAAGAACGGCACAAGGGTTGGGTTGTGTTGAGGGGAGGGAGGGGGGAAAGCAAGAGGTGCATGCTTACACTATGTGCAGATTGTAAATCAGAAGATATTGTAGGATGAGGGGGAAAGTGGGATGTGAGAAGGAGGATAACGTATGAGGCATCTTGTGTTCCTTCAACCCCACCACCTGTCACATGCTCCTGCCAAGAATGGCTAGCACAATCTCCTCCAAGGGGGCGAGGTGATGTAGGCGAGTTTGTACTGGTTAAGGTCTGCTGGCATCTGTTATGCGCCACATTTTCCTGCAAGAGGAAATGAAGTGCATCAGTAAATGCGGTGAAATATGTTTGGTTGATGTGCCTGTCATGGTTGAATAGCTGACAGTGTGTTCAAGCTGTTAGATGTGGGTGTGAGGCTTGCAGCAGTGGTAAGTGCGTGCGGGTGAGGTGAAGCTATGAATGTGAATGTAAGCCATGTTTTGTAGAAATTGTTGGTAGGTAAGAGGTAGGGTTGTGATGCATTGAGCAGTGTGTGAGGCTAGTGTTACAGATGGTGGGATGTGGCATTTGAAGATTAATTCACCGACCTTGGCTACTTGTGTGAGTGTAAGAAGTCACACAACACCAGGTTATAGTCCAACAGCTTTATTTGAAATCACAAGCTTTCGGAGCGCTGCTCCTTCGTCACCTGACGAAGGAGCAGCGCTCCGAAAGCTTGTGATTTCAAATAAAGCTGTTGGACTATAACCTGGTGTTGTTAGACTTCTTACATTTGTCCACCCCAGTCCAACTCCGGCATCTCCACACCATGGCTACTTGAGTGAGGTAATTGAACTTCTTCCTGCACTGCATCCAGGTCCTCACAGCTATACTGCTGGTGTTGACCACATTGGTTCCACTGTAGTCTTGTCTGTTGCCTGGAGGGCCTATTGGCCCCCTGTGAGAAAAGGACCTCCCTCCTGGAGTTGACCTCCTGGACTAATGCCTGCAGTGCTGCATCGAGAACCTTGGAACCCTTTCTCTGGCCTGTTGAGCCATTACTCAATTTTTTTGTTTATGACAGTAGCCTCCACAAGAAGTTCCAGCACCTGTTGCAGGCTGAAGGCACCTCTCATTTAAGAGGTGCAGATTGCCTTTAAGTAGTGCAGGCTAGCTTTAATGGGGGATAGGTTTGCATGAACTTGGGCCCCAAGCTGAGCGTTCAGCCACTCAGCAGCGCGTTCAGTGCTCGGCTGAATGCCACAATCATGCAAAGTAGCAGGCAGGACAAATTTTGCGTGCTGCCTGCAGTCCTCCGATTGGGCACGAGTTCATGCCTGTTTTCGGGGATACTAAATTTCTAGGCCAGAGAGAATAGGAAAGAAAAAAGAATAGTGTGAGCATAGGTTAGTTTTTTGATAAATATAAAATGGCTTTTCCAGTGTTTATTTGGTAGCTTAAGATTAATGTTAGAGTAATGCACCCATTCCTGATGTCTGAATAGATCTGTTGCTGTCCTCTTGCCTGAATCTGATAATGTATAAACCATTCAGTCCAGTGATCTGGGAGTTTCCATGAACCTAGTGTCAGTCTAAGGATTAAATAGTATGAGAGATGAGGAATTGTTACCTCATTGATTACATATTTTTGTCAACCATTTTTCTAGTTTTATATATTATTTTCAACAGGTGGACTATGTGTGATAATTTAACTGGTGTGCAATTAGTTACATTTATCAATAACAATATTCTGTTGTTGAAAACAGTTCCAAAGGCCTGTCATTATTCTGTTATTCTGTCAGGATTCTCACAGGATCAAAATGGATAAAGAAGGGATGACGATGAGGTTCCAGCCTCAGACATCCCAAAATATATGTAGTTGCAAAGTTGATAACCATTCCCAATAACTATAGATCACTTCAAGTCTTCATAAAATGAAAAACATTATGGATGGATTCTCCAACTAGACTAGCAAGATATGCTTCCAAAACGCACATCCCAGAGGATACAGATGCAAACCCATCATTAAATGCATACCAATTGTAGCAGGGCTGCCAGATCCACAAAAGCTCAGCAGAGAGAGTAAACAGAAATGGAACACTAAACTGCTAACCAATCAGATGAAGAACATTATGAAATCACTAAGAATTAAATACTTTCTATTACAAGATAATCATGTATACAAACAATAATATATATTCCATGGGGGAAAAATTGGGTATCGCTCATTTTGGGGCGCTAATATCAGCCCGGCACAAATTTTAGCACCCGCCGCTAATTATCGCTGCCGACTGCGAAATTCGTCTCCAGTGCCCCTGGAGGTGATTTGAGCGCTCAATCAAACGCTAGACACCTCTCTTAGGGCGCTAACATCAGGGAACGAGGCGCTACGTCAGAGCGCTACTCAAGCTCAGGCGATGTCAATTACCTTGCACTCAGACAGACTGGTGCCATTCTGTTCTTAAAGGGGAAGGTCCATCTTGCTGCACAGCCTCACCCTGCTCATTGCAGTGTTTGACTTCGGCCTGCAAGCAGTTAAAAATCTTCATCCAAGATTTATGATGGCTGCTCAGAGGCCCAGGGAGAGTGTTCGCCAGTTTAGCGACCAGGCATTGGTGGCTCTGGTTGGCGCTGTGGAACACCGATGGGCAGTGTTGTTTCCAGACACTGGCAGGAGGCCATTGCCCCGGGAGTTTACAAGGGTGTGGAGGGAGGTTGCCCAGCACGTTTCATCGAGGAGACTGGTCCAAAGGACGCATACGTAGTGCCGTAAGAAGCTCAACAGCCTCACTTGGGTGGTCAGGGTGAGTACCTGCTTGAAAAACCTTTACATCCCACCATCTCAACCTCACTCTGTGCACAGACAGTGTAAATAACCAAATGCCCAACACTTATCCAACAACTATGGCCATCTCATAAAAGTCACATGCTCATCCCACACATTCCACACATTAACAGCTATTCATCTATGTTAGGCACATCTGCCAAACACATGGCTGCACAATCACTCGCACGCTGTCCTTTTTCTTGCAGGCCAAGCTTTAACATAACCACAGAGAGCAACAACGGATGGGAGGAGGACAGGCGGAGCTGCACCCCTTACACAATTGGAGGAGAGAGTCCATAGACTCATTGCCAGTCATGTAGTTGGCGCTGTGGCCGTTGGAGTGGTCGACCCCCTTGGGGACAGCAATGGTATGTTCATCAGCTTTCTCTCCTCTCTCATACCACTTCCCCCTCGCAACACCATCCATTTACACTTTCCATCTAACTATACTGTCTCCATTCCTTGCTCCCATCCTGCCCCCCTGCCCTCACATTAAAGCCACTCTTGTACATTCCTGCTTTCAGATAGTGAGCCACCAGCTGACCAGCCTGTCCCTCAACCACCCAGTGGCAGCGATTTGGCAGAGGATCAGGAACACCAAGCCGGAGCCTCACCGCCTGTGTCTCCTGAGGGCGACACTTCTGACGTGTTCACTGGAGGGGAGCAGGGGTTTTGGATCTGATGTGGGAGAAGCTCCAGGACTCAGAGGCCTGCAGCAACGCTATGGGGGAAGGGAAGCTCAAGGGCCATCTCCCCGGAAGGTGAGTGCGCGCATGGGTTCTGCTGCACAGGACTCAGATGAGGACCTCAGTATAGCGGCCATGAATACTCAGGCAATGAGCATGCATACGGAGCTCATGGGTACAATGGCAAGGGTGCCCGACAGCATGGATGCACTGGCTAGGAGTGTGGAGGAGTCCGCTGCTAGCACAGCTGTCATCAGTGCGCAAACCCTTGAACCTATCCTTGCCTCATTACAGAGGATGTTTGAATTGCGCAGGGGATGGAGATCACCCTCGAAGGGAGAATAACTAAAAATTCTCCAACAAATGGGGGAATATTTGTGCCAAAGTTGGATGTTCATGTTAATATATTGTTTATATTCTCGATATGGTAAGAACCAGTTTCGATAGTTAATGAATTGTTGTGTTTGTTTGTTATTGGTTGCGCTGAATATATAAGACACAGTTTGTCAGATAAATAAAATTTTTATTGGAACTTCACAACTTTGCTCATTTTACTCATTGGAGCTTTCCTGGTAATAGGGGTTATGGGATGGTTGGGATGATGTGCTTGTTCATCCCAAAAGCCATCTTCTCTGTCATTCATCTGAAGCAGTGTCTTATCAGGCGTTCATGGACGGCCCTTGCAGAGGCAACATTGAGCGCATCCCTCCCACGTTGGTGCTGCTCATCCTCCTCTTCATCCTCCTCCTCCGCCTCCTCCTCTTCTCCCTCTTCCTCCTCCTGAGGTGGTGCACCAATTCCTGATGGCAATGGCTGGGTTCACATAATTGTGAGTTTGTGAAGCAGGCAGCACACATCAATGAAAAGTGATATTCACTCATGAGAGTACTGCAGGGCTCCTCCTGAGTGGTCAAGGCACCGGCGCCGTTGCTTCAAGACGCCGACCATCTGCTCAATGAGGTTCCTGGTGGTGAAATGGCTCTCATTGTATGCGAACTCAGCAGGAGTGTTTGGGCTACGGAGCGGTGTCATCGGCCAGGTGCCAGCCACGAGATTGACATGGTGGTTGGAACAGGTCTGGGACATCAGTCTGGCGCAGGATGAAAGCATCGTGGCTGCTGCCAGGATAGTGGGCATTGATGGTGAGGATGCGCTGTCTGTGCTCACACACCAACTGGACATTGAGAGAGTGGAAACCTTTGCAGTTGTGGAAAACCTTTGCATTCTCACAAGGTGCCTGCAATGCCACATGCGTGCAGTCAATGGCACCCTAATTGATGGGGATGCCCACTATCCTCGCGAAGCCACATGCTCGTTCACGCTGTTTGTCCCAGGTCATGGGGAATGAGATGTACTCCCTTCTCCTTTTGTAGAGAGCATTTGTGACCTCCTAGATGCAGCAATGGACAGCGAACTGGGAGATATTCGCAATATCCCCAGTTGAAGCCTGAAAGGAGCCGCTGGCATAGAAATTCAGAGACACCGTCACCTTCACTGCCACCAACAGAGATGTTCTGGTCCTGAGCTGAGGCTGCAGATCTGCTTCAAGGAGGTGGCAGAGCTCAGTGACCACCTCCTTGCTGAAACGCAGCCTGCCGAAACACTGCTCCTCAGACAAATAAATATAGGAGAATTGCTCCCTGAATACCCTGGGAGGGTAAGGTCTCCTGTGCAAAGGCCTGTTGGCCGTCCTCCCTCTGGCCACATTTGCAACTCTCTCTCTGCGCCTCTGCTGCCTCCAAAGGTGAAGCTGTAGGAAGACGCCCCGAGTTCTTACAGCACCCACTTAATCTTGTAAATGTGATAAATATAAAGCTCAGAGAAATGGGAACCTGAAAAGTGTTGCTCAGGAACAAAACTCCTTGTAGGACAGCGTTAAATGTCCCCAGACGTCTCTCTCCCTCTTTCAACCTGCATATGCCAAATAATTTGCCGACAGGAAAAAGCAGGAAGCGCACACCTTTAAATAGCGCTCCCCAGCTCCCAGCCGACTGCAAAACGTCCCCCTCTACCTGTCATTGCTAGCGGCAGCCGCTAAGGCAGGGGGCGAGAATCAATTTCCGGTCTGGGGCGCTACCGGGGCGTTGCATGCTTGAATGATGTCACGATCTGCGGGCGCAGGAGATAGTGGTGGTAGCGCCACTGCAAACTGCCAGGTCAATTTCGCGGGCGGTGCTAAAATCGTTAGTGCCCCGTTAGTGCCCCCCCGGAGGCGTTAACGGGTGGTGCTAACCAACCAAATTTTTACCCCATGATTTTAAGTCCAGGTCATTTGTGGAACATACACAAGCTGACAATAGCTAAGATTGTTTCTCCACCATTTTGATCATCTTTCCAATAAATAGAATAGAGGTGTACACTAACTTCAGGGGTGAAGCGACTGATCAATGCTTCCAAAACAGCCAAAACATATTAGCATACAAACATGTACCACATTCATCTGAAATTCTTTTTGTCTGCCATTTTAATGAGTCATTACACAATTGCTTTCAAGCAGGTTAGTGCTTTCATTAAAATAGCAGACCAAGGAATTTAATTTGAACACTTTAAATATTTCTGTGGTAATATTTGATGAGCCTAACTTCAAGGTATAGGCATTCACATTTACATATTCAAATATCTGCTTGCCCAGCAGGCTAAAGTTAACACAAGCATGCACTCTTTCCTGTTGCTACAGATTTTAGATGGGGATAATAATGATCAAGTCAAGAGAAGCCCAGTCCAGTGGCATCTCAAGTACTTGATGTTTGATGATGTATTGGCTTGTTACATTACTCTTCTCATCCAGGCTCGATAAGGTCATTGAAGGCAGCTGATAGTAGTCTATTGCTCTAGCTACTTAATATGGCAATACTGGGTCTCTGTGGGATAACTGAATGTACATGTTATGTTGCATCCTGCATACCATTGATTTGTCTATCTTTTCAAGGGCAAATCTGCTCCCTGCAGTGGGAGTAAGTCACATTCTCATTGAACTCTTTCCTGCGTTTATGTAATGAATATGCCATATCCTTTAAAGATAAGATTAGGAGGTTTAACCAGTTAGTAGCTGAGTCGTATAGACCAGGAAGTTCCCAGGTCTAATTCTGGCCTGTGCTAAGTTAACTGATGTTAGGCTGGATAGCCGTACTTGTACAATTTGGACTCCATACATGGGTTGTGGTGACAGAGATATTTGGGATTGTACCCATTTCTGCTTGTTATTCAGTGGAATTGTGCTTGTGTGGAATTCGGAGGAGGGCAGGATCAGGTGTAGTTGTGATGCCCCTGTGGTTGAAAGGCCTGCCAAGACTCACTAGTGGTGATTTTAATTTGAGGCGCCCAACAGGTGGTCGGCACCCTCCGTCCACCTGTTGTTACTGTTACATGGCCTGAGCCATTCTGAGGCACGGGCCTCATTTACATGTCCCCAAACAGGCACACCACTGCAGCTCGCTGGCTGTGGGAGGGTGTGAAATCAGCCAGCTACCACGCTAAGCCAGCCAGGGAGGGAGGCGGCATGAACAAGGTGGTAAGTGACCCGCTGCCATTTTCAGGCCACTACTGTCCATTTCTATCATATAATCTATCCTACTGTGAAGACTCACACGAAAAAAAGTCACAATTTTCACAAGGTACCAGAGCGCATCGATCATAGAGTCATAGAGTAATACAGCACGGATAGAGGCCCTTCGGCCCATCGTGTCCGCGCCGGCCATCAAGCCCTGTCTAATCTAATCCCATATTCCAGCATTTGGTCCGTAGCCTTGTATGCGATGGCATTTCAAGTGCTCATCCAAATGCTTCTTAAATGTTGTGAGGGTTTCTGCCTCCACAACCCTTTCAGGCAGTGAGTTCCAGACTCCAACCACCCTCTGGGTGAAAAAGTTCTTTCTCAAATCCCCTCTAAACATCCCGCCCTTTGCCTTGAATCTATGCCCCCTAGTTATTGACCTCTCTACTAAGGGAAAAAGCTCCTCAGCATCCATCCTATCTATGCCCCTCATAATTTTGTACACCTCAATCATGTCCCCCCTCAGCCTCCTCTGCTCCAAGGAAAACAAACCCAATCTGCCCAGTCTCTCTTCATAGCTGAAGCGCTCCAGCCCTGGTAACATCCTGGTGAACCTCCTCTGCACCCTCTCTAACGCGATCACATCCTTCCTGTAGTGTGGCGACCAGAACTGCACACAGTATTCCAGCTGTGGCCTAACCAGTGTTTTATACAGCTCCATCATAACCTCCTTGCTCTTATATTCAATGCCTCGGCTAATGAAGGCAAGTATCCCATATGCCTTTTTTACCACCTTATTCACCTGTTCCGCTGCCTTCAGGGATCTGTGTACTTGCACACCCAGATCCCTCTGACCCTCCGTCTTGCCTAGGGTCTTTCCATTCATTGTGTATTCCCTTGCCTTGTTAGTCCCCCCAAAGTGCATCACCTCGCACTTTTCCGGGTTAAATTCCATTTGCCACTGTTCCGCCCATCTGACCAACCCATCTATATCGTCCTGCAGACTGAGGCTGCCCTCCTCGCTATTTACCACCCTACCAATTTTTGTATCCTCCGCGAACTTACTGATCATACCTTTTACATTCATATCCAAGTCATTAATGTAGACCACAAACAGCAAGGGGCCCAGCACCGATCCCTGTGGTACCCCACTGGCCACAGGCTTCCAGTCACAAAAACAACCTTCGACCATCACCCTTTGCCTTCTGCCACTAAGCCAGTTTTGTATCCAATGTGCCAAGGCACCCTGGATTCCATGGGCTCTTACCTTCTTGACCAGTCTCCTGTGCGGGACTTTATCGAAGGCCTTACTGAAATCCATATATACCACATCCACTGCGTTACCCTCATCCACACACCTAGTCACCCCCTCAAAAAATTCAATCAAATTAGTCAGACATGATCTTCCCTTGACAAAGCCATGCTGACTATCCCTGATTAATCCTTGCCTCTCCAAGTGGAGACAAATTTTGTCCCTCAGAATTTTTTCCAATAATTTTCCTACCACTGATGTTAGGCTCACTGGCCTGTAGTTCCCCGGTTTTTCCCTACTACCCTTCTTGAATAATGGTACTACATTAGCGGTTCTCCAGTCCTCTGGCACATCCCCTGTGGCCAGAGAGGTCCTGAATATATGTGTTAGAGCCCCCGCAATCTCTTCCTTTGCCTCACACAGCAGCCTGGGATACATTTCATCCGGGCCTGGGGATTTATCCATTTTTAGGCCAGCTAAAACCGCCAATACCTCCTCCCTCTCGATGTTAATATGTTCGAGCATATCACAGTCCCCCCGCCCTATTTCTATGTCTACATCATCCTTCTCCATAGTGAAAACAGATGCAAAAAATTCATTTAGAACCCCTCCTACATCTTCCGGCTCCACACACAGATTGCCACTTTTGTCCCTAATGGGCCCTATTTTTTCCCTAGTTATCCTGTTACCCTTAATATACTTATAGAACATCTTAGGATTTTCCTTTATTTTGCTCGCCAGTGTTATTTCATGGCCCCTCCTTGATCTCCTAATTTCTTTTTTAAGTATCCCCCTGCACTTTTTGTACTCCTCTAGGGCTTCCTCCGTCTTTAGCCTTTTGTATCCACCAAAAGCCCTCCTTTTTTTCCTAATCCATTCACGTATATCCCCTGACATCCAAGGTTCCCTGTGGTTTTTGGAACCACTCTTGACCTTTACGGGAACATGTTGCCATTGTATGATCTCAATCTCCCTTCTGAAAGCCTCCCATTGCTCCGATGCGGATTTTCCTACAAGTAGCTGATCCCAGTCCATTTTGGCCAGATCCTGCCTTATCCTATTAAAATCGGCCTTCCCCCAATTTAGAACCTTTATTTCCGGCCCATCCCTGTCCTTTTCCATGACCACCTTAAATCTTACCATATTATGGTCACTATCACCAAAGTGCTCACCTACTAGCACTTTTTCCACTTGGCCAGCCACATTCCCTAGAATTAGGTCCAGTACCGCCCTCTCTCTTGTAGGACTTTCTACATGCTGGCTCAAAAAGCTCTCCTGGATGCACTTTAAGAATTCTACACCCTCTGAGCCTTTCACACTCTGACTATCCCAGTTAATATTGGGGAAGTTGAAATCCCCCATTATTATTACCCTATTATTTGCACATTTCTCTGAGATTTGCCTACATATCTGTTCCTCTATCTCCCCCTGACTGTTTAGAGGCCTATAGTACACTCCCAGCAAAGTGCTTGCCCCCTTTTTGTTTTTAAGCTCCACCCATATGGCCTCATTAGAGGAACCTGCTAATATATCATCCCTCCTTACTGCAGTAATTGACTCCTTAATTAATATTGCGACACCCCCTCCTCCTATACCTCCCCCTCTGTCTCGCCTGAAGATTCTGTACCCCGGAATATTGAGCTGCCAGTCTTGCCCCTCCCTCAACCATGTCTCCATGATAGCAACAATATCATACTCCCATGTGTTTATCAACACCTTCAGTTCATCCACCTTATTTGCAAGACTCCTTGCATTAAAATAGATGCCATCCAGCCTTGCCCTTATATATTTGCCCTGTCTACCAAGCTGACTTGTTTTTTTCTCTATAATTGGCAGCACATCACCCCCTATTTCAGCTGCCCTCTGTATCCCATCCCCCTGCCAAGTTAATTTAAACCCCCCCCAACAGTGCTAGCAAACCTCCCCGCAAGGATATTTGTCCCGCTCTGGTTCAGGTGCAACCCGTCCGACTTGTACAAGTCCCACCTTTCCCAGAAGCAGGCCCAGTGATCCAGGAAAGTAAAACCCTCCCCCCTACACCAACTCTTTAGCCACGCATTCATCTGCTCTATCCTCCCATTCCTATACTTACTAGCACATGGCACTGGGAGTAATCCAGAGATTACAACCTTCGAGGTCCTGCTCTTTAATCTGTTACCTAGCTCCCTAAATTCTTGATGCAGGACCTCATCCCCCTTCCTTCCTATGTCGTTGGTCCCAATGTGGACCACAACCTCTGCCTGCTCACCCTCCCCCTTAAGAATGCCCTGTAGCCGCTCAGTGACATCCCAGACCCTGGCCCCAGGGAGGCAACAAACCATCCTGGAGTCACGTTTGCGGCCACAGAAACGCCTATCTGTTCCCCTTACGATAGAATCCCCTACCACTATTGCTCTCCCACTCTTTTTCCTCCCTTTCTGAGCAGCAGAAGCGTCCCTGGTGCCAGGAAGCTGGCTGCTGCTGCCTTCCCCTGGTGAGTCATCCCCCTCAACAGTATCCAACTTGGTATACTTGTTTGAAAGGGGGATGTCCGCAGGGGTTCCCTGCACTTCCTGCCTGCCTCTGTTGCTCCGCCTGATGGTCACCCCCTGTGCAGCCCTACCCTGAGGCGTGAACAACTCGCTAAACGTGCTATCCACGACCCTCTCAGCATCGCGCATGCTCCAAAATTCATCCACCCGCAGCTCGATCAGCATGGAGGAAACGTTTTCAGGAGAAAAGGGGTAAGGAGAAAACTGGTGCAGAAGATTAGCAAGAAAACAGACAAGAGATAAAACTAAAATGTTCTCACTCAACTGAGGATTTGAAAGGCAAAATATGCAGCGAGAGATAAATGGGCTGAAATGGTTTTATGATGATGAAGTTTGTTGATTTAAGGATAGATTTTATGAATTAGCATTTATCTTTGTCTGCCAGGAGTCCACATAAGGGAATAATTTGTGATCTAGTTCTCCCAGCAGGGAGTGGCGCTCACAGGGAGTGCACGTCAGGAAATTACAACTGCACCGGCAGTGACTTTCAGTCCAATATGGACAGCGTATCATGGGCTGCATACCTGCAATTTCCTTTATAATGCTCTTTCTGCGAATGCCACTTCCCACTGGGAATGCCAGAAATCAGCATGCCCTGGACAATCTTCCATCCATTAAAGCTAATAGGCACAAAACTGTGCTGATCTCTATGCCTGAATTCCAGATATACACCCCTGTTGCCCATAGCTCTGCATCAGATGTGGTCATACATAAAAACTACCCATCGAACTTATGCGCTAGCCTCTGCCCCAGATGACAGCTCTGTCCCCAGAGGAGCAGGGAACTTTCTATTTACTACTTAAAAAAGGCAAGACCTGTCTGTTTGGACCTAACCTTTCAGAGTCGTGAAACTCCAGTGAGTTAGAAAGAACATTAGCAAGGCTATGTAGGTCAGAATGCTTAAATCCAGAGAGGATCCCAATGGAGTAATGAAGGACATAGAGTGCAAGGGAAAAATAGTTGATCAGCTGCTTTATATTTTTTATTGTTGTTTCCTCATTCTGCTATCAATCTGCTGGAGTCTGGTAGGCTTCAAAGCACTGTTGTTCAGTGTTAAAGTCAAAGACTGCAGGGTTTATATCTGATAGAGGTTTGTTTGCAAATGTGCATGAATAAGGGGTAAATGGAACTGTTGTATGGCGTTACAAGTCATGAGTGTTATATCAAAAGTGAGTATTGTAGCAATGCAAATTTCAAAACTAAATTCTCTTTACTGTGTAGCCATCTTTCTACACTACAGCTGTCAATCATACAAACAACCGCCCTGCTCCTATATGAAGATGAAGCTGTCCAGTGAAATTCTGTACTTCACCGTTTGATACAAAAATTTCACAAAGATTGCAAAAAGGTGGGGCATTCTGCTCATCCTGCTCATCTTTCCAAAGAAAACTACAGGGAGAAGTTTAACCCCAAAAAACGGGTGGGTTGGGGGTTGGGTGGGAGGTTAAAGTATTAAAAATGTGAATCCTGACCCCAACCCGCCCACTTCCCTGTTTAACTACGGCCGCCAGGTATCCCGGACCTCAGGATTCCCGGCAGCTGCAGCGAGGCGAGGACCGAGCTCCGCCACCATCAACTCCACCCACATACAAACACCCCCCACTCCCAGGGTTGGGGATTGGACTCCCCGGGTCAGGGCTCGCACCTACCTGTGATTGCAGCCTCCTATCCAGCGTTCCCTGCCCACCTGGAAGTTAGCCTAACAATCAGGCTGGCGTTCTGGCAGGGAACCTGTCTGTGACGTTAAAACTTCACAGTGAGCGGGCGATACCCGAACATCAAGGTTTCCCGTGCTCTACCGGGCCCCCCACCACCCCCCACTCCGGCCGCATCAAAAACATAAAATTCCGGCCTACAATTCTGCCCATTATAACAACTGCCTCTTGAATGACTCCAGAGTTACAAGAGTTTCAGTTTAACATTGATACACCTCCCTCCTTAAAAGAAAACAAACCCTTACACTTCATAAACAGCAAACTACAGAGTCACAAAAGTTCAACAGTTCCAGTATGAACAGTTCAAACAATCAGAAGTTCAATTGTATATTAAATCATTATTAAGTACTTTGCTGCTCCTTGTCACTCTTTGCCTGTTCTTTGTGGTGTTACCGTTGCCTTTTCCATCAGGGTTCCTGTTCTGAGAATAGTCTTTGAGCTGCCCAGTATCGCATTTGGTGTAGTGCACCAGTTGAACATGGTGGAGGTAAGGGTCCCTGCCAGCCATGCCTGCTTTATACCAGGATTGTTTTCCAATTTTAACAGCGTTCTCTGCCTTGTCATTTGACTGTGTAAAACTTGATGAGCTTGTGTCATGACTGAGCTCTTGGAATTCCTTTGAGTTAAATGGTGGTCCATTGTTTGATCTAACCTCAGTCAGACTATCATGCATGCAAAATGAGCTTTAACTTTGGCTATGACTTAATTCTCTTTTTCGATTAGTCTGTCAATTTCAAAGAAATTAAAATAATGGTTAGAATACATGAGGTAATGGGGTCAATCTTCCTCTGCCACCCCTCACCTCAGAAAAGTCAGAAGATGCACTTTTTGCAAGTGCCCGACTTAAACTGAGCCTATTTTCCCAGTTCAGCTTATTTTAAATGATGTGGACAAGTGATAGACGGGACTAACATTGCTCAAAATAGGGCACGGGACTTTATGTGCTGTTACAGCCTTAAAGGCTTCTGGCAGCGTAAGATCAAAGTGTTACATTGGCTTGCTGGCAGAAAGAGCAGCCAAATGGTTTCCACCCCCACAGTGCAGTCAGGCTGCACTAAAGAATAGGAAAAGTGTTGTGATGAAATATATTCCATTCATCACTGCCTGTGACTGTGGTCGGTTTCAGTGTCATTTCCCTTCCCCCAGTCCTCATTGTATTATGTATTGGAATGTGCTGGAATGTGCTGTGTGTAGGGCTCCGCCCATACCTGGCCCCTTTTGTAAGCTGGCTCAGTCTGGCCTCAGCCTCCAGAAGGAAGACATCTCTCTCTTTTACGTGTTACTTTCTAAGTTAATAAAAGCCTTGTTTTGTTTCGCTAACATCGAGTCTCGGAACTTATTGAGGCACATCAATTTTATTAACTTATTTTTCAACACTATGGACCAACTCCTGAAACCCGAACGTTTGGATTTGGATCAACATGCTCCGGACGCATCAGCACACTTCGGACACTGGTTTGAGTGTATGGAATTCTTCCTGGACAATTCCGCAGCTGTCAAAGACGCTACGGACGCTGCGAGGATGAGACTTGGAATTCTGCGGAATTGGGTAAGCCACCGGGTTTACCCCCTCACCCAAGACGCCGATACGTACCTGGCCGTCTGCGACATCTTAAAGGCGCATTACCAGCAGTCTACGAATGAGGTGTATGCTAGGCATCTACTCGCTACTCGCGCACAGCGACCTGGGGAATCGGTGGAGGAGTTCCTAAGCATCCTGAAAATGCTTGGCAAAGACTGTAAGTGCCGAGATGTAAAAGCCGCAGTGTACACCGACGAGCTTGTTCGCGATGCCTTTATCACAGGCCTCAGCTCCACTTACATTTGGCAAAGACTGCTGGAAAAAACGGGGTTGGACCTGAAACAGGCTGTGGACACCGCGCGGTCCCTGGATGTGGCCCAGAGAAACTCGGACGCCTACTCTTCAGCCCGCGCCGTCCACGCCACCACGTGCGCACCGAGGGCGCCGCCATCTTGGAAGGCATCTTCCCCGCCCAGCAGCCCGACACCGGCGGGGCCCAGCTCTCCCCCCAGAAGCCCTACGACAGCCGCGACGCGTCAGGGACCCAACTGCTACTTCTGCGGGCAGCCAAAGCACACCAGAAACCTGTGCCCGGCGAAAGGCACCACCTGCTTTAAGTGCGGTAAGAAGGGGCACTTCGGGAAGGTGTGCAGAGGGAACCCCGCCGGAAAACCAACCGCCGGAAAACCCGCAACCGCCGCGTGTGCGCCGTGGGAGCGGCCATCTTGGACGCCATCTTGCCCGACCTCGTGGGGTCCGCCATCTTATGAGCAGACAGCGTGGATGCCATCTTGTATCGATCAGGGCCCTACAGTGGCATCGGTCACAGTGGACCAGACCAGGCCGCACCCGCTATCCAAATCAATGGTGGACATCGAGGTAAACGGGTGCCGGGTTAAATGCTTAATTGACAGTGGAAGCACGGAGAGTTTTATCCACCCTGAACTGGCACAGCAACTCTCCCTAAAGGTGGTCCCTACTCAGGGTACCATCTCTATGGCTGATAAAACCCAGACATCGACCATTCTGGGTTACTGCACGGTACAATTGGGCGTTAACGGAACTGTATACGATAATTTTAAAGTGTTAATCATGAAGAACCTATGTGCGAGCGTGACCTTGGGCCTGGATTTCCAGTGCAACCACCAAAGCATCACGCTCAAGTACGGTGGGTCCCAGCCGCCCCTCACAGTGTGCGGTCTGGCTACCCTGAAGGTAAAGCCACCTTCGCTATTCGCGAACCTTACCCCTAACTGCCGGCCAATAGCGACCAAAAGCAGGAGGTACAACTGGGAGGACAGGCGGTTTATCGCGACCGAGGTAGACAGGCTCCTGAAAGAGCGCATTATTGAACGCAGCAACAGCCCGTGGCACGCCCAAGTGGTAGTGGTAAGGGGTAGCGAGAAGAAACGGATGGTGATCGACTATAGTCAAACGATCAACAGGTACACCCAACTAGACGCCTACCCGCTACCCCGCATATCAGAAATGGTGAACCAAATCGCCCAATACCGGGTGTTCTCCACCATCGACCTCAAGTCAGCGTACCACCAGCTCCCTATCAGACCAGAGGACCGCCCGTACACCGCCTTCGAGGCGAACGGACGCCTCTACCAATTCCTCAGAGTCCCCTTTGGGGTGACGAATGGGGTCTTGGTCTTTCAGAGGGAGATGGACCGCATGGTCGATGACCACCACTTGCAGGCAACCTTCCCCTACCTCGACAACGTCACCATCTGCGGCCACAATCAGCAGGATCACGACTCGAACCTCGAGAGGTTCCTGGAAACCGCACAAAAACTCAACCTCACCTACAACGAGGACAAGTGCGTTTTCAACACCACGCACCTCTGCATACTAGGCAGCGTGGTGGAGAATGGGGAAATTGGACCAGACCCCGACCGATTGCGCCCCCTACGGGAGCTGCCCCTGCCCAACACTCCCAAAGCCCTGAAAAGGTGCCTGGGGTTATTTTCTTATTATTCCCAATGGGTCCCCAACTACTCCGACAAAGCCCGCCCCCTCTTGAAAGCATCCACTTTTCCGCTCTCTGCTGAGGCCCACGCCGCCTTCAAAAGCATTAAGCAGGATATTGAGCGGGCCACGCTACAGGCAGTGGACGAGAACACTCCATTTCAAGTGGAAAGTGATGCGTCTGACTTCGCCTTGGCGGCCACCCTCAACCAGGCGGGGCGGCCCGTAGCTTTCTTCTCGAGGACCCTCCAAGGCCCCGAGATCAGACACTCCTCCGTGGAAAAGGAGGCCCAAGCCATCGTGGAGGCAGTGCGCCACTGGCGCCACTACCTAGCCGGCAAACGCTTCACCCTACTTACCGACCAGCGGTCGGTAGCGTTTATGTTCAACAATAAACAGAGGGGGAAGATTAAAAATGATAAGATTCTTAGGTGGCGGATCGAGCTCTCCACCTTCGAGTACGACATCATTTACCGGCCAGGGGCCCTTAACGAATCCCCTGACGCCCTCTCACGAGGGATGTGTGCCAGCGCCACCGGGGATCGGCTACAGACCCTCCACAACGACCTCTGCCACCCAGGGGTCACGCAGCTGTTCCACTTCATAAAGTCCCGTAACTTACCCTACTCGATTGAGGAAGTTCGGTCTCTGACCAGGAACTGCCGCACTTGCGCTGAGTGCAAGCCTCGGTTCTACCGCCCAGATAGAGCCCACTTAATCAAAGCTACACGGCCCTTTGAGCGGCTCAGCTTAGATTTCAAGGGCCCCCTCCCATCCGTCGACCGCAATGTTTACTTCCTGAACATTGTGGACGAATACTCCCGGTTCCCATTCGCCTTCCCCTGCCCAGACATGACCAGCGCCACGGTCATTAAATGCCTCAACAGCCTGTTCTGCCTGTTCGGTATGCCGAGCTACATCCATACGGATAGGGGGGCGTCCTTCATGAGTCAAGAGCTACGCCAGTACATGCTGTCCAAGGGGATCGCCACGAGCCGTACCACCAGCTACAATCCCCGGGGTAACGGCCAGGTGGAGCGAGAGAACGGGACAGTGTGGAAAGCAGTCACTCTAGCTCTAAGGACCAAAGGCCTCCCTATCTCCCGCTGGCAGGAAGTCCTCTCGGATGTGCTCCATTCGATATGGTCGCTATTGTGTACGGCCACTAATGCCACGCCTCATGAACGTATGTTTGTCTTTCCCCGGAAATCCACCTCAGGTGTATCCATGCCGTCATGGCTCTCCACCCCAGGTCCGGTACTCGTGCGAAGGCATGTGAGGGGCCACAAGACGGACCCTCTCGTGGAGCCAGTACATCTACTCCACGCCAACCCCCAATACGCATATGTCCGGCACGCCGACGGAAGGGAGGACACCGTGTCCATAAAAGACGTTGCCCCAGCCGGCATCGACAACAACCACGGCAATAGCAGCGACAACGATCACAGCAATTCTTACCCACCCACTACTCTTTTCAACGATCACAGCAACCCTTACCCACCCACTACTCTTTCATCACCCCCGGAAGAACATCGACCAACGGCACCCCCACCAACTACCCCTTCAACAACCCTGGCGGCACCCCCGGCAGAGACCCAGGAGGCTACAGGGGACACCCAGCCGACACCCGCGGCACCACATCGGTTGCCGAGGACTATCAAACCCCCGAACAGACTAAATCTATAGAAGGGGTGAATGTGATGAAATATATTCCATTCATCACTGCCTGTGACTGTGGTCGGTTTCAGTGTCATTTCCCTTCCCCCAGTCCTCATTGTATTATGTATTGGAATGTGCTGGAATGTGCTGTGTGTAGGGCTCCGCCCATACCTGGCCCCTTTTGTAAGCTGGCTCAGTCTGGCCTCAGCCTCCAGAAGGAAGACATCTCTCTCTTTTATGTGTTACTTTCTAAGTTAATAAAAGCCTTGTTTTGTTTCGCTAACATCGAGTCTCGGAACTTATTGAGGCACATCAAGTGTGTCTACCTGAAGTCTGACTGTAAATTACAGATCTTCTGTACGACAATTTCTAATGCCCATTTGCCATGAGCAGTCTTCAAGTCATGCATAAGCTCAGTAAAATCCACAGAAAGCGATATGAGAGGCGATACCATGGCCTGGATTTTCATGGTGAAGGCGGGTTGGGGGGCGGGGGGGGCTCTGATGCGGGTGGGAAACCCGGGAGAACAGGCTTCCCGCAGGCCCTGTTGACATTATTGGCAGGGCCTGATTTGCATCTGAAGCCTCTGTTTCCCGCCCGCAGCCAGCCAGATGGAGAGGCTGGTTAGTTGCAGGCGGGTAGGCCTGCTGCACTAGGCCACACAGAGGATGGAGGGAGGGATCGGGTGGGAGTGCCTCTAGAGGATGGCGGGGGTGGGGTGGGTGGTGGTGGAGAAGAGAAGAGTAGATCAGGGTCATCATGGGACCGCGGGGGGCGGGAGAAGCCTGGAGGGAGAAGAAAAGATCGGGGACGTCGTAGGATCGGGAGTGTCGTGGGACGGGGGTGGAGGGAGGGAAGAACTCTTCAGGGCCGGCCACCAAAGGATCATGGCCAGCCTCAGGATGATCATTGGTGGGGGACGGGGAGGGGGTGGTGGGTGGGGAGGGACCAGGAAGGCGATTGGAGGCCTTGTGAGGAGGGGTTCTCCGATCGTGGGGGTGGTCTAGGCAGGGACCCTGGGTCCAGGAGGTAGGTGTAAAGGCACTTAGCTCCTGGATACAGCAGTCCCTGCCTTGCTGTATCTGCTGTGTTTTATGAAGTGTGTAAAACCTGACCAGATAGAGTTAGGAACAAAATGGTGGTTAAAGAAGAGGCTTCCAGCTTCATTATAATATTGAAATTGACGTTCTGCCTCCGAGGAGCGGGTTGGCTGCTGGCCCACATCCCGTCCCCCATCCTGCCTCCATTTAAACCAGAAGTGGGCGGGTTTGAGGCGATTTTTAACAATTTAACTACCCCATGCTCCAAATCCCCCTTTTTTTTAGGTTAAACTTCCCGCAATGTCACTCCTGTGTCATTTGCATGAGATTTAAATGCTCCCGCATGCTTTAAGTGGAAACTTCCCACCTCTGCCCATTCCATCCCAGGAAATGTGTGTTATGCAAAAAAGTGGGAGAGACCCAGCGATACAAGTTGTCATTCCTATTTCCTGTCCCTTGCATACGCAAGGAGCTGGCAGAGGAAAGTTAGCCCCTGTTTCTTCCATCCACTTCAAAATGATCACACCTTATTCTCGCTCAAGGCTTTTCAGCATTTGGTGGTTTTTGAAGAATTTCTTTTGCAGTTTAGCCTGAAACTGCTTGCACACATGGCACATATGTGTGTCTCAATGTTCTTATTTATCAGAAGCCAGCCAATTACTTCTCCAGGCCTCCAGAAACAGCGTTGGATCCCAATATGCCTTGAATGAACTCGAGCTTTGTTTTTTAATCAGGTGGCAGTCATGACGGCAAACTGTCCTGAACTCAGCAGCATGAGGCCTTGGAGCTTTCAGCCCCTGAACCTTATCTGCATATAGTCTGCCGCCCGATACGGGCAGTTGAATAGCGGGTGGGAGTAGAATGTCAGTGGCAGGAGGCCGCTGCTGGGAATGATAAGGAACGGCCCTTGGTGCTCACGTATGTGCTTGGAAAGGGATTTAGGATGGCCTCCTGGTCGGGGGAGGGGAGAACCCAGGGCAGGAGAGGCCTTAACTTTCCTTGCGGAGCTGGGAGGGGCACTCCAACACCCTCTGGCCCCACAAAGAAAGTTGAAGAAAGGATATCCACTCATATTTTTGGGGCTCATCTGGCCCCAGTTCCTCTTCCCACTAGGTTGGCCTGGCGGGGAATCCACAGCAGCTTCCTCGCGCAGGCCTCTGGTTAAAATTACCATTGGGAGGGCTTGTTACGGGAGCCCTAGTTTGCACATTTAAAGAAGAAGTCAGCAGGCTTCAACTGAGTGACCCTCTCGCCTGCTCTGAAGAGCAGGATAAAATCTACGGTAGCAAAATACTGCTGATGCTGGAAATCCAAAATAACAACAGAAAATGCTGGAAAAACTCAGCAGGCCAGGCAACATCCATGGAGAGAGAAATAGAATCAATGTTTCCGGTCGAAACCCTTCTACAGAACTCTGTAGAAAGGTTTCGACCCGAAACATTGACTCTATTTCTCTCTCCATGGATGTTGCCTGGCCTGCTGAGTTTTTGCAGCATTTTCTGAGGATAAAATCTACTGCGGGTTTTAAATTGCCCACACACACGGTTTCCGCCAGGCAGGCAAGAATAAATTCGACTCTTCTGAGCTTAATTTGAGGGCGACGGTGATTTTGACTGCTACTGAGAGAGCCGTGGTCGTCTTGACCTGAGGCTGGAGGCCTGGATGCATGATGTGGCAGAGTTCTGTGACCACCTCCTTAGTGAAGCGGTGCCTTCTAATACACTGCTCCCCGCTTAATTAGAGGTAGGAGAAGTGCTATCAGAATATCCTCAGAGGGTAAGTCCTCCTATTGAGAGCCCTGATGGCCCTCCTCATCTCTCTGGCCACATGTTCCAGTCTTTCTCGCTGTCTCCACTCTCTCCACTGTAGATCCTGGAGTTCGAGGTCGACTGCTGGTACAGTGCCCATTAATGTAACCGAGTGTAGCAGTTTGATTTTTTAAGAATAAATGTAGCTACTTTTTAGTTGCCACAATACTCCTGATACTAAATAACCTTGAAATCATGAATGAGACTGTTGCACTATGCAAAGCTGACAAGAAAGCACTGAAATGCCAGTAACCTACAGCTGCAAATCATTGCAGATGATCCCTTCAAGTAACGTCCCTGGAGCCGGCTTCCTGTTGCTTCATGCCAGCTCTCCTTGTTGCTGTTTCTTCCAGGCACTAAGATAGGTGGCAACAATCGATTTTGCAGATTGCATGGTCAGTGAGCGTTGCACACTCACTGAGGTCATGATCCACCTGGTGTTGAGGCTCCCGGCAATAACTGTTATTGGCGGCGCTGCGGGGGCGTGGGCGGGATTTGGCATGTGGCATTGGATTCACCTCACCCCGGCGAAAATGCTCTGGCACCCCTTTAGCACCATCTGCTGGCACTAATGGGAGGTGCTAAGGTAATGAATTCCCCCCCAACCACCCCCCCCATTCTGTTGGGATACTGACTGGCCGGTGCAAGAGCTTTCATATCAACAAAATTTTAGTCTACTTTTGGGCAAGTGCTTTTCCAGCTAGAAGCAATTTCCTGGCTGATAACTTTGTAGGAAGAGTTTGGGATCAACTTAAAGGTATATATTGACTTGTGACTTCCCTTCTCTTCTGAAGGAATTCTTGTGCTTGGCCACTATATTTTATTTTGTGAGTTTTAATGAAACCCCAATTACCATAATGTTCTTGTGATTGATTGTCAAAAGTTGCATATTTTGGATTACTCCAGCGCCCAGAATAGGTCTATATCCACTGGACACTATTTGAAAGAGTACTGTACTTGTTGTTATTCTTGGGGATTTTACTTCTGATTCCCCAAGGGCTTCATTTATGTTTTGTTCAATGTGAGCAGTGAATAGTTAGAATTCAGAAGCTGCCTTCCACTTGGATCATCAGACAGCCTACAACACTTACTGTAGCAGCACAGTTTAACAGAAATCTGACTTACTTGTTCACAGAATCACAGAATCTACAGTGCAGATAGAGGCCATTTCGGCCCATCGAGCCTGCACCGACACATATCCCACCCTATCCCCGTAACCCCACGTATTTAATCCCCTAACACTAAGGGTCAATTTATCAATACCAAATCAACCTAACCTGCACATCTTTGGACTGTGGGAGGAAACCGGAGCACCCGGAGAAAACCCACGCAGACACAGGGAGAATGTGCAAACTCCACACAGACAGTTGCCCGAGGCTAGATTTGAACCCAGGTCCCTGGCGCTGTGAGGCAACAGTGCTAACCACTATGCCACCGTGCCCCCCCGTTGGTTATAGGTATTTTGGCATATAAGGATAAACATAGCTATTGTCTTCTTCTTCTTTTGTATGGTAGTAGCAAAGCAAATCAAATGTCAATATCTAAGTCAGATATTCAGGCCAAAGCTTCCAGTGTAACAGCGTGGATATCTTGTAGGCTGCCTGCGAATTTCCTCTGAGGGCAGTGCTCAATGATATGCTCCAGGGTCTGATTACGAGCTCCACAGTCGCATGATAAGGATGTTTTAATCTTCCATCTATGGAAAAGGTGGCAGCATCTACCATGATCAGTTCTGAGGCAGTTGATGGTTGTCCACTGTTTGCGAGGAAGGTTTGATCCTTCAGGTTGTTTTGGGGGTCCTCTATAAGGAATCCATTCTGTATGTTACAGTTCTTCCAAGCATTTTGCCATCGGTCATCAAGGCTGAGGGGAGATCACTGAAGGGCTTTGGCGATGGTCCAAAATGGCCTTCTAGATTTGAGACGGATTGGTGGTAGGTTGTTCAAGTCAGCCTGGATCGGCATGTCTTTGCTGGTGTAGGGGTTGCATTCTCTGGAGACTGCACATTCGCGGTGTAGGTGTGTGGTGGTGCGATGTTTGCAAGCACGGGCAGCCAAGGTGTTGGTGTTGATAAAAGTGTACCGGTGATAATTCTCATAGTAGAATTCAGCTGGACAGCAACAGATTTGACATGCGGACTTGATAGCCATGTCGAAGAGCAGTACTCCGCTGTTGAGTACACCAGGTTGAGTGCTGCCATACGGAGGGTTTGAGCATCTGCTCCCCATGTGGATCCGGCAAGTTTCTGGATCAAGTTGACCCTACTCTTTAGTTTCTTCCCAAGGTTCTGGAAATGTTGTCTATATGACAGAGTGCAATCAAGCGTGACTCCTAAATAAGAGGGGTTTTGGCATGGTTTACCTCTGCACTGCAAAAGGAGACTTTCAAAGCTTGGTTTGCTTGATGGGTGTTGAGGTGGCATGTCAAGGTGACGGTGTTTTGCGGGTTTGGCAGAAGTCGCCATTGGCGGAAGTAGGCTTCCATCCTCTGTAAATCACTGGTCAGGGTCTCCTCGGTGATGGACAGATTCATGTTTTGCGTGGCCAAGGCAATGTCATCAGCATATACGAACTTGCGGGACTCTGTTTCGGGCAGGTCACTGGTGTAAACGTTGAATAACATGGGTGCCAGGACAGAACCCTGTGGGAGTCCATTGTTCAATTTCCTATATCTGCTCTTCTGGGTGCTAGAGTACCCTTGGAAGTGTCAGTTGCTAAGCATGGATTTTAGAAGATGGATCGTTGTTCTGCAGGGTAAAATGGTGGAGAGCTTGAAAAGCAGTCCATGCTTCTATACTGTGTCATATGCAGCTGACAGGTGGATGATGACAGCCTTATCGCGGCCCACCCTGTTACGTGATCTTGGATCACAAATAACATCGTCTCATAGGACACTGAACTTGTTGTTAAATCGACCTCCCAGTGACAGTAGCAAAGCAAACAAATTGAACAGTCCTCTCCAGGACAAAAGAAAACTACATGTGCGCCCAGCCACCCGAATATGCCAATTTAACATCGAAGACATCTCTCGTTCAAAATGCCAATATCTTGAAAGGTTACTGAAGAAACACAGCTTCAATGTCCTGGTTCTTGAAGAAACACACATCGAACATGTCCACCAATTCGACACAAGAGGACGTATCACAGGTTTTCACCGAATCGCTTTCAATAACCATCCCAAATATGGCCTGGCATGCTATGTCAAACAAGGCATCGAAAGCTGCACTGAACTCGAGCATACCAGTACTGCTGGAGTTTGCACTACAACAATATGCATAGGAGAGCGAACAATCTCCAATGTCTACAAACCACCACTCATACAGTGGCCTGACCCACCGCCCTCACACGGTATATCTATCTATCTATATATATAAATAAAAGGATCGATCTGTCTTTCTGTCTGTCTGTCTGTCCTTCGGTGTGTCTGTCCGGCTATACACTCTAAAGTTATAGAGCGTACCTACACGTGCGTTACATCAAAAGAAAGCTTACAATTCCGGAACGGTCATAAGCATATTTACGTTTCAGCGAGACAAAAATTGCGGACACGGTATCCAAAAAAAGTTCAAAATTCCGCTCATTATCCGCTTATTAGCATAGAGTGACATTAAGGTCGACCAATCGTACGGTCGAGTGACCCGACGGTCGACCAATCGCTGCGTGGCGGGGGCAGGTTCGTCACGCGTGCAGGCGGGCCCTCCTAGAGTCGAGCGACAGGATGATTGACCAATCCTACGCTTCGGTGACATGACGGTCGACCAATCAGTGCGGGTGTGGGTGGGCCTTATCGTTCTGAACCGAGGTGAGCGGCCGCCATCTTGATTCCAAACTGTTCATTTCTTTTTCCCGCTTTCTGCGTGTTTCTTTTCAAATATACATTTCCAGCAAAAAAAAAGTTGCTTTTAAAACACAAATTCTTTTTTTAAAAGTTAATTAATTTGTACGTCTTTTCTCTAAGCTCTATCATTTTCCTACCTTTCACCGTTTTTGTAGGCCTCGAAGCCTGGGCCTCTCCTCCGCACCCACGCCCAAGCTAGGCACCTCCCGGCCCCAGTCAACAAGCGGCCCCCAGTCGCCGCCATCTTTGTGAAGGCTGGAGGGGCGGGCCTCAGCCGAGCGTCGCTACTGCCGCCATCTTAGTAAAGGCTGGTGCGGCGGTGGCGGCACGGAGTTCCACAGAGCAGGTGTGCGGTGGCGTCTCACTCTCCCCCTCAGTCTCTCTCTCTCTCTCTCTCTCTTCCCCGCGCCTCCTGAATGCGCGGGGGAAGAGGCCCGGGGTACCGTGGCTGCTTTCGGAGACTTCAACTCCATGACAGGTGAGGAGGGTGTTTGTTGTTCACGTTGGGCGGCGGGCGGGTTCCCCGGGTGCTGATCCCTGGTGGTGTGGGTGTGGGGCCGGAGCCCGGCTCTTACCTTGCCCCAGAGAGCGGGCGGACGACGGGGCCTGGAGTAGCAGAGGGGAACAGTCAACAGACAGACGTCAGAGAGAAAGAGAAATAGGGAGGGAGGAGAGGGAGAGGACAGGGAGAGGGGGAGGGAGAGGGGGAGGGAGAGGGAGAGTGAGGAGAGGGGCAGGGAGGGAGAGAGGAGATGGGCAAGGAGGGAGAGGGGAGAGAGGGTGGGGGGAGGGAAGAGGGTGAGGAGAGGGGGAGGGAGGGAGAGAGAGCAAAGCAGGGAGAGACAGGGGGAGGGAGAGAGAGAGGGTGAGGGAGGGAGAGGGTGCAGAGAGGGGGAGGGAGGGAGAGGACAGGGGGGGAGAGGGGGAGGGAGGGAGAGGACAGGGTGGAGAGGGGGAGGGAGTGAGAGGACAGGGGGGAGAGGGGGAGGGAGAGAGAGAGTGAAGCAGGGAGAGACGGGGAGGGAGAGAGAGGGTGAGGGAGGGAAAGAGTGAGGGGGTGGGACAGGGAGGGAGAGCTTACCTTCTTCCTTCCTTCGCAGGGGTCCATCGGGCCACCTTCCCCCCGTCTCTCTCTCTCTTCCCCCCCAGTCACTCTCTCTCTTCCCCCCCAGTCGCTCTCTCTCTTCCCCCCCCAGTCGCTCTCTCTCTTCCCCCCCAGTCGCTCTCTCTCTTCCCCCCCAGTCGCTCTCTCTCTTCCCCCCCAGTCGCTCTCTCTCTTCCCCCCCAGTTGCTCTCTCTCTTCCCCCCAGTCATTCTTTCTCTTCCCCCCAGTCGCGCTCTCTCCTCCCCCCCAGTCGCTCTCTCTTCCCCCCAGTCGCTCTCTCTTCCCCCCAGTCACTCTCTCTCTTCCCCCCAGTCGCTCCCTCTCTTCCCCCCCAGTCGCTCTCTCTCTACCCCCCAGTCGCTCTCTCTCTTCCCCCCAGTCGCTCTCTCTTCCCCCCCAAGTCACGCTCTCTCTTCCCCCCCAGTTGTGCTCTCTCTTCCCCCCAGTCGCTCTCTCTCTTCCCCCCAGTCGTTCTCTTTCTTCCCCCCAGTCGCTCTCTCTCTTCCCCCCAGTCGCTCTCTCTCTTTCTCCCCAGTCGCTCTCTCTCTTCCCCCCAGTCACTCTCTCTCTTCCCCCCCAGTCGTTCTCTCTCTTCCCCCTCAGTCACTCTCTCTCTTCCCCCCCAGTCGCTCGCTCTCTCTCTTCCCCCCCCAGTCGCTCTCTCTCTCTTCCCCCCAGTCGCTCTCTCTCTCTCTTCCCCCCAGTTGCTCTCTCTCTCTCTTCCCCCCCGTTGTTCTCTCCCTCTCTTCCCCCCCAGTCACTCTCTCTCTCTTCCCCCCCCAGTCGCTCTCTCTCTCTTCCCCCCCAGTCGCTCTCTCTCTCTCTTCCCCTCCCAGTCGCTCTCTCTCTTCCCCCCCAGTCGCTCTCTCTCTTCCAACAACAACATGCCCCCGAAAAAGCCTCGGCACCACTGGGTACTCCAGCTAGTTGTAAAATAAAATAGCAGAGCACAATCAACAAATAGTTGATCACAATCCCCCACCCCAATTACAGGAATTAAAGTACCAGGAACAATGAGAAGGTGTAGCTCACTACAACCGCCCATCATTGAAACTCTTTGGCAGCCCAGCCTAATCCCCCCATTCCCTGTCCTCCATCTACCTCCTCCCTCTTGCTCTATTTCTCCTCTTTTCCCTCCCTCATCCCCCTCTCCCCACCCTGTCCTCATCCCTACCCCACTGTCCCTCCCCCTCTTCTGCATTCCCCTTCTTACACTCCCACCTCTCCTTCACCTCTGCCTTTCACACTTTTCTCTCCTCCACCCCTTCACCTTACCTCCTCCACCCGCCTTCCCTCTTCCCCTCGCCCTTTCCTTGTCCCTCTTTCTCCTTGCCCTGCCTTGTCTAGTTATCCCTTTGCCTTCTAAACCTGATTAACCTGAATATTGCACTTGACCTTGAATTCCTGTGATGAATGTCATTGGAGATCGACGTAAGCATACATTTGCAAAGCTTCCAGCTGTGAACTCCCTTGACGAGATTATGGATCAGAGAATGTGGCACACAGGACAATACATCCAATTCACAATGTTCCCGATTTTCTGGTGGTTTAATTTTAATTTCAGTCATTAAGTTCAATCACCAAAAAATCAAATCCACCATGAATCAAGTAACCTGACCTCACAGCTGATCCTTTGATTCATGCTCTCATAGAGCCAGGTTCCACATCAGGAGCAGAGCTTGCAAATTATCCTTACAATTTGTTGGTATGCTGGCCCTCTACAGATCCAACAACTTCAAATGAGAGAAGTTAACAATTTAAGTCACCAGTAACTTCATCGACAGGATATAGCTGCTAGTCCAATCCTCAACTTTGGTCACTCGGCTGAGAAATACTTCTGAACTTGACAGATATTACACTTCCAGCCGAGAGCAGTACCTTCCGCTGCCAATTACATTTACAGTCTTATTCAGGATCTTTCAAAAATCCTTGGGCTTCACATCTGCAGTCATTTTTTTTCTTTTTCCTTGATAAATATTGTAGTTCTCTCGAGCTACTTGTTTTTTTTTTGCTGCTTTGCTGTTGAATTACTGGGACAGAATTTGATCCTTGTCCTCCCCATTTTCCGGGTGAAAAATTGCGCATTGTGTGGATCAATTTCAGGTTATGACTTCTTGCGGCCAATCTCCACCAAACATCCGCCAGCTGCCAAATTTGAACAAGGCGACTTCCAAGTGTCCAGGGTGCCCATCTGAAGCAGGTGTAAATATTCAAACCAGAATCCTGGAGGGGAATTTTATCCCCTCAAAATGGATGGGTTTGGGTCGGGTGGGATGTTAAAATGTAAAAAAATCTCAGACACGAACCCAATCCACCTCGAACCCATCCACTTCTGGTTTTAACGGAGGTGGGATGGGGGGGTGGCGGGTGGGGGCAGGCGACCAAGCCGTTCCCAGGAGGTAGGTGGCTCATTTAAATATTTTAATGAGGCTGCGTCCCTCAGATCCTTTTTCCATTTTAGGTTCAACCCTGGCCGGCCGCGTTTCCTGGGCCTTGAGAAACCTGGCAGCTAAAGGGAGGCGAGGACTGCTGAACCAGCGGGTAACTGCCTTTCCAGAACTGCTTGTGGGCCAAGAGGAGCATGATTGCTTCCCCCCGGTCCCCCAAGCTTAACTGTATACCACTCCCGCAATCGCCCAAATGCCTGCTTTAGGAACCTGTTCAAAATTCATCATCAACTGGGTGGAGCATGCACCGTCCCAGGCTATGACATCATTACAACATGGCTGCCACAGTGAGCGATGCCATTAAAACATGGCTGCCCCAGGCGGTGACATCACCAATCGCATGAACTTTTGTAAGAAGAGCAGGGAGAGAACGGGAGTGAGACAGAGAGCGAGACAGAGAGGGAGACAGAGAAAGACACAGA
This sequence comes from Somniosus microcephalus, assembly GCF_052327205.1. Lineage (NCBI taxonomy): Eukaryota > Metazoa > Chordata > Chondrichthyes > Squaliformes > Somniosidae > Somniosus > Somniosus microcephalus. The sequence continues at coordinate 72,608,992 of NC_140988.1, forward strand.
GAGCGACAAAGAAAGATTTTCTGTGTATACAGCAGCCTAACTAGTGGTCTTTAACAGGACAACTAGAGGCTGCCTACAAAAAAGTACGTCACTTTTTATACCCTTTGGTTTGCTTCTCTCTCCCACCCCCCAAGAACATATCTGTGGGCCGGCTCAGCATCGAAGCCGGATGACTTTCCTAAGACATCTGACTGGTCTGCGCAGTGCACCAGTTTTATGGAGATGAGACCCGGTTTCCAGTAAGCCTCAGGCCGACGTTTCCAGTGTGTTCCAGTTGTGATGCCCAGTTTGCGCCAGTTTCCAGCGCTACACACATTTCTCCTCTGCTAGCTTTACAAATATCAAAGCAAGCTCTCAATGTCAGTTTTAGTTCTTGCGAACATCTCCTCTTGATATCATACTTCTGTATGATAATACTATTCCCTCTCTTTCCCCTAGAGCTAAGGTGTGAAGGTCTGTTGCGACAATTTTGTTATTCCATTAGGGCCTAGATCCTGATTGTTGCAAATGTAGTGTTTATAAATTTAACTGGTTTCCCCAGTACAGAATTGTTACACCTTGCTAATAACAACATCAATGCCAGTCGTGCCTTCAGCTGTCTCAAACTGGAGAACAAGAAGTAATTTCAGTGCCTCACTGCAATGCTGATAATTTGTGCAGTGGTTCTGACATCTTTTGGCTAGTAAACAAAATGTCACCTGATCTCATTGTCATTCCATTGTCTTCTAAAGCTTTTTAAATTACTTGACAGATTACGTGCTGCTTCTAGTTTTACTGGGAAGTGCGTGTTTGGAAGGATAGACTCAGAGGCCTATATATAAAATAGAGCAAGAAAAATTCATGCACGGAAGATGGAAGAGCTACAAGATATCTAGTGGGTAGAAATTTGTCTTGGGTGGTAATGCTCAACGGGCGGTATATATGGGACTGCCCGTTAAATACCCCGCAAGATGATCAATTGCATTGACTTCAACCAAACTGCACATCGAGTGGAGCATATAACAGGCGGCCTATCCAATACTGCCTGTTTTTGCGCTACCACGTGAGAAATTTCTACACCTAATACGCATCATAGAATGCGTGAAGAGATTATCAATGGAACTTTAGAAGTATTTTGAGGATAACTGTAGAATACCTGATGAATTAGCTTATCCAAACTCTACTGACTGCTGTATCACCACTTGCTGGACCATCTGTTATTAAACCTGATATTGGATAACCTCAGATGATTGATTATTGAAAAATAAATAAGCTGTTCAATGGTATATATCTTCTAAATTTGTGTTCAGTAAATGTTTTTGAAACCAATCAATCTTACCAGCATAACAAAATGATGGGCAGAATAAGGCCAGTTGGTCCATCAAGCTTGTCCTACACTCATGATGCTTGGAGCATCATAACTGGACATTTCCTATCCCCAAGCAGCCATGTAATCTCATGGGAGAGACAGAAACCATTAAAAGAAACACAGGACCAAAAAGGGAAAAGAAATATCAAATGTTTTTCTCTGGCCCGCTCAGGCGAGTGAAACTGAACCGAGCAGGGGGCAAGCAACCTTAGATCTGGTCCTGTGTAATGAGACAGGATTAATTAAAAATGTCCTAGTAAAGGATCCCCTTGGAATGAGTGACCATAACATGGTTGAATTCCATATTCAATTAGAGGGTGAGAAGGTTGGATCTCAAACAAGCGTGCTAAGCTTGAATAAAGGAGACTATGAAGGTATGAGAGCGGAATTGAGGAGAGTGGATTGGGAAAATGGATTAAAGGTTAAGACGATACATGATCAGTGGTGTACATTTAAGGAGTTATTTTACAACTTCCAAAAAAAATATATTCCACTGAGAAGAAAAGGGTGTAAAAGAAAAGACAGCCATCCGTGGCTAAGTAAAGAAATTAAGGATAGTATTCGAATAAAAACAGGGGCATATAAGGTAGCCAAATCTAGTGGGAGGATAGAGGATTGGGAAAACTTTAAAAGACAGCAAAAAATAACAAAAAGATTGATTAAGAAAGGGAAGATAGATTATGAAAGTAAATTAGCAAAAAATATAAAAACAGATAGTAAGAGTTTTTATAGTTATATAAAAAGAAAAAGGGTGGCTAAAGTAAATGTTGGTCCCTTAGAGGATGAGACCGGGAAATTAATGGTGGGAAATATGGAGATGGCAAAAACACTGAATGAATATTTTATATCAGTCTTTACAGTAGAAGACACTAAGAATATCCCAACACTGGACAAACAGGGGGCTAAAGGGGGGGAGGAGCTAAACATGATCAAAATCACTAAGGAAGTGGTACTCGGTAAAATAATGGGACTCAAGGCGGATAAATCACCTGGACCTGATGGCTTACATCCTAGGGTCTTGAGGGAAGTGGCGGTAGGGATTGTGGATGCATTGGTAATAATTTTCCAAAACTCCCTGGACTCGGCAATGGTCCCCGGCAGACTGGATAACTGCTAATGTAACACCCTTATTTAAAAAGGGCAGTAGACAGAAGGCTGAAACTATGGACCGGTTAGCCTAACATCTGTGGTAGGTAAAAATTTTGGAGTCCATTATTAAGGAGACAGTAACAGGACATTTGGATAATCATAATTTAATAGGACAAAGTCAGCATGGTTTTATGAAGGGGAAGTCATGTTTGACAAATTTGCTGGAGTTCTTTGAGGAAGTAACATATAGGGTGGATAAAGGGGAACCAGTGGACGTAGTGTATTTAGACTTCCAAAAGGCATTTGACAAGGTGCCACACAAAAGATTATTGCTTAAGATAAAAAATCACGGGATTGGGGGTAATATTCTGGCATGGATAGAGGATTGGCTATCTAACAGAAGGCAGAGTGGTGGGATAAATGGTTCATTCTCAGACTGGCAATCAGTAACTAGTGGTGTTCCGCAGGGGTCAGTGCTGGGTCCCCAACTCTTTACAATCTATATTAATGATTTGGAGGAGGGGACCGAGTGTAACATATCAAAGTTTGCAGATGATACAAAGATGGGAGGGAAAGTAGTGAGTGAGGAGGACATAAAAAACCTGCAAGGGGACATAGACAGGCTAAGTAAGTGGGCAGAGATTTGGCAGATGGAATACAATACTGGAAAGTGTGAGGTTATGCACTTTGGCAGGAAAAATCGTCGAGCAAGTTATTATCTTAATGGCAAGAAACTGGAAAGTACTGAAGTACAAAGGGATCTGGGGTTCCTGGTGCACGAAACTCAAAGGTTAGTATGCAGGTGCAGCAAGTGATTAAGAAGGCCAATGGAATGTTGGCTTTCATTGCTAGGGGGATAGAATATAAAAATAGGGAGGTATTGCTTCAGTTATACAAGGTATTGGTGAGACCGCACCTGGAATGCTGCATACAGTTTTGGTGTCCATACTTAAGAAAGGACATACTTGCTCTCGAGTCAGTACAAAGAAGGTTCACTCGGTTAATCCCGGGGATGAGGGGATGGACATATGAGGAGAGGTTGAGTAGATTGGGACTCTACTCATTGGAGTTCAGAAGAATGAGAGGCGATCTTATTGAAACATATAAGATTGTGAAGGGGTTGGATCGGGTGGATGCGGGGAGGATGTTCCCGATGATGGGTGAAACTAGAACTAGGGGGCATAGTCTTAGAATAAGGGGCTACTCTTTCAAAACTGAGATGAGGAGGAACTACTACACTCAGAGGGTGGTAGGTCCATGGAATATGCTGCCCCAAAAAGCTGTAGAAGCTACATCATTACATAAATTTAAAACAGAACTAGACAGTTTCCTAGAAGTAAAGGGAATTAAGAGATACGGGGAGCGGACAGGAATTTGGACATGAGTCCAGGTTCGGATCGGTCATGGCCATGTGGGTAACGGAGCGGGCCCAGGGGCGGTGTAGCCTGATCCTGCTCCTATTTCGTGTGTCTAATTCTGTTAGATTCAGGAGATGGTTCTGTGATAGTGGATTGGCGGTTTGGATCAGATCAGCCAGATCTTATGGAAATGGCGGAGCAGGCTCAAGGGGCCGATTGGCCTACTCCTGCTCCTATTTCTTATGTTCTTATGTAACTCGTCCAGGAGAACACATTGGCAGTGCTTATGTTAACTGTTAAATCACTTACCTTCTATAAGATGCGATTGTAGCAAAGAGGGGGTGCGGGGTTAGGTGGGGTGTGATTTTGGTTGCCCTTGGGGTTTGTCTCTGGGCAGTCAGAAGTATCTGAGCTGCTCCAGGCCCCGTGCGGTTTTGAATCATTCCCTTTTCTGTTTCTGACCGCCGGACTTATTTCAGTAGCGATGTAGACAAAACAAGACTCGTTGTTGGGTGCAAAGAAGACCAGTATTTATTGAAATAAAGAATAAATTGAAAATAATGATGAATACAGCACACCTTTGCTTAATACAGCACACCTTTGCTTAATACGGCACACCTTTGCTTAATAGGGGAGGAGAAATGGACATATCGAGGGAAAATTGACTAAAATTACACTTTAACAAAATTTCCCCTTTAATTCCCACCCCTAATACCTATCTAGGTTGCCTTGTAATGGGCCAGAAAGCTTATGCTCACCAGTGAATGCCTGCTCCGTGCCCCTGCAGTCTGTCTTAGATTCTTCACTGCCCCGAAGTAGAGATACCCCAGTAATTCAAAAGTAACTCCTGGTATTCCACGTCTTTGGGCGGGCTTCTGAGCTGTTCCTCTTGTGAGCAGGGCATCGGAGGCAAGGCAGCAGGGAGAGAGAGAGTGGCTTCCTGAGGGACTATCTTTCTACCCCATTGGGAGCCGTTATCTTCGCGCCCAAATCTGGATGTCTCTGGGCTATACAAAAGGGACCGATCTGTCCCCATTGACTGTAATGGGTTTGAATGTGTTTCCCATTCGTTTAAACTGGTTTGTGCTCAGTTTAAAATGTCTCAAGTGCTGGACAAACAAATCCTTAAGTGTTCAGTCAACAGCACTCGAGTGCTTTGTAAACAATCCATTGTCTTGTGGTCACTGCCCAACCGCAACTGATTGACAACTTTAAGTACTTAAGCCCTTGAGTCAACATTGTAGAGAGCTCGTGTAAACAAACAATCCTTTTGTTCCTCTGTTGAACTTCCTAAACCGCAGTTGATTGACAGTTTTAAGTACCTCAAGTACTTCATTCAGTGATGGGAGATGTTCAGACAGGCTGCCTTTGTCTTCTGCCACGAGGCCTGACAGCCATTTTTGATGCCCTGGGTTTTACGGTACATTCCAAGCAGGTTTTCTTTTAATCAAATAATCTTCAGGGGCTGCAGCAATTTCTGAAATTTTGTGAAACCTTACACGATCTCTGCTCCAACCAAGAACCGGTCCAGCAATTTTATCAAGCAGGAAGCTGCAGATTAAAGCAATTAATATTGCTGGGTAAATTTTACAAGTTAGCATGCCTAGTGTAGAGCTTTGTGCAATTGGAGCACAGGTTGGGAGATCAGACTTGGAGGTCATCACACGCAGGTCGCAGCTCACGCCATTTTCTATCCATTTATCTTTAATTTACTCCTATACTTTTTAAAGAAAAAGTCACAAGCAATTAGACACATAGGGGGAGAAATTCATTTGTGAGCACCACCCGTTAGCACCTTAAGAGGGCGATAAGTGGGGCGCTAACCAACTAGCACGTGGGCATGGCGAGACCTGCGCTTCTCGCAAAATTGAGGGGACATTTAGCGGTGGCGCTAAACCCTACCGCCCGCTCTCCTGCGGACACAGATCTTGACGTCATTCCAGAGTGCAACGCCCTTGGGGCGCCCTGGACCGGAAATTCAGTGGTGCCCCCCCTCCTTTCCGCCTGTCGCTACCAACGACAGGTTGATCGGAACGCTTCCCAGTCGCTGTGGGGCTGGGGGGGGGCGCTATTTAAAGGGGGCTCTTCCTGTCTTCTGTGTGGTAGCCATTTTTGGACCACTCGTTCTGAGAGAGAGAGCGCGAGATTTGCAGAGAGACAAAGGGAGAAAGAGAGACTTCTGCATTGAGTCAATGCTGTCTGAGGTAGTTTTGGCTTCTGCCCATAACTTTGTAGTTGCTTTGCTTTTTCACCAGCATAACTTTGATTGCCCATATATTATGGGGACTGCAATGGATGGGAACGTCGTGCTTATCCATCACATTGAGGGGGCACAGAGATGCAGAGCTAGAGTGGCAATCATGGCCAGATGGAGGAGGGCCAACAGGCATCGGTACAGGTGACATTACCGTCCCAGGGTTTTTCAACAACAGTTTTCATACATCAATATGTCTAAGGAGCAGTGTTTGCGAGGGCTGCGATTCAGCAAGGAGGCAGTTACTGAGCTCTGCCACCTCCTCCAGCCAGATCTGCTACCTCAACTGAGGAGCAGGACGTCTCTGTCGGTGGCAGTGAAGGTAACAGTGGCTCTCAATTTTTATGCCACCGGCTCCTTTCAATCTGCTACTGGGGACATTGCCAATATCTCCCAGTTTGCGGTGCATTGCTGCATCTGTCAACTCACAAATGCCCTCTTTAAAAGGAGACGATAGTACATCTCTTTCCCGATGACCCCGGAAAAGCAGCAAGATCACGCAGCGGGCTTTGCAAGAATAGTGGGCTTCCCCATGGTGCAGGGCGCCATTGACTGCACCCATGTGGCTTTGCGGGCACCGCAAGAGAATGCCAAGGATTTCCGCAACCGAAAGGGCTTCCATTCCTTGAACGTCCAGTTGGTCTGTGACCACAGACAGCTGATACTCGCTGTCAATGCCCACTTTCCAGGCAGCAGCTACGATGCCTTCATCCTGCACCAGGCTTCTGTGGCAGACCTTTTTGAGGCCCCGCTTCACCCAGGAGGCTGGCTTCTCGGGGACAAGGGCTATCCTCTGTGCACCTGGCTGATGACCCCGCTCCGTTTGCCCAGTACCCCTGCAGAAGAGCGATACAACGAGAGCCATCAAGCTACCAGGAACATCGTTGAGCACACAATCGGCGTGCTTAAGCAACGGTTCCATTGTCTGGGCCACACTGGAGGAGCCCTGCAGTACTTGCCTGAGCGAGTCTCCCACTTCGTTGTTGTCTGCTGCATGCTGCATAACCTGGCAATCCTCAGGACCCAGCCAATGCCAGCGGGCCTTGGAGCACCAGCAGAGCAGGAGGAGGAGGAGGAGGAGCAGCAGCACCAAGACGGGAGGGAGGCACAAAGTGCAAGGGCCGAATGTCAAAGGCTTATAACAAGTCGCTTCTAGGCCCCCTCTGAGGGAATGGCTTCTGCCATTCAAAGAACCTGAATGGAACCATGCCGCAACCCCTAAGCCGGTCAAGGCAACAATGAGTGCAAAGAGCAAACATGCACCTTTTGAATAAAGACACTTCTTTATTAACAAAACTGTGTATCCTTCCCGCATGACAAAGTAATAGAAAGAAACACACAAAGAAACAATCAATCACATAACTGGCTCTCACAACCTGGAGACAATGTCCAAAACAGTAACAAAAATATGACCATGATCCTCGGCCTTCAAAAAAACAATGAACCACATTTTGCTACATCTTCTACTTTTTGCCCTTCGAGGGTGATCTGCTTCCCTTGTAAAATTGCCCCCTTCCCACCCTGCAGCTCCGCCGCACTGGGACTCCAATGGCTGCAGCAAGGCTGGGGGAAGGCTGCTGAGTGTCAGAAACTGAAACTGCAGATGCCCTTGAGGGATGGCCGGGACCAGCTCTGGGCCTGGAGGGCCCATCTGCTGACTGCTCCAACTCTGCATGGGTGGCAGCAGTCTGTCCTACAGGTGGTGGCCACTGCAGTGGAGAAGTGACAGTGCTGGCAGCTGAAATGCTGTCATCCTGAGAGAGGACAGCAACTCCCCGCTCGACTGACACACTGGCACTCCCACGGGGCAGCACTTCAGCATGCGCAGCAATCTGCAGGAGCACAGATTGCTGGCCTGCTGCGGCGCGGGGAGGGCCCCGGGGAAACCTGCCCGATCCAGTGAGGGTGACATCAGATAGTGCTCGCGTGGCCTCAATCTGCGTCTGCATGAGACCAGCCACTGACTGCATTGCAGCACTTAGCATTTGCGTGGCAGACGCCTGTGCTGCACCAAAGTCCTGGACACTCCTTGCCAGTGACTCAATGGATTTGGGCATCATTGCCACTGCAGCCATGAGCTCAGTGTGCCTTTGGTCCGCCTGGACGCTCATTTCAGCGAGGAGCTGCACCTCTTCTGCGCTCACTGTAGCAGGACTGGAGGCCATACTCTCCCTCCGGGGAGAAGGCCCCCGAGCTTCCCTACCCCCCTCGCGTTGCTGCAGCCCGCTGGGTCCTGGAGCTTCACCCTCATCAGACCATTCCCCCCCACTCCCCTCCAGGGAAGGCATGTCCCCAGTATGGCCATGGGTTGCCTCGGCAGAGGGTTGCGCTGATGGTCTGACTTCCTCTTCCTCCTCGCCTTCAGATTCACTCCCAGTGGCAGCTTGAGGGCCCGCCTCCTCACCTGGTGAATCAGCATCTGAAAGCAGGGAGGTACAAGTGTGGCTTTAGCGTGAGGACAGGGCGGCAGCAAGGCAGGAATGAGTGCAGCGATGTACTGATTTGGATCGAGAGTGTCAAAGGATGCTGTTGTGAGGAACAAGTGGAACGAGAGAGGTCAAAAAGGTGATGACCTTACCATTGCTGGCCAGAACGGGGTCGGCATCTCCAGTGGCGACGGGGCCAAGCATCCGGCTTGCCACAATCCGGTGGACTCGCTGCTCCAGATTGGTCAGGGCTTGAAGGTGAGGCCGGCCTCCCCCGGTCCGTTGCTGCTGTCTCCTATTATGCGCCAGCTTGCCCTGCAAGAAAAAGGACGGGGTCTGAGTAAAGATGCAGCCTGGCCACAGCACCGTGGAACGGGGGGCCATTCAAGAGTGGGGAGTAAATAGAAATGTTGTAGTGGTAGGGGATAGTATTATTAGGGGGATAGATAGAGTTCTCTGCAGCCGAGAGCGAGAGTGCCGAAGGCTGTGTTGCCTACCCGGTGCCAGGGTTAAGGACATCTCCTCTGGGCTGTAAAGAAACTTGGGTGGGAGGGGGTAGATCCAGTTGTCGTGGTCCATGTTGGTACAAATGCCGTAGATAGGACTAGGAAGCCGGTTCTGTTAAAGGAGTATGAGCAGCTAGGGGTCAAATTAAAAAACAGAACCTCAAGGGTAATAATCTCTGGATTATTACCTGAGCCAAGATCGAATTTGGCTAGGACAAATAAAATTAGAGAGTTAAATGCGTGGCTCAAAGACTGGTGTGGGAGAAATGGGTTTTGCTTCCTGGGACACTGGCACCAGTACTGGGGCAGGAGGGAGCTGTTCCATTGGGACGGGCTTCACTTGGCCAGTGCTGGGACTAGAGTCCTGGTGGATCATATAACTAGGGCTGTAGAGCAGGCTTTAAACTAACTAGTGGGGGGGAGGTTCCTAGAGAGCAAATAATAAAAATGACAACAGAGAAGGTCATAGACTTAGGTAGCAGTGGGGAAATTAAAAACCAGAGCGTGTCAGGAAGGGGCAGAAGGTATGGAGTAAAAGGTAAAGTAATAAAAAGGGCAAAAGCAGGAACTAAGTGTCACAAAACATATTTGAAAGTCCTCTATCTGAATGCACGTAGCATTCGTAACTAAATAGATGAGTTAATGGCACAAATAACTGCTTTTGGCTATGATCTTGTGGCCATTACAGAAACATGGCTGCAGGGTGACAATGCCTGGGAATTAAACATACCAGGTTATTTAATGATCAGGAAGGACAGGCAGGAAGGAAGGGGAGGTGGGGTGGCTATGTTAATAAAGGAAGGAATCACTGTAATACAGAGAAATGATATTGGGTCAAAAGATCAGGATAATGAAACAGTTTGGGTGGAGGTAAGGAATAATAAGGGGAAAAAAACACTAGTGTGTATAGTCTATAGGACTCCGAACAGTTGCAACTCTGTTGGACGGAGTATCAATCAGGAACTAGTTGAGGCTTTTAATAAGGGAACATCTATAATTATGGGGGATATTAACTATCATATTAATTGGACAAATCAAATTGGGCAGGGCTGCCTTGAGGATGAGTTCATTGAGTGTATTAGGGATGGGTTTCTTGAGCAGTATGTTACTGAACCGAGCAGGGGGCAGGCAACCTTAGATCTGGTCCTGTGTAACGAGACAGGATTAATTAAAAATGTCCTAGTAAAGGATCCCCTTGGAATGAGTGACCATAACATGGTTGAATTCCATATTCAATTAGTGGGTGAGAAGGTTGGATCACAAACAAGCGTGCTAAGCTTGAATAAAGGAGACTATGAAGGTATGAGAGCGGAATTGAGTAGAGTGGATTGGGAAAATAGATTAAAGGGTAAGACGATACATGATCAGTGGTGTACATTTAAGGAGTTATTTTACAACTTCCAAAAAATATATATTCCACTGAGAAGAAAAGGGTGCAAAAGAAAAGACAGCCATCCATGGCTAAGTAAAGAAATTGAGGATAGTATTCGAATAAAAACAGGGGCATATAAGGTAGCCAAATCTAGTGGGAGGATAGAGGATTGGGAAAACTTTAAAAGACAGCAAAAAATAACAAAAAGATTGATTAAGAAAGAGAAGATAGATTATGAAAGTAAATTAGCAAAAAATATAAAAACAGATAGTAAGAGTTTTTATAGTTATATAAAAAGAAAAAGGGTGGCTAAAGTAAATGTTGGTCCCTTAGAGGATGAGACCGGGAAATTAATGGTGGGAAATATGGAGATGGCAAAAACACTGAATGAATATTTTGTATCAGTCTTTACAGTAGAGGACACTAAGAATATCCCAACACTGGACAAACAGGGGGCTATGGGGGGGGGAGGAGCTAAACACGATCAAAATCACTAAGGAAGTGGTACTCGGCAAAATAATGGGACTCAAGGCGGATAAATCGCCTAGACCTGATGGCTTACATCCTAGGGTCTTGAGGGAAGTGGCGGTAGGGATTGTGGATGCATTGGTAATAATTTTCCAAAACTCCCTGGACTCAGCAAAGGTCCTGGCAGACTGGAAAACTGCTAATGTAACACCCTTATTTAAAAAGGGCAGTAGACAGAAGGCTGGAAACTATAGACCGGTTAGCCTAACATCTGTGGTAGGTAAAATTTTGGAGTCCATTATTAAGGAGACAGTAACAGGACATTTGGATAATCATAATTTAATTGGACAAAGTCAGCATGGTTTTATGAAGGGGAAGTCATGTTTGACAAATTTGCTGGAGTTCTTTGACGAAGTAACATATAGGGTGGATAAAGGGGAACCAGTGGATGTAGTGTATTTAGACTTCCAAAAGGCATTTGACAAGGTGCCACACAAAAGATTATTGCTTAAGATAAATAATCACGGGATTGGGGGCAATATTCTGGCATGGATAGAGGATTGGCTATCTAACAGAAGGCAGAGTGTTGGGATAAATGTTTCATTCTCAGACTGGCAATCAGTAACTAGTGGTGTTCCGCAGGGGTCAGTGCTGGGTCCCCAACTCTTTACAATCTATATTAACGATTTGGAGGAGGGGACCGAGTGTAACATATCAAAGTTTGCAGATGATACAAAGATGGGAGGGAAAGTAGTGAGTGAGGAGGACATAAAAAACCTGCAAGGGGACATAGACAGGCTAAATAAGTGGGCAGAGATTTGGCAGATGGAATACAATACTGGAAAGTGTGAGGTTATGCACTTTGGCAGGAAAAATCGTCGAGCAAGTTATTATCTTAATGGCAAGAAACTGGAAAGTACTGAAGTACAAAGGGATCTGGGGTTCCTGGTGCACGAAACTCAAAAGGTTAGTATGCAGGTGCAGCAAGTGATTAAGAAGGCCAATGGAATGTTGGCTTTCATTGCTAGGGGGATAGAATATAAAAATAGGGAGGTATTGCTTCAGTTGTACAAGGTATTGTTGAGACCGCACCTGGAATACTGCATACAGTTTTGGTGTCCATACTTAAGAAAATACATACTTGCTCTCGAGTCAGTACAAAGAAGGTTCACTCAGTTAACCCCGGGGATGAGGGGATGGACATATGAGGAGAGGTTGAGTAGATTGGGACTCTACTCATTGGAGTTCAGAAGAATGAGAGGCGATCTTATTGAAACATATAAGATTGTGAAGGGGTTGGATCGGGTGGATGCGGGGAGGATGTTCCCGATGATGGGTGAAACTAGAACTAGGGGGCATAGTCTTAGAATAAGGGGCTGCTCTTTCAAAACTGAGATGAGGAGGAACTACTTCACTCAGAGGGTGGTAGGTCCATGGAATATGCTGCGCCAAAAAGCTGTAGAAGCTACATCATTACATAAATTTAAAACAGAAATAGACAGTTTCCTAGAAGTAAAGGGAATTAAGGGTTACGGGGAGCGGGCAGGAATTTGGACATGAGTCTAGGTTCGGATCGGACATGGCCCTGTGGGTAGCGGAGCGGGCCCAGGGGCCGTGTAGCCTGATCCTACTCCTTTTTCGTGTGTCTAATTCTGTTAGATTCAGGAGATGGTTCTGTGATAGTAGATTGGCGATTAGGATCAGATCAGCCATGATCTTATTGAATGGCGGAGCAGGCTCGAGGGGCCAATTGGCCTACTCCTGCTCCTATTTCTTTTGTTCTTATGAAATGCCTCCCATGGCCGAATAGCCCTTATTGTGTGCAGCCATGATCTTGGCTGAAATGCCTCCCATGGTGGAATAGCCCTTACTGTGTGCAGTCATGATCTTGGCTGAAATGCCTCCCATGGTGGAATAGCCCTTACTGTGTGCAGCCATGATCTTGGCTGAAATGCCTCCCATGGTCGAATAGCCCTTACTGTATGCAAAGTGCTGAATGTGCATGTGAGTTTCCTGAAAGGGCCAAAGGTGTTGGAGGAGTGCTGGGCATTGGGGCTTTCAAGACCCTTTGGCCATAAAGCGATTTCGAGATGGAGGGATGAAGAGGTTTCTGAAAAAGGCACTCACCCTGACGACCCGAGTGAGGTCATTGAACTTCTTCCTGCATTGCACAGGGGTGCTAGGCACCATGCTGCTGGAGGTCACTCTATGAGCCACCTCCCTCCAAGCTTTTCGGTACTCGCTGGGCAGAGGCCTCCTGCCACTCTCCGGGTACAGGAGAGATCGCCTGCGCTCCACCGCGCCAACCAGAGCCTGCAAGGCCCCCTCGCTGAAATGCTGCACTCGCTCCCTGGCCCTCTCCATGGTCCTTGGCTGCAGGATTTGGCAACAGGTCTGTCTAGGCCGAGATTCAGGGCTCCGATGCGCAGGGTGCGGCTGCAAATCAAGATCGACCCTCCTCTTTAAGAGCTAACCGGTGCCAGCATGTCTGTGTGAAATCGCTAACTGACAGCGCCTGCGCTGCGCCCGCCCTCTGAGTTAGCGCCACGTTCCTGCAGCTTAACGCCCTAAGAGAGTCGTACAGCGCCTGATTTAGTGCTGCAATCGGCTCCAGGGCCGAAACAGGCCAATTTCGCAGTAGGTGGCGATAATTTGCGCCCTTTGCGCCCAGCCGAGAATTGCGCCCCAAATGGGGCGATACCGAATTTCTTCCCCATAAGGCTTTGATTACTAACAATTATATTGAAGATTGAGCCTTGTGGCGCAAATCAAAGAAAACACTCTTATGCTGATATACATGAATGAAACATTGCCTTTGCAAATCCTGAGAGATTGCATCATTCCAACTGAATTCCTCTAAAGCTGTGTAATGCACGTCAATAAATTCCACAGGATTATGTTACAAAAATTGCTGAAAAATGGCCATAAAAGCTTGACATTTCATTAATTCAAGAGATGGATTTAATCCATTAGTCTGCCTGGAACCAACAAAAAAAGAACATATTATGCTGGGGAAAAAAATCACTCAGTTAAATGCTAATGTGGTAAGATGAAATGCAAAGTTCTATAAAAGATAATGGCACAGAAAGACTGCAGTATTTATTGCAAGAATCAGTCAGACAGATAAATTATATTTTGCAGGGTTCTGTTGTCAAGGAACAATCCAACCTCGAGTGCAGGAAATTTTTCAATTACCTCTGCTTGTGTTAGCATCGGCAGCAGACTAAGAGGTACAATTACTGACCTGCTTTCTTTCTCAGTTAATTATCCTGTTAATCCTAGTGAAGCAAGCCACCAGTATTCGTACTTAAACTCCCCTCTGAGTGACATCTCCCTTGTGCCTGAGTGCACATCGGGTTGCAAGTTTGCAGATCTTTGACAGCACATTGTTCTGGCATCTTCCATCCATCCGTCCATCCATAGTAATAAAGCAGCTGAGTGGATCTGAAGACGTCTGGTTCAAGAAGGCTACTGAACACTTGACTGCCAAATACTGTCTCTTTTACCAAATACTGTAATGGGACTAAGCTGCATGAACAACCAAGTAGCTATTACCTTTGGAAACAAATACAAGGAAGAATGAGAGCAGCTCCAATATGGACAAGTGAACTATAATATGAAAATCAGAAACACAAAAACATAGAAAACTAGGAGCAGGAGTAGGCCATTCGGCCCTTCGAGCCTGCTCCGCCATTCAACACGATCATGGCTGATCCTCTATCTCAATACTATATTCCCGCTCTCTCCTCATACCCCTTGATGCCTTTTGTGTCTAGAGAGTGTATAAAGAAGCAGAAAAGAAACTTAAAGGTCTGAAATTAGACATAAGTAGTTGAATACAGCAGTCTATACTGACGACCTCCTATTCAAAACACACCAACAGGACTGCAGAGCACTGCTGTCTCCTTAATCTTGAGGGGGTACTGCTCAACCTTTCTTATTGTGTTCCCTCCTTTCCTGCTGTTCCACCACTGCAACATGGTGCACAAGAAGAGGAAGATGACGATGAGGAGGAGGAGGAGAAGCTGGGGAGGGGGAGCAAAATTCAAAAAGGCCCGAAAAAGGGGTGCGGGGATCACGAGGCGCTATCTGCCCACGCCCATTGAAAGTAGTGCAGGCAGCACATGAAATTCTCTGCTGGTTGGCTCAGCACTCAACAGGGGGCCCAATATGGTGTGGAGTCTGCTCTCTATTTAAAGGTTGCCTGTAGAGTCAAAGGCAGTCTGCACTTCTTAAAGAGGAGGTGCTCTGTTACAGAAGTATGTCATTGTGGCTGGAGCTGGAGCAATATGTCTCGGCAGGGGAGAGAGCGTGCACCTCAGTTCTCAGATGCAGAACTGGAGGCCTTAGTGCAGGAGATGTACAGGAGGAGCCAGGCCCTCTACCCACAGAGGAGCAGGAGGCCTGCCAAACACATTGGGCTGGATTTTGTCAGCCCCGAGGAGGTGGGTATGGAGGCAGGACTGCCGGTACAGTTGCAGAATTTGGGGGCGGCTGGCAAAGCCACCCCCAACCCGTCTCTGTGCCTTCTTACCAGGAGGAGAGAAGCCATCCTGCCCCGGGTCCCGTCTCCTCGCGGCGGGAAAGGGATTAAAGCCTATTAACAGGTAGTTAACAGGCAGAAAATAGGATTATCCCCATTTTTAGCTCCGAAGTGTAGGCTTCCCGACCTCGGGGAACCCCGCCAGTGTGTAGGAGACAAGTAGGAGGTCTGCGGGGAGCGGCTGGGTCTGAAAATGTAGAGGTGAGTGATGGGTGCTAGTGTGGAGTGGTAAATATGTAAGGTGAGTGTTAAGTGTTATAAAATGTTCACTTACCTTTGTTTCTGCCTACAGCCTTCAGCCGCTGTGGAGCCGGAGTCCCGACATCTCCATTGTAGATATCACAGACAAGCTGTTGGATCCTTCGAACCAACAGCCAGGTGATTTCTGCAAATTTGAAAGGCTTGATGAGTCCTGAACACAAGGGCTCAGAATGCTCACAAAGCTGTCAATCAATGACATTTCTTCTTTCAAAAGGTCTTGACAGATGGCACATCATATGTTGACATGCTCTGTCACTGACTTCCCCCTAATTGGCCTGCTGAGCCCGCTGGTCATTCAGGGGAAAACCCCGCTGGTTGGCCAGAAGCTGATGGAGGTGGGATTAAAAGCTGGCAAGCAGCAGTCCCGCCTCCAAAAGCTTCTCATTGAGAAAATCCAGCCCATTGTGTGAAGGCACTGGGAGGAAATCACAAAAGCCATCAGTGCCAACAGTGTTGCCCCAAGGACTTGGATCCCGTGCCCAAAGAAATTTAATGACCTCACTCGAGTGGTCAAGGTGAGTGAATGCATCTTCAACTGCCATACTCCACCAACTGCACCACTAGCCTCACACACTGCTCAGTGCACCACACCTCCATCACTCAAACACCAACAATCTCTAGCAATCGCGACTCATACCTCACAATCATTGTTTCACCTCACCCTCACACATTTACTCTTGCTGCAAGCCTCACACCCACTTCTCACACCTTGCACAGAATGCAAGCTATTCAACCATGAAAGGCACATCACCCAAACACATTGCACCACACTCACTGACACACTTCCCTTTCTCCTGCAGGCCAAGATGGCTCACAATCGGCGTGAGCAGGAACAACCAGGTGGGAGGCAAGCACAGCTGCACAACCTGACTCAACTGGAGGAGACTTTGCTGGAGGTCATTGTAGGGGCCATCACTGAGGTTGTGGCACTGGGCAGGGCTGAAAGCATTGATGATGATGATATGCTCATACCTAATCCTTCTTCTCACATCCCACTTCCCCCTCATCCCACAATCTCTTCTCACTTAAAAGCTGCTGATGCTGTAAGCATGCACATCTTTCTTTCCTAGCCTCCCCTCAAAACACAAACCTTGTGCCTTTCTCCTTTCAGATATCCAAGAACTGCCAGTGTAGGCAGAAGTAGAGGAGGGGAATAATGGAGAAGAAGCGGCACTGTCACTCAATCTGACACTCCCAGGCACCAGCTCAGAAAATGGTACTGCGAGTACTTTAGAGGGAGGATAGGGGTGGGATCTGCACGTAGTGAGTCATCAAGCACAAGTGTGCTGCAGCCAGGCCAGGGGGAAAGGGTAACACAAGCGCCAACTCCCTGGAGGGTGAGGGCGCACACGAGTTCTACTGCACAGGAATCAGATGAAGACTTCGATGGGGTGCCCTTTAGAAGAAGGGTGATGGGCATGCACACAGAAATGCTTGGTGCAATGGAAGACCTGCCAAAGAGCGTCTTGTCACTGACAAGGAGCGTGGAGGAGTCTGGCTCCAACATTGCAAGGAGCTTGGAGCCCATGATTTTCAGGATGGAAGTGATGGGCAACTCCATTAGAGCACTTGTGGACCCAACCGTGATGCTGGGTGTGACGGGTGATGTTGCAGTTCCAATTGCAGCACAAGCGGAAGCAACATAATGTCTGAGTGCTGCACTGGAAGCTTAGACTTCAGCCATGCAAGCTCAGACTGCTGCCATCGTGGTTGGGTTTACCTGTGTGGAAAGGGGCTTGCAGGGTCTCACAGCGGTCCTGCAATCTGTCCTTCAACAGAACGCTAGAAATGCTGAGGCGCTGCCCAGGGGAATGCCAGTGGCTCTGTGGAGCAAGAACCTGCTGTCCTATCTCAGGCTGACAGCATTCATACTTCCAACACTGCCACACCACCAGTGCCATTTCAGTTTCCCGTCATCCAGCCAAACCAGACTGCTGCCACCCATGCCGAGGTAGTGCAGTCTACAGACGGGCCTTCTAGACCCAGAGCCGCTCCAGGTCGTCCTGCAAGGCCGTCTGCAGTCTCCCCTATTGAAAGTCAACAGCCTTCCACTAGCCATGCTGTAGCCACTGGGGTAGCACTCCGTAGGAGCACTAGATTAGGCAAAGGATCACGAAAGACAGAGACTAAGGGAATGCTCAAGGGTGACTAGTTGACTTTGTAATTTTATATTGGAATTAATAATTTATAAATTATGTTTGGAATGCTTGTTTGTGCTGGCTTTCATTCAGCATTCTGCCCAAGAGGATGCTGTGATGTTCCGTGACTGAGGGATGCTAAGGTGGAGAAGTGTTGAGCAACGGGAATCTGGGGTTTCATTCAGGGGAACCGAAGCCTGATGATGTGCTCACGGACAGTCGTTCTGGAACAGGGATTTGCAGGCTGCCTCCTCCCTTCCTCCTCCTCCTCCTCCTGAGCTGGTTGCGGAACCAATGGTGGCACGGGCTGAGCACTCATTATGGCCAAGTTCTGGAGGACGCAGCAGACCACCACGAATTGGAACTCCCACTCTGGCGAGTACTGGAGAGCCAGGCCCAAGCAGTCAAGACAGTGGGATCATTGCTTCAGCATTCCGGTGGTCTGCTCAATGAGGTTCCTCATGGCAGCATGGCTCTCATTATAGGAGTGCTGGGCACAAGTGGTGGGGTCAGCCAGGTTAGAGTGGCTAGCCCTTGTCGCCAAGCAGCTACCCTCAGGTTCAACGTGGTGGCTGGAAGATTGTTGGCACACCGGACTGGCACAGGACGAAGGCACCATGACTGTTGCCAGGATACCGGGCATTCACCATCAAGATGTGCTGCGCATGGTTGCACACCAGCTGCATATTATGTGAGTGGTAGCCTTTGCAGTTAGGGTACATCTCAGCATTGATACATGGCACCTGCAAAGCCATGTGTGTGCAATTGATGCCGCCCTACACCATGGGGAAACCCAATATCCTGGCAAAGCCACATGCACACTCATCCTGCTTCTCTCTCTATTCAGAGAGAAGACAATGTAATCCCTTCTCCTGGATTACAGAGCCTCTGTGACCTCCTGGATGCAGAATGGATGGCAAACTGTGATATCTTAGCTATGTTCGTGTGTTTTTTGTTGGACCTCGGCCTTCAGGCGTCTGTAGAGCTGCTTTCTTGCTCTCGAGTTCTGTTGCTGTTTCCAGATCAGGAATACCTTGCGCATGTGGCTTATTAGCTCTTGGATCTCCTGGTCGTTCTCGTCGAACTAGTCTTGGTGTTTCCTGGTCGAGTGACCGAGAGTCTCTTCACAGGTGCTGATTATGGAGGCCTTGACTGCAGACCAGGCGCTGTGGACACGCTGGGCTCGAATTTCCAAGCCCTGTGGAGGCGGGTTTGCAGGCGGGAGTGGGGGGAAAATTGCAGAATCAGGGGGCATGAACCCTTCCCGCCCTCAACCTGCCTCCATGCCCATTTCCCAGGAGGTGGGTACCCGACCTGTGCTGGGAGCCGCCTCCCTGAGGCGGGAAGGGGATTAGTGCCATTTAACTGCCTGTTAACAGGAAGTTAACAGGCAGTTTTTGGCCTAATCCCTATATTTAGCCCTGAAGTGTGGGCTGCCCGACGGCTCCAAACATCGCCAAGTTAGCAAGGCGGACCGTCGGACTGAAAGGCTTGGAGGGTTCGAGATTTCCGGTGTTCAGGTGAGTGATGGGTGCATGAGTGCAGAGGTAAGTGTGTTTGGTGTGTGTAAAGTGTTTAAATAAGTTTTACTTAATTTACTTACTAATGCAGGCTTCCTTCCTTCAGGTCTCGGGAGTCCCTCATCTCACCGGCACAGAAAGCAGAATGGCTGTGAGCTGTCAATAGTTGCAGCATTCTGCTTTCTGTTCTGGAGAGATTTCTAACTGAGTCTGTGGAGAAGGACTCAAGTTAGAAGTCAGATTGCCAGTGTTTGACAGCTTTACAGAGCTGTCAAACGCTGATATTTCATGTCAAAAGCCCTGACGTCACCTGTAACCGGGTGTCCCTTAATTGGCCTGCTGAGCCCATCCAGCAGGCTCAACAAGGTCAATCAAGGGAAAATTGCGTGAGTTGGCCACAAATCGATGGAGGCGGGACTACAACCCAAAAAGTGGAACTCCTGCCTCCATCATGTCCCCATTGACAAATTCCAGCCCATTGTGTCTCTGCATCACTGGGAGTCGTCAGGTTGGTTGTGAGGCGCAGGCTAAATAGAGCTTCCGAATACCCTACTCCTGACTTAGGTGCAGGCAAGAGAAGTGCTCCCTGAAGACCCTAGGTGGGTAAGGCCTCCTGCTGAGAGACCTTTTCCCCCTCCTCCCTCTGCAAGCAGCTACCCTCGGGTTCAACGTGCTGGCTGGAAGATTGTCTTTGCTTCCTCTGCGCTATCCCCCTGTCATACTACAGTGCAAGGGCAACTGCAGGTAGAGCCCAATGACTATGAGCTGGTGGAGTAGTCAGAGGCCTTCCAGTTGCAGCCAATGCCTTCCCAATGTTCAGCAGCCCTCCCTGCACACTTTAACAATGTTATAAATGACTTCCAGCAGGCCACTATTCATATAAACTCTGCAAGAGCCAGTACAAGAGAAATAATCAACTTACCTACAAGTTGGATGTATCCTTTTAAATAGCGCTGGTGGGGGGTCCCTTGTGCAGCTGAACGCACATTCCTCTCACTGAAAGGAGACACCGCAGGACACATTCACTGGAAGGAGACACCGTGGGACACACTCACTGGAAGGAGACACCGCGGGACACAGTCACTGGAAGGAGACACCGCGGGACACACTCACTGGAAGGAGACACCACGGGACACACTCACTGGAAGAAGACACCGCAGGTCACACTCACTGAAAGGAGACACCGTGGGATACAATCACTGGAAGGAGACACCGCGGAACACACTCACTGGAAGGAGACACCGTGGGATACAATCACTGGAAGGAGACACCGCGGGACACACTCACGGGAAGAAGACACCGCGGGTCACACTCACTGGAAGGAGACACCGTGGGACACACTCACTGGAAGGAGACACCGCGGGACACACTCACTGAAAGGCGACACCATGGGACACACTCACTGGAAGGAGACACCGCGGGACACACTCACAGGAAGGAGACACCGCGGGACACACTCACTGGAAGGAGACACCGCGGGTCACACTCACTGGAAGGAGACACCGCGGGACACACTCACTGGAAGGAGACACCGCGGGTCACACTCACTGGAAGGAGACACCGTGGGACACACTCACTGGAAGGAGACACCGCGGGACACACTCACTGAAAGGCGACACCATGGGACACACTCACTGGAAGGAGACACCGCGGGACACACTCACAGGAAGGAGACACCGCGGGACACACTCACTGGAAGGAGACACCGCGGGTCACACTCACTGGAAGGAGACACCGCGGGACACACTCACTGGAAGGAGACACCGCGGGACACACTCACTGAAAGGCGACACCATGGGACACACTCACTGGAAGGAGACACCGCGGGACACACTCACAGGAAGGAGACACCGCGGGACACACTCACAGGAAGGAGACACCGCGGGACACACTCACTGGAAGCAGACACCGCGGGACACACTCACTGAAAGGCGACACCGTGGGACGCACTCACTGGAAGGAGACACCGCGGGACACACTCACTGGAAGGAGACACCGCAGGACACACTCACTGGAAGGAGACACCGCGGGAAACACTCACTGGAAGGAGACACCGCGAGACACACTCACTGGAAGGAGACACACTATAAGGAGGTTGAGACCCAGGAGCGAGGTCGAGGCCCAGGAACGAGGTTGGGACCCTGGAGCGAGGCCGAGGCCCAGGAGTGAAGTCGGGACCCAGGTGCGAGGACGAGGCTCAGGAGCGAGATCGAGGCCCAGGGATGAGGTCGAGGCTCAGGGGCGAGGACAGGACCCACGATCGAGGTCGAGGCCCAGGAATTAGGTCGGGACCCAGGAGCCAGGTTGAGGCCCAGGGGCGAGGACGAGGCCCAGGAGCGAGGACGGGGCTCAGGAGCGAGGTCAAGGCTCAAGAGCAAGGATGAGGCCCGGGGTGAGGATGGGGCCCAGGAGCAAGGTGGAGGCCCAGGAGTGAGGTCGGGACCCAGGAGCCAGGCCAAGGCCCAGGGGCAAGGACGAGGCCCAGGGGCAAGGACGGTGCCCAAGAGCGAGGACGAGCCCAGCAGCGAAGTTGAGGCCCAGGAGAGGTGCAGAGTGGACCAGCAGCGGGGTCGGGAGGACCACACTGCAGCCTATGAAACCCAGGCAGAGAGGACCTGCGAGAAGGAGGGAGGAGGACAGTAGGAGTATGTTTGTGTGTGTGTGTGTGTGCTAGGCTGATGTAGCAGAGCCTGGTCTCCAATCATCTTGCATCCCCTTGTCCTTGGACCAAGACCTTACTCTGTCAAGCCCCTGTGGTGGATAGAGTGCAACGGCCACCCCACATTAAAAGAATTCACGCACAGGCATCTTCCACCCTTTAAAATGAAGTTTGGGACCTGGAATGTCAGGACACACATGGACAACTCCCACAGCGACAGACCGGGAGCTCAGATGATTCGACATTGACGTCGCCGCCTTAAGCGAGACCCGGTGGGCAGGGAAAGTCCAGCTCAAGGAGCAAGGTGGTGGAAAGACAAACCTGAAGAAGAACGCTGCCTCCATGGGGTAGGATTTGCCACAAAAAATGAGCTAGTTCGGTGTCTCAGCGACTCCCCTTGTGGAATAAATGAAGGCCTCATGACTCTACGGCTCACCCTAGCCTGGAACCAGTGTGCTACGGTAATCAGTGTGTACGCCCCAACACTGGAAGCCACAGACGAGACCAAAGAGGAATTCGACTCCAGAAAGTTTACCCTGATAACTGATCACAAACTGCTCCTGGCAATATTGGGGCCCAAATCTGCCATCCCTGCAATGGCCGCATCATGAATGCAACATTGGGCAGTGTTGTCACAATATGACTACACGATTGAATATCGCACTTCAATGCAGAACGCAATCGCAGATGCCTTGTCCAGGTTGACACATGAGGACTCATGTGTTGGGAGTGAAGGTGCGATTTTCACGCTAGGTGCAGTTGACAAAGACTTTCCTGTGAATGCAACTGGGATTGCAGATGAGACTCAAAACGACTCAGTACTGAAAAAAAGAGTGTATGAAAACACCTTGAATGGATGGACGGCTCAGTGTTTGGACACAGAATTGAAACCATTCCATAAGCATCGTACTGAATTGTCATGTGAGCAAGGTTGTATCAAGTGGGGAAACAGAGTGGTGGTACCTACTTCTTGGTGTAGGGGTTGGCGGGTGGCGCGTCGCGTGCGCCCAGTCAGTTATGCCCCTGACTGTTGGTGAGCGGTTCGAATCGCTGGGTTCTAGACACCGGACTTAGGTGCAGGCGGCGATACAGAAAACGTGAGTAGACAAGTGGTTTGGTGTAAGAAAACCAAGATTTTATTGAACAGAGATAAAACACAGTCTTATGAGAAATTACTGGTAAACAATTACAGGCGTAAACAAAATAACTATACTTATACAGGGAATGGGGAACACACGGCACATCGAGGGAAAACAAACTACATTAACAATCCCCTTATCCCACCCCTATACCTAACTAGATTAAGCTATGAGGGGCCAGGAATTCATGCTCACCGAGTCAAAATCTGCTGAGTTCAAACAGCTGTGGGGTCCGGGGTTCGCTCTTTTTGCTCTCTGGGGCCTGCCGTCATCATATGGTCTCAGGGCGCTGCAAGGGCGTCGTCCAGGTAAAATACCCCGAGGTTAATGTCTTTGCTTGGGTACTTTACCTCGCAGGGATGATGGTTCCTCTTCCTCGGGTGGCAGTTGGAGTTGCATGAAGATAGTCGCAGGTTGGCTGAATTGAAGGCCCGATTATTCGAAGCGCTCTTCAATCTTCACCTCATTCGTCTCGTCTCGTCTCGCCTCGCCTCGCCTCGTCTCGTCTCGTCTCACCTCGCCTTGTCTCGCCTCATCTGGCCTGATTTACCCGTGTTCGCCTGGTACAATGCCGGGCATCCCTGATGGAGTTGGAGAAAACATGGGCAGTGGCCAGGCGGCAGGCGCGGGAGGGGAAAAAGAGCAGGAGCCACGAGGGCACGGAACAAGAGAGTCAAGGGCTCAAGAGAGGAAGAGAGCGATTGCTGCAGAGGGCCTACAGTTATATTCCTTTCGATGGCCCTTATCTGCACGCCAAATCAGGTCAGTTCATTGTTTCACTTATGGCGGGCTGTTTTAAATGAGTTTGCAATCTAAACGAACTGTTTTTAGATGGCCAATTATCGCACCTAATGGCCTAATGTCCGGGCTGTATTGTCATTAATGCATTTTAATCGGCCTGTGCAGCCTTGGTCGCTTCCCTAAGCTGTTTCCGATTATTTATACGGACAAACTAATGGCCTTGCGCTTAGGCCTAACTGGGGTGATCTATTCCAATCCGATGAAATTCAGTGTTTGCTTAACTGTCTAGGTTTTCAAACACAAAAGTCCTTTTTCACAGAAATGCATTTTAAGTTTCGATTTCCCAAAACAGCTTGTTCTGTGCTGCAGAGTCCAAGCTTTTAAAAATCTTACAGGCTTTTGGTCACGAGATGCGAATGCCACCTTTTGGGTACCCTTTTTAAATTGTCCATAGGGTCCCCTTATTAATAACCTTGGGGAAAATGTGGGAATTTTGTGAATCTTACATTTGATAGATACAATTCTGGCCGAACTTCATACTGAACATCAAGGGATTGTCAGTATGAAAGCAATTGCAAGTGCTTTGTTTACTGGCCTGGATTGGACAGTGATCTTGAATCACTTGTCAGCAAAGTGAATTGAAGTGAAACATATAGGTTCAAATAAGTCTGAGACAGAAACAGGATCATCTTTGAGTTCAGAACCAAAACAAAACAGCCCAAAAATTGGTTCAACACCAAAACCTTCTGCAAGGAGATCAGGAAGGCTCCGCAAAACTGTTATTAAACTGGATTTATAATTCATTTAAAAGAAAAAAAGCCAAGAGTTTTTGTAATGCTGGGAAAGGTGGGACCATCGTTTTGTTGTATTTGAGAGGAGAGTATGTACATTTTTTTTTTAAGGTTGAAAGCAGTGTAATGTATTGTCACATGGTTTAGTATGAGCATGCTCAGTTCGCTCTGGCCTATTAAGCAAGCACATGGACCATCAACTCATCGTGTCTTTTTCCTTCATTTCTTCTACCCACATATATTACAGGATCTGATAGCTTTCATTAAACCAATGGCTCTGCGGTGCAATGGATAGCACATTGGATTTCCAGTTAATGTTGGTAAAAGTCATTCAAAGGTTGTGGTTTCGCGTCCCAACAGAGTCATTATTTAGTTAGGTTTCAGTGGTGAAATTTTCGTGTCAGCTGTGGCTCAGTGGGTAGCACTCTCTAGATGGGAGGGGCTAGGAGTGAGCCAGGTGTTACTGGTTGCCTAATTGCAGCTGGGTGTTGGAGGGAGTTTTGTAAAAAGTTGGTGGTGGGTTTTGGGGTGTTGTTTTCAGGTTTTAGGGCCTTTTTGGCCCACAAAAAACAGCCAGATGGCTGCTGAGGGGTCCGGAGTGCCGGGCCCCTCAGAGGACAATATTCCCGAGAGGAATTTAATTAGGGAAGAAACTGTGGTGGGAAGGGGAAAAAAAGGCCAAAGATTTGGGCCGGGACCTCAGGAGGTTTGGTAAAGAAAATACGGTGGTGGTGCAGTGTGAAGATAAGAAGATTCAAGCCTGGGATATAATCCAGGCGGTTCATGAGGACTGTGGCGAGGGAAGCTGCTTTGCCTGCCGACCAAAGCCGAATGTGGGATTTGAGGTGACGGTCAGTGGCCGTGAGGAGGTGGAAAAACTGCTACTCAGTCTGAAAGCTAGGGAGCAATTCTTGGAGGTGACTCTGCTATATTCAGAGGAGGTGGTGGTTTCATTTTTGAATTTGCCAGTGTACATTGAGGACGAAGTGCTGAGCAAAAAGTTGGAGTCGTGGGACATTAAAATCTGTTCTGAAATAAAGAGGAGGTACTATCCGGGAACACAGGTAGCAGACGGAACCCGGTATGTAAAGGTGCGGTTCCAAGAGGGGGTGAGGTCTTTGCCGTACAGTATGAAGTTTGAGACACTGGAAGGAGTGCAGTGCTTTCGTGTGCTGCACGATAACCAAGTAAAGGTGCGCTACGATTGTCTGGGACATGACCATCTCATAAGAAACTGTCCAGATTTGTATTGTTACAATTGCGGTGAGTCAGGAGTCAGGATATATCGCTCGTAGCTGCAAGGCGGAGAGCTGTGGGGTGTGTCACAAAGGCCCCACCCACTGTGAGTGTGTGGCAGAAGGGAGCGATATGAGTGATGAGATGGGAGATGGAGAAGGAGATAAGAGTGGAACGGCCGGAGGAGCGGTGCAGTCGGAGGACACAGCCGGTAAAATGAAGGAGAAAGGAGCACAGGAAGAGGCAGAGGATGGCGGAGTGGAGGACGGGATGGAGAGGGCGGAAAACACGCCGAGTGCTGTGGAGGGGAACAAAGACAGCAGCGGGCAGCGAGGGTCGAGTGCAGGCTCGAGCCTTAATGCGGTTCGGCTCCCCCTGGGGAGTCTGGTGGCTGCGGGGGGAGAGGAGGTGGGAGCGGGGTGTGTGGTGGATGTGGGTGCTCCGGGGAGAGGCGGGGTGTCGGATATCTTGGTGAGCGGGAGGGGGCAGGATGGGGAGAGGGAGCAAGAGGCAGGAGCCTTAAAGAGACAGCAGGATGGGATCGGCGAGATAGAGACGTCAGAAGGGAAAAATTTAGGTGCGCCATTGTCCCATGGAGAGAGGGAACAGGGTGCAAGGGTCATAGGTGGAGATGTGGTCAAAGGGAGCGGCACAGTGGGAGAAACTGCGATAGCAGGAAGACTCTCTGTGGGAGATGAAGTATCTGACGGGGAGCAGGATTATGTATCGGACAGGGAGCAGGCACAGGGGGTTGCAGAAGAGCTTGAGTGTGAGGAATTAGAGGGGGACAGAGACATGGAAGTCGGGGGTGGGGTGGCATCATGTGAAAAGGGAAAGGTTAGTGAGGGGCAGAAGGAGGGAGGAAGGGCAGCTCCTGGGCCCAAACTTAATGCAAGGAAGAGGCTGAAACAGCAGGGAAAGTTTAAACAGGGGGGGGAAAAGAGTCGGAGGCTGCAGGAAAAAGCAACAGCTGCCCGAGAAGTTGGGAAGGAGCATGTGAGGAGGGAAGGGCCAGAGATTAAATGATGGGGAGTTTATCAGGCATACTTCCCTTCTTTGGAGCCATGATTACATTGGTCTCGATTAATGTGAACGGACTGAGGGGTGAGAAGAAATTGTAACAGTTGTTGCAGGGACTTGTTGTGTCTGCAAGAAACCTTTTGGGATGAGGATATCCTAGAGAGAGTTCATGCAGCAAGGGTTAAGTTCTGAGGTGATGGAGATTTATTATAAAAAAGTATTTTTTAGTGATCACTCGGCTTTGGTTCTTAGAATTAGGAACAGCAGAGTTAAGATCGGTTCAGTGGTGTGGATTTTAAACAATCAATGCCTGAAAGAAATTGCTTATAAAGAAGGGTTTATAAATATAATAAAGGATGCTCGGAAGGAACCTTTGCTCTTGAAAGAAAGAAGAGTTTGGTGGGATAATTTCAAATATGAGGTAAAAGTTTTTTCGGTACGTTGTGGGAAAAAGAGGGCGGCAGCTAACCAGCATCGAGAAGAGAATATAAATAAAAGATTTACGGATGTCTGTAAAGCAGTTGACGTAGGGGATAAGGGAGCGGAGACTAAGTTCCGGGTGCTAAAGTAAGAGTGGGAATTATTGCAAGCTGAAAAATGCAAGGGGGCCATTCTCCGTGCAAAGGCTAGAGATGCATTGGAGGGAGAAAGATGCACTAGATATGTTCTAGAGCAAGAAAAGCTGCGACAGAGATTATCGTTAATTGAAGAGTTGAAGGTAGGGGAGAAGATCATTCATGAAAGTGGGGAGATTTTAGAGGTGGCTAGCAGCTTTTATCAAGAGTTATATACTAAGGAAGACATTTCCAATTTGGCGATGGAGAAGGTTACTGCTTTTATTGAAGAGAGTTTAAAGGAGGATGAGAGAAGTATGTGTGACAAAGAAGTAGGATTCGCGGAAATAAAAGTAGCAGTAAGTGGAATGAAGGGGGGGAAAAGTCCAGGGTCCGATGGACTAAGTGCAGAATTTTATAAAGAATTTTGCGAGGTTTTAAGTCCATTGCTCTTAGAAGTTTTTAAGGAAATTAAAATTGAGGGAAGCCCGGCCCCATCTATGAGGAGAGGGATCATAAGCTTAGCTTATATAAAAATAAAGGGGATAGACGGGATCTGAAGAATTGGAGGCCCATCACATTATTAAATGTGGATTATAAGATCTTGGCGAGGGTTATGGCAAATCATTTGAAGGAGGTGTTACCGCAGATAGTTTGGCCCTCTCAGTCCTATGGAGTCAGAGGCCGGGACATCGCAGACTCTGTGGTCTCAATCTGAGATGCGATAGAGCTCATGGAAGAGAGTGGGAGGGAGGCTTATGTATTAAAGATAGATCAAGAGAAAGCCTTTGATAGGGTCTCTCATGAGTTTTTATTGAAGGTTTTGGAAGCATTTGCTTTCAAGGAAAATTTCATTCAGTGGATAAGGATTTTTTATTCAAACATATTTAGCTGTGTTAAATGTAATGTTTTTTTATCCAAGTATTTTCCGATACAGAGAACAGTGAGACAGGGTTGTCCCCTGTCCCCATTGTTGTACACATTGGTAGCAGAACCATTAGGTTACATGATGCGAAAGAAACAAGGTGTAGTTGGGATTGTGGTCCCCAGTTCTGGGCTGGTGTTGGTGATATACCAATATGCAGATGACACAAACTTAACATTGAGAAATGGGGAGTCAGTGAGGAAAGCTATGGATGTAGTGGAGGAATATTGTAGCGCTTCAGGAGCCAGAGTGAATTATAGTAAGTCCCAATGCCTGGTTGCAGGGAAGGATAGGGGGGAATGGTTGGGGGAATGTCCCTTTAAGGTGGTGGAGGTTTTGGAAGTTCTGTGGGTGCATATGGGATGCAAGAAAGACAGGGATGAAGTGGATCGATTAAATTGGGAACCAAATGTTATGAAAATTAAAAAGATTTTGGGAAGATGGGAAAGAAGGTGGTTGAAAGTGCAAGGAAGAGCGACAGTGGTGTCTGCCCTCCTGCTAACTAAGCTATGGTACTGATTGATGGTGGAGGATATTCCTGAGTGGGCGGAAAAGTCCATCCGAGAGGCTTGTGTGAGGTTTTTATGGGAAGGGAAACCAGCCTTGGTGGCTTACAATACCATCATTGGACGGAGAAATCAGGGAGGACTCAATTTCCCAGATATTGATTTGAAGGAAAAATCCTTTAGAATCAAATGGGTGAAGAGATTTCTTCAGAAGTCAAATACAATTTTTTGGAAGAGTTGTTTTGAGCATTTTTTAAAAGGAAGTGGGATAGGAGGGCAGGGGATATTGTATATGGAATACAATAATATGTTTTTGAAATCGATTAAACTACTCCCTAGGTTTTATAAGGGGGTTGTAGAGACTTGGGCCCAATTTTTAAAAAGTGTGCAGTTTATGCCCAAGGGGGCTGAGGAATTTTTTGAACAGCCCTTATTTTTGAACAGGTGGGTCAACATCAAAGGAGAGGTTTTATTTAATCAAGCTTTTATAAAAGCTGGGATTATATCTGTGAAAGATGTATTATACGAGGTGATTCCAGGTTGGTTGCCGGAAGCGATAGTGAGGGACGTGGTGTGGGAGGAGGATCAGGAGGTAGAGGAAAAAGCAATAGGAATTATGTATGAGAAGGTTGTGAGGGCAATGCCACAGGATTGGATGGAAGAATTAAATGTGGAAATCTCCAAAGGAAGTAAAATGCGTCCTACTTTTCCAAGCTTTGTACTGGTGAAAGGGGGAGAGTTGGTCCAATTTGACAACTCTAATACTCGAGATTTCTATGAGGTATTTAGAGAATGGAGATTCAAGACACCTGCTGTTCAGGAGTTTTGGCAGAGTATATACCCACAGCTGGACTTCAACAGGATTTGGAAGGGAGTGTGGGCGAATTTTAAATGTCCAGAGTGGATTGAACTGGATTTCAAATTGGCTCATAACCGGATTTTTACCATGACGGTCTTGTGCAAGATTGGGCGAGTGGAGGCGGCAACTTGCCCAGTGTGTGGGACACGGGATGAGACTCTGTCCCATTTACTGGTGTTATGTCCGCAGTTAAATGACTTTAAGTACTATGTTCGACAGTTATGTGAAGCTTTTTTGCTGGGTGGGGACCGAAGAGCGAGAATGGAAATCCCGTGGGACTCAATTTTGAGATGGGGTTTGCAGGAGAGTCTGCCCGAGTCTAGCGGAGCGGCAATTAATTTAATGTTCAGTTTCGCTAGATTCGTGATTGTGCAAAGAAGGAATGCTCTGTTTTTTAAGGGGAGGAGAATCAAGCTAAAAGAGTATTTTAAATATAAGCTAAAAGATCATTATAAGGCTCTGTGGATGTTTTATTCAGAAAGGAATTTAAGGATAGTATTTTACAACCAATTTTTAAAGTACAATCGATTAATATATGTTACAGGAGACAAATTAAACTTCAGGTTTTGATGTTAAAGTGTGGTGGCGGAATGGCTGTGCAGAGCGGCGGAATTGATTTGTATCATACAGTGAAATGATCAAGATGTTGTATATGTTCTTAATGTTCAATAACGTATATTTATTTTTTTTAAAGTGGGTAGCACCCTTGCCTTGGAGTCAGAAGGTTGTGGGTTCAAGTCCCACTTGAGCACAACACTCTAGGCTGACACTCCAGAGCAGTTCTGAGGGATTGCTACACTCTCAGAGGTGCCATGTTTTGGATGAGACATTAAACTGAGGCCCCATCTGCTCCCTCAAGTGGATGTAAAAGATCCTATGGCACTATTTAGAAGACGAGCAGGGGATTTATCCCTGGCGTCCTGGCCTGAGCGGGAGCCGGCAGCAGCATAGAGCAGTGGAAAAGGCCCAGGACAGAGCGATGACCTGAGCGGCAGCTGGCAGCAGCATCAATAGAGCAGTGGAGAAGGCCCAGGACAGAGCGATGACCTGAGCGGGAGCCGGCAGCAGCATCAATAGAGCAGTGGAGAAGGCCCAGGACAGAGCGATGACCTGAGCGGGAGCCGGCAGCAGAATAAATAGAGCAGCGGTGACGGCCCAGGACAGAGCGATGACCTGAGCGGCAGCCGATAGCAGCGGAGGCAGAAAGATATATTTGGCAAAACCAAGAAACAATAAAAAAATTAAGGAGTGACATCACTAGACAGTGGGTAGGTGATTGGTTGATGAGTATTACCTTTATCTTTTTCTCTCTAAGTTAGGGCAGTGGGTTTAACTAAGAAGTTTAGTTAGTTGTCTAATAAATAGAGGCATAGCATGGCACCTCATTCCTGTCGAATGAACATCTTATGGGAAGTCCAGGATGCTTCTTGTGTCCTGGACAACCACATGTGCAGGAAGTGGTGTCAGCTGGAGGAGCTCGAGCTCCAGGTTTCAGAGCTTGAGCAATGGCTGACGTCACTGCGGTGCATCCGCGAGGGAGAGAGGGTGGCAATATTGGTTAAAGAAATAATTACAGCTGTGAGGAGGGTTGGTGTGGTAGAAGGATCATCAAATGAGGTCATATGAGTTGATCTGAAGAACAAAAAAGGGGCAATCACAATGCTGTGAGTGTACTATAGACCCCCAAACAGTTAGAGGGAGATAGAAGAGCAAATCTGTAGGAACATTTCTGAGACATGCAAAAATGATAGGGCAATAACAGTAGGGGATTTCAACTACCCTAATATTAACTGGGATAGAATTAATGTAAAAGGTATAGAGGATGCAGAATTCTTAAAATGCAATCAGGAGAACTTTTTTAACCAGTATGTAGCAAGCCCAACAAGAGAGGGGTCGGTCCTGGATTTAGTTTCAGGGAATGAAGCTGGGCAGGTGAAAAGTATATCAGTGGGGGAGCATTTTGGTGGTAGTTGTTGGGGTGAAAATTATATAGCTTAAAGCAGCAACATAAAGAGTTAAAGAATGAACTTGTAAATAAGAAACAATGGCACAAGACAAAACAAACTCAGTTTAAGACGGGGCAGGAATTAACTGTTTGTGTCTGCTCCCATTAAAACCATTGTGCTTGACATTATTGTTGAACAGCTATTGAATGTGGGAAACACTAAATATTTCACAATTATTCAGTGGGTGCAGCCTTCTGCAAACTATTTGCTGGAAACCCTTTGGATGTATTGATGAGTTACAGTAATTGGTAGCTGCAAAACTGCCCATTTTGTAATTAACCACCCAAAGTTCTAGAAGGTTCCATATAATTCCTGTGAGGACAGGGGAGTTGTTGCTGAGGGAGCGTGATTGGTTGAAGACACCTGTGTGTAATATTTTGCTATAATGTATAAAAGAAGTTTTAATGCCTTGTTGCTGGGGGAACGTGATTGGATGAGGACAAGAGAATTGTTGCTGGGGGAACATAATTGGATGAACACATTTGTGTGAAGTTTCAATATCTTGTTGCTGGGGGAATGTGATTGGATGAGGACAAGAGAATTGTTGCTGGGGGAACATAATTGGGTGAACACATTTGTGTGTAGTGTTTTGCCTGTATAAAAGAAGTTTGATATCACTGTAACGGTGAGAAGGTGACCACTAGACCACGGGGTCTAAGGCTCTTCTCCCAGAACATTCTGTTAATAAACTGTGTACTTTTACTTTAAGACAGACTCGAGTGAATCTATTTTTCACCAACATAGTGATCATAATTCAGTTAGATTTAGCATAGTTATGGAAAAGGAAAATGATAGACCAGGTGTAAAAGTTCTCGATTGGGGAAATGCCAATTTTACGAAGTTGAGATGTGATTTAGCAAAAGTGGACTGGAAACAGCTACTTGAAGGTAAATCAGTGTCAGAGCAGTAGGAGGCATTTAAGGAGGAGATAGTGAGGGTTCAGAGCAAGTATGTTCCCACAAAGAAAGAGGACTAGAAAGTCATTATAGCCCAGATTTGGGCGGTATCTTTTGGAAAATTTGAGAATTAGCGTCAGGCGCTAATGCTTTAGACTGCATCCAAAATTCATTCTCACTGCTCAAAGAAGTGATTGGAATGCTAAATCAAGTCTTAAAGGCCTAGCTCAGTGGCGTTACAGTCAAAGGGTGG
The DNA here is from genome assembly GCF_052327205.1 of Somniosus microcephalus. NCBI lineage: Eukaryota > Metazoa > Chordata > Chondrichthyes > Squaliformes > Somniosidae > Somniosus > Somniosus microcephalus. The sequence goes on from NC_140988.1 coordinate 72,641,860, forward strand.
ATCAATATCGGGTGCAGTCTAATCTCAATTCATCAATGCCACAGGCTTTTCCCAGTACTTAAAGGGGAGGGTCATTGATACTGCAGCACTTCATTTTCAGCATTGCTGGCTGTGCAGCTGCCTCAGCAAGGAGAAGCACAAGGAGAAGGAGCCGGAGGACTGAAGCAGGTGTGCTCATGGCAGATCCGCCTCAGTCGGGTGGTTAGGGTGATGCTAGGTACCACCATCTGTACCACAAGCTTCATACACAGCCCAAAGCATCAGACCCCCAGCACTCACCCACCAAAAACCTCTACCTACCAACACTCACATTCACATCTCACAGCTATTCAACTAGGGCGGGCACAAGGGTCATTAGTTATTAGAATAAATGTGATATGTGTGATGTGTTTTTGCATAAATTTATTAATAGGGTTCGAAATATTTTGTTTGTCTCTCGCATTTTATCTTTGCACCCAGGAGGACACTGTGATATGGCATGACACAGGGATGGTATGATGGGGATGTGGTGAGCAAAAGGGATCTGGGGTTTAAGTCATCATGGTAAGATCCCTGATGTCCCTCCTCATCCCTCTGCGCACATGTTCCCATATCTCTGGCTGCCTACGCTCCCTCCACCGTAGATCCTGGAGGGCGAGGTGGCATGCCAGTACAGCCCCACATTAATGTTGCCAAGGGTAGCAGTTTGAATCTTTGAACAATAAACTTTGCACTTGCAGAACAATGTTGATAAAAATGAACCTTGAACTATAGAAGATAGGAGCAGGAGTAGGCCATTCGGCCCCTCGAGCCTGCTCCGCCATTTAATGAGATCATGGCTGATCATCCAAATTCAGTACCCTATCCCTGCTTTCTCCCCATATCCCTTGATCCCTTTAGTCTTAAGAAATATATCTAACTCCTTCTTGAATATATTTAATGAATTGGCCTCAACTGCCTTCTATGGTAGAGAATTCCACAGGTTCACCACTCTCTGGGTGAAGAAATTCCTCCTCATCTCTGTCCTAAATGGCTTACCCCTTATCCTTAGACTGTGACCTCTGGCTCTGGACTCCCGGCCATCGGGGACATCCTTCCTGCATCTAGTCTGTATGTTCCTGTTAGAATTTTATAAGTTTCAATGAGATTACTCATACATGAAATTACTCATTTAATCTCATCCACTAGCTGAAACTGACAAGAGACCACTGAAACTAACCTGCCCTGACAGCTGTGAGTGATTAATGCTGATGCCTTTAAATAACGCCCCTGAAGCCGGCGTCTTACAGCTGTGCGCCTCCTCTCCCTGGTGCTATCTGGTCGAGGCACAAAGGTAAGAGTCCATAATGAATTTTGCAGATCGGGCACCCAGTGAGCATTGCACGCTCACTGACATCATGATCTGCCTGGTGTTGAATTCCCCAGCAGTACCTCGTACCAGAGGTGCAATGGGGGGTTCGGATTTGTCATGCGCTGCCGGATTTGCCTCGCCCCGGCACTACTGCATCAGCGCCCTGTTAGCACCAGCTGCAGGTGCTAATGGGAGGGAGGTGCTAACCAACTGAATCTTTCCCCCAAAGAGTGGGATTCCCAAATCTAGCATCCCTGGATATCAAGGAGCATACAGGGTACGATATGGGAAAAAAAGGGAAGCTTTTGTCAGATACCGAGAGCTCAATACTACAGAAAGACTAGAGGGGTATAGAAAGTGCAGGGGTGAAATTAAAAAGGAAATTAGGAAAGCAAAGAGAGGGCATGAAAAAATATTGGCAAGTAAAATGAAGGAAAACCCAAAGATGTTTTAGAAATACATAAAGAGCAAGAAGATAACTAAGGAAAGAGTAGGGCCCATTAGAGACCAAAAAGGTAACCTGTGTGTGGAGGTGGAAGACATGGGTATAGTTCTTAATGAATACTTTGCGTCTGTCTTCACAGAGAGGGATGATGCAGACATTGTAGTTAAGGAGGAGGAGTGTGAAATATTAGATTGGATAAACATAGAGAGAGAGGAAATATTAAGAGGTTTAGCATCTTTGAAAGTAGATAAATCCCTAGGCCCGGATGAAATGTATCCCAGTTAAGGGAGGCAAGGGAGGAAATAACGAAAGCTCTGACCATCATTTTCCAATCCACTCTGGCTACAGGTGTGGTGCCAGAGAACTGGAGGACTGCTAACATTGTACCATTGTTTAAAAAGGGAGAAAGCAATAGACTGAGTAATTACAGGCCAATCAGCCTAACCTCGTGGTGGGAAAATTATTGGAAAAAATTCTGAGGGACAGTATAAATCGTCATTTAGAAAGTTCTGGATTAATCAAGGACAGTCAGCATGGATTTGTTAAGGGAAGGTCGTGTCTGACTAACTTGATTGAATTTTATGAGGAGGTAACGGGGAGGATCGATGAAGGTAATGCATTTGATGTAGTCTACATGGATTTTAGCAAGGTCCTTGACAAGGTCCCATGTGGCAGGTTGGTCAAAAAGAGTACTATGTCCCTTGCTTTTTGTGGTATATATCAATGATTTAGACTTCAATGTAAGGGGCATGATTAAGAAGTTTGCAGATGATACAAAAATTGGCCATGTGGTTGATAGTGCGGAAGATAGCTGTACACTGCAGGAAAATATCAATAGACTGGTCAGGTGGGCAGAAAAGTGGCAAAAGGAATTCAATCTGGAGAAGTGTGAGGTAATGCATTTGGGGAGGGTTAACTAGAGAAGGGAATACACAATAAATGGTAGGATACTGAGAAATGTAGAGGAACAAAGGGACCTTGGAGTGCACGTTCACAGATCCCTGAAGTTAACAGGACAGATAGGTAAGGTGGTTAAGAAGGCATACGAGATACTTTCCTTTATTATCCGAGGCATAGAATATAAGAGCAGAGAGGTTATGCTAGAACTGTATAAAACACTAGTTAGGCCACAGCTAGTGTACTGCGCACAGTTCTGGTCACTCCATTACAAGAAAGATGTGATTGCACTAGCGAGGGTACAAAGGAGATTTACAAGAATGTTGCCATAACTAGAGAATTTTAGCTATGAGGAAAGATTAGATAGGCTGGGGTTGTTTTCTTTGGAACAGAGGAGGCTGAGGGGAGACTTAATTGAGGTGTATAAAATTATGAGGGGCCCAGATAGAGTGGATAGAAAGCACCTATTTTCCTTAGCAAAGAGGTCAATGACCAGGGGGCATAGATTTAAAGTAATTGGTAGAAGGATTAGAGGGGAATTGATGAGAAATGTTTTCACCCGGAGGGCAGTGGGGTTCTGGAATGCATTGTCTGAAAGGGTGGTAGAGGCAGAAACCCTCATCACATTTTAAAACTGCTTGGATATGCACTTGACATGCCATAACCTACAGGGGTACAGACCAAGAACTGGAAAGTGGAATTAGGCTGGATAGCTCTTTTTCGATCAGCGCAGACACAATGTTTTGTGCCTTAAATTTCTGTGATTCTTTGATTTTATCCCACTTATCAGTGGAGCCACAGAAGGAAGACCCAGTGGAAGGCTAGATTCCACCTGCCTGATACTGCCTTTTCTCAGGACAGGAGCACATTCCAAGCCTCTGGCCGTCCCCCTCAGAGCACCTTGCCAGCGGAACGTGGGAAGCCCGACCTGGTTGCCCAGCAGCAAGCTCCAGAGATACAGCTAACATCGACTCCTTGCCAAGAGAGAGCTGCCATGAGTTGAGGGCTACCTTAGTCCTGCAAAATGTCTGTACAGCAAGAGCAGCCAATCACCTCCCCTGACCCTGGCCCTCAGGTGATACCTAAAGAAGCTGAAGAATAGGTAAAATATGGCATGCTTACCCTTCTATTGGAAACACTGTGTTCAAAAGATTAGGGGGCAAGAGGTTAATGTGTTGTCATGTGATAGAATGGGTAATGGGGAATCAGAGTGATTTTTGTCTCCCTAACAGCCATACTGAAAACTGGGTCGGTTAGCAGACAAATTGTTTTTTTTAAATTTTTCAGCCATTTGCCACCTAAGGCACACCTGACTTGCGTTTCGAGCAGACGTCGAAATGTATGGCCACTGCTCCTGCCTGAAACATTTAAATATTTAAATTGGGGTCCCACGCCAGTGGTATGCGCTGGACACACTCTTCCCATTGATACTAGGTTTCGAGTGGTCTAATCAGGGACCACTGCAGGTTAGTCAAAAACAAATAGGTAAAAATATTGTTAAATATCTTTGCGGGGCCATCTAAAGCTGATGCTCCTCCTTGTCCCAGAAAAAGCTTGCAGCCTGTTGCTGGTCTCTTTACCCAGTGATTGCCTCCCTCCTATTTTAACGAATTCGTTGCAGCTTAGCCCTGTGTCAGAGAAACATAGAAACATAGAAGATAGGAGCAGGAGTAGGCCATTCGGCCCTTCGAGCCGGCTCCGCCATTCAATGTGATCATGGCTGATCATCCAAATTCAGTACCCTGTCCCTGCCTTTTCCCCATATCCCTTGATCCCTTTAGCCTCAAGAAATATATCCAACTCTTTCTTGAATATATTTAATGAACTAGCCTCCACCGCCCTCTGTGGCAGAGAATTCCACAGGTTCACCACTCTCTGAGTGAAGAAATTCCTCCTCATTTCAGTCCTAAATGGCTTACCCCTTATCCTTAGACTATGACCCCTGGTTCTGGACTCCCCGGCCATCAGAAACATCCTTCCTGCATCTAGTCTGTCCAGACCTGACAGAATTTTATAGGTTTCGATGAGATCCCCTCTCTATCTTCTAGGCTCCAGTGAGTATAAGCCCAATCGACACAATCTCTCCTCATACGTCATTCCTGCCATCCCAGGTATCAGCCTGGTGAATCTTCGCTGCACTCCCTCCATGGCAAGAACGTCCTTCCTCAGGTAAGGTGACCAAAACTGCACACAATACTCAAGGTGCGGTCTCACCAAGGCCCTGTACAACTGCAGCAAGACATCCTTGTTCCTGTACTCGAACCCTCTTGCTACGAAGGCCAACATATCATTTGCCTTCTTAACCGCCTGCTGCACCTGCATGCTTACCTTCAGCGACTGGTGCACAAGGACTCCCAGGTCTCTTTGCACTTCCCCTTCTCCCAATCTATTGCCATTCAAATAATAATCTGCCTTCCTGTTTTTGCCACCAAAGTGGATAACCTCACATTTATCCACATTATAGTGCATTTGCCATGTTTCTGCCCAATCACCCAACCTGTCCAAATCGTACTGGAGTTTCCTGACATCCTCGCAGCTTACCCTCCCGCCCAGCTTTGTGTCGTCTGCAAATTTGGAGATATTACATCCAATTCCCTCATCCAGATCATTAATATATATTGTGAACAGCTGGGGTCCTAGGACCGATCCTTGCGGTACCCCACTAGTCACTGCCTGCCACTCGGAAAACGACCCATTTATTCCAACTCTCTGCCTTCTGTCCGCCAACCAGTTCTCTATCCAAGTCAATACCTTGCCCCCAATCCCATGTGCCTTAATTTTGCACGCTAATCTCTTGTGTGGGACCTTATCGAAAGCCTTCTGAAAGTCCAAATACACCACATCCACTGGTTCTCCCCTATCTATTTTACCAGTTACATCCTCAAAAAATTCCAGTAGATTAGTCAAGCATGATTTACCTTTTGTAAATCCATGTTGACTTTGTCCGATCCTGTCACTGCTTTCCATGTGCTCTGCTATTACATCTTTTATAATAGACTCTAGCATTTTCCCCACTACCGATGTCAGGCTTACCAGTCTATAATTCCCCGCTTTTTCTCTACCACCTTTTTTGAATAGTGGGGTAACATTAGCTACCCTCCAATCCATGGGTACCGTTCCAGAGTCTATCGAGTTCTGGAAGATGACCAGTAATGCATCTACTATCTCTAGGGCCACTTCCTTAAGTACCCTGGGATGTAGACCATCAGGCCCTGGGGATTTATCGGCCTTTAGTCCCATCAATTTTCCTAACACCATTTTCCTACAAATACTGATTTCTTTCAGTTCCTCTCTTTCATCAGACCCTATGTTCCCCGGCATCTCTGGGAGGTTATTTGTGTCCTCCTTTGTGAAGACAGAACCAAAGTATGTATTTTGTTGGTCTGCCATTTCCTTGTTTCCCATTATAAATTACCCTGATTCTGACTGTAAGGGACCTACGCTTGACTTCACTAATCTTTTTCTCTTCACATATCTATAAAAGCTTTTACAGTCGGTTTTTATGTTCCCTGCAAGCTTACTCTCATATTCTATTTTCCCTTTCTTAATTAATCCCTTTGTCCTCCTTTGTTGACTCCTAAACTGCTCCCAATCCTCAGGATTATTGCTTTTTCTAGCCAATTTATATGTCCTCTCCTTGGATCTTATGCTATCCCTAATTTCCCTTGTTAGCCACGGTTGAGTCACCTTTTTTGTTTTATTTTTATGCCAAACTGGGATGAACAAATTCTGTAGCTCATCCATTCGGTCTTTGAATGTTTGCCATTGCCTATCCACCGTCAACCCTTTGAGTGCCATTCCCCACTCAATCCTACCCAACTCGCTCCTCAGACCATCGTAGTTTCCTTTATTTAAATTGAGGACCCTTGTCTCTGAGTCAACTACTTCATTCTCCATCTTAATGAAGAATTCGATCGTATTATGATCGCTCCGACCCAAGGGGCCTCGTACAACCAGATTGCTAATTAATCCTTTCTTGTTACATAATACTCAGTCTAAGATGGCCTGATCTTGGTTGGTTCCTCGACATATTGGTCCAGGAAACCATCCCGTAAACACTGCAGGAATTCCTCCTCCACAGTATTGTTACTAATTTGG
>NC_140988.1:72653629-72706157 GCF_052327205.1 Somniosus microcephalus
TTCCCTCCCACATGGCAGCTGTCCTTCATTCTGCCAGCGCAATTCACACCCCATCTAGAGCCATCCTTTGTTCCTTAACCTGTCCTATTACCACCTCCTCTCGCAATGAATATCTCTTAAAGTCTCTCAATGTCTCTTAATCTCTTCTGCTTTTTATCCTATCACTGAGCTTCCCTTTTGTTCTTTCATCCCCTCCCCCTTTTCCCAGCCCCTAAACCTGCTTTCCGTTTCCTGCTTCTTTCCAGTTCTGACGAAAGTTCATCGACCTGAAACGTTAACTCTGTTTCTCCCTCCACGGATGCTGCCCTGGCCTGCTGAGTTTTTCCAGCGTTTTCTGTTGTTTTTTCAGATTCCAGCATCCACAGTATTTTGCTACAGCATCTCCAGAAGCTTGGGTACAAACTAAAGAGTAGGGTCAACTTGATCCAGAAACTCACCGGATCCACATGGGGAGCAGGCGCTCACACACTCCTGGTGTACTCTACAGCAGAGTACTGCTCCCCGGCATGGTTATCAAGTCCGCATGCCAAATCCGTTGATGTCCAGCTGAATTCTACTATGAGAATTATCACCGGTACACTTTTATCGACACCAACACCTTGGCTGCCCGTGCTTGTAAACATCGCACCACCACACCTACACTACGAATATGCAGTCTCCAGAGAATACAACCGCTACACCAGCAAAGACATGCCGATTCAGGCTGACTTGAACAACCTACCACCAACCCGTCTCAAATCTAAAAGTCCATTTTGGACCATCGCCGAAGTTCTTCAACAATCCCCCCGCAGCCTCGATGACCGATGGCGAAATGCTTGGAAGAACTACAACATACGGAATGGCTTCCTTATAGCGGACCCCACAGTACAACCTGAAGGTTCAAACCTTCCTCGTAAACAGTGGACAACCATCAACTGCCATGGTAGATGTTGCCACCTTCTCCATAGATGGAAGATTAAAGCATCCCCATCATGTGACTGTGGAGCTCCTAATCAGACCCTAGAGCACATCATTGAGCACTGCCCTCAGAGGAAATTTGCAAGCAGCTTACAAGATATCCACGCTGTTACACTAGAAGCTTTGGCCTGGATATCTGACTTAGATATTGACATTTGATTTGTTTTGCGACTACCATACGAATGAAGAAGAAGAGCACCTCTTAAAAGAACCCACACATCTTTCAGCTAAGTTTATATTTCAGCTTTTGGAATTTTAATTTTTTTTTATTGAAGTAGTAGCTTGGTGCAATGGTTTTTAAGTGTGTAGGAATTTGCTGCTGGATGCTTGCAAGGACTCAGATGATAAAGTTAAGCCTCTGAGAAGACAGAAAATGCTGGAAATACTCAGCAGGTCAGGCAAATTCAATGGAGAGAGAAACAGAGTTCACGTCTCAGGTCAAGATGCTGCCTGACATGCTGAGTATTTCCAGCATTTTATGCTTTTATTTCAGATTCATATCTTCCGCTCACAGAGGGTAGAGGAAGACACAGAAAAGGAAGGATGCAGAGGAGAAAGATGCACAAGAGGACGATGCAGAAGAGGAGGAAGCAGACAGAAGGATGCAACCCAGACAGCTGCTTTCTGGCGGATGATCTCAGCCCCAATTCCCCTTTCAACATTAGTCCCACACCTCACCTTCCCTCTGTTACTGACCATCACAGCGTCCTCTTGGCCACAATGCTGAAATAAAAGCCACGACAAAGAAAACTTTCCAATCCAACTTTGTACATCTGTCCATCCAATATGACATCAAGAATTCAACTAATCACCCTTATGCATTCCCTTAGTGACTGTCTTGTGTGTGCCTTTGCCTATCCTACTGATGTCACATAGTGCTACCCCAGTGGCTGCAGCATGGCTGGTGGAAGGCTGCTGACTTTCAGTGGGGGACACTGCAGATGGACTTGCTGGTTGACCGTGAGGAGCAGGTAGCTGGGAGTGTGAAATTCAGCGATTGTGTTTTTTTTTCTTCTTCCTCTTTTTCCTCTCCCTCTTCTTGGTAAACCACTGGTTGGGCAGGCTGCATTGCTTGGGTGGGTGAAATAAGGAAGGCACAAGGGTGGAGTTGTGGAGAGGGGAGGGTGGGAAAGCAAGAGGTGTATGCGAGAAGGAGGATAAAGTATGAGGATACCAACATCTTATACCCTTTCAGCCTCGCCACTGAACAAGGGCTCAGCCATGCCCCTGCCAAAAATGACCAGCACCGTTTCCTCCAAGGGGGTGAGGTGAAGCTAGGAATGGGAGGTGTGCCTCGTGATTGGTAGGAATTGTTGGTAGGTGAGCGTTTGGGGCGGGGCGAGTCGTGCATTGAGAAATATGTGAGGCTAGTGATTCAGTTGGTAGGAGACAGCTTTTGAAGATGCATTCACTGACCTTGACCAGTGGTCTGAGGTCATGAAGCTTCTTTGGGCTCTGGAGCCAGGTGGTGGGGGTGACACTGCTGGCAGTGACGATCTCGGCGGTATAGTCCCACATAATTTTTTCTGGAGGGCCTTCTGGCCCCTGTGGGTTGAGGACCTCTCTTGCAGTGTTGACCCCCTTCCCTGGCTTGCTGAACGTTTGTGTTAGTGCTGAAGCACTTTTCCCATTTTTTTAGTTGCGGAATGCAATTCAGCGCTAAGAGCTGAAGACTGCCATTTGGGAATTTGTTTTAATGTTAATTTGTTTTCAGAAGGTAGTTGAGCTGTAAGGGCAGAAAACTGCATATTTTTAGATCATTTTTATTTTTATCCTTTTAAGAAAACATCAATGCTTTGTGAAATTAGACTCACTTTCAGAGGCTGTTGAATCGTCGCTTCAGGACGCCACATTGGGGCCTGATGCCGCGACCAATGCCACCATGACCGGTAGCATAGTGGGAATGTTAATGGGCTAATAATCCAAAGGTCTGGACTAATGATTCGGAGATGTGAGTTCATATCCCACCAATTAAATTCAGTTAATTAAATAAATCTGAAATAAAAAGCTAGTATCAGTAATGATGATCATGAAATTATCGGATTGTTGTAAAAACCTATCTGGTTCACTAATGTCCTTTAGGGAAGGAAATCTGCCGTCCTTACCTGGTCTAGCCTATATGTGACTCCAGACCCACAGCAATGTGGTTGACTCTTAACTGCTCTCTGAAATGACCTAGCAAGTCACTCAGTTGCAACAAACCGCTACAAGAAACAATAACAAGCCACACAACTAGGGATAGGCAACAAATGCTGGCCTTGCCAGTGACGTCCACATCCCATGAATGAATTAAAAGAAAGGAGGGCGTTACATGGTGAGTTTAGTGCTAATAATCATTAGTCCCCAGCGCCAATGCTTCGGTCCTGCCAGTGCCACCATTTTCGCCGGCCATTAACCCCCAGCCGCGGTCACCGGCAGCTTTTGTGGCAGCCATGAGTTTCTAGGCCACATGTCTCATAAATCTCTGTCAAAGTTACCCAGGGTACAATAGCAGTGCAGGTCCAGGAAACTGGAAACTCCCATGTCGCTGTCTCTCGCTCTGACATATGCAAATTAGGTCAGTCGGGACTTGCCAGGCAGATCATCAGAAGGCTCAAACTTGGGGGAAGCATTTTAAAGGTGCACAATCGGCAGAAAAGAATTTCACCTGAATTTCCTCACTAAAACTATTTTCCGTGCCATTTTTCAATGTTAATGCACTGAGAACCATGAGGAAATTCACTCCGAGTTGAAACCTGATGGAATACCAGGTCGTGGGAGCACCCATAATGACCCTTAATGTGTGTGCCTTGCATTCCCTGAGTTTCAGCAAGTTATCAAACCTTCACTCTGGGGACATGCATCCCTAGAAAGGACAGACACTGAATCCTAATGAAATATCAGGTAGTGAAAGCACCCATAATGACCCTTAATGTGTGTGCCTTGCATTCCCCACACAGGAAGGCATAGTGATCATCACTGGAGACCTAAACTGTGCTCCTACACCCTCACTGGGAAGGCTCCCATCAGGCATAGGGCACTAAGGACAAGCAGCCAGAGGCTATATACTGGCATGGCTTTGGGCAACAGATCCAACTCTAATGCCTCTCAAAGCTGTAAGATTCGCGAAATTTTCATTAAATAATCACGTAGGAAATTAGGGTTAATAAAACAGCTTTATTGACCAAAAGAAGCTTATACAGAGAAACCTTTGATAAAAGGGCACACAAAATGGCCGCCAGACCTCGTGACCAGCTTCTGGGACCATTTGAATTTCTGTTACTGCAAGCCAGACAGGCTTGTGGATTGAGGACATTAAAAGCCCGCGAAAACCAGTTTCGGGAAGCCGAAACTCATAGAACTGAGTATACATATTGATTAGATTATAAGTACAGGACAGATTTGGGTGGCAGGATGAGACCCATCAAGAAATGGGCGGACAATTGAACGAACGCTTAAACCCATTACACTGTACAAAGAGAAGCCGTTTAACAGCCATCCAGGGCAATCTCCAGACTGATCAATATACAAACCAAGTTACGGTAACAAAGCAAAGACATTATCGGCCCAGGAAGGCCAGTTCAGCTATCACCGACTCCCATTATGAAGACAAAACACCCCTGCAGAGAGTTCTGCCCGCCAAAATTATTACAAAGACAGGACTATGATTTGGCGGGAGATAAGAATGTTCCAAAAAGGTATAACTGTGGATTGAGTAAAGTCCATCAGTGACTTCTCCATCGGTACGCTTCGGGACAGTCTCCATCGGAACTAAGCAGCACTTCGGTTCGGACCTTCGGAACAACTTCGGTTCGGAACGTGTTCGGTGTTCGACCAGGCAAGGCCCGGCCACGATGAGAAGACGACGAGAAGAGTTCGGCTTGTAGGCCAGCTCGGCCAGGCAAGGCCCGGCCACGACGGGAAGACGACGAGGGAGGCCCGGGTACTTTTGTCGGGAGATCATCGACGACCCAGGCCGGAGAAGAAGACACTCAGGGCCCAGATACTCCAATTCTGCTCCACCGTTGGAGAAATCAGAAGGGCAATTCTGACTGTATAAAGAGTCATTTCGGAACCAGCGTCCCGCCCCGGGGAAGACCATCGGGAGATCATCGACGACCCAGGCCGGAGAAGAAGACACTCAGGGCTCGGTACTCCAGTTCTTCAACATCACATCGGCGAGCGCTCATCGCAGGAGAACCAAGAGGAAAACAAGCTGCGCCAGAAGCTTCCAAACCCACATGATGACGGAAAGCTGTGTCGAAAGGCTGCAAAGCCGTTTTCGCAATTCTTAAAGTGGTGAGCATGATCCCGAGTCCCTCAAATCGAAACTTAGTTAGGTCTAGGGGAGGGGGTTAAGGGTAATTGTAATGTGTTACCCCTTTTACGATGTGCCGTGTATTCCCCATTTCTATAGAGTTAAGTTTATAGATGTGTGCATGCTTGTAGTTGCTTTAATCTGTGCATATGACATGTATTTTATAATGCTGCGAACTGTTCAATAAAGGCATCCATTTTGTGCTATTCAACCTGGTCTATTGAGTTTTTCTGCACTACAGCTCCCTGCACCTAAGTCCAAGGTCTAGAACCGTAGGGGCGAGTGGGTCGAACCACTCACGGGTAATTATTGCAAGAAGCCTGGCAGGAGACCAGAGCAAGCAAGAGAAACCCCCTACAAAGCCTCTCACCATCTACAAGGCTCAAGTCAGGAGTGTGTTGGAGTACTCATTACTTGTCTGAGTGGATGCATCTGGTGCAATGCTCAAGAAGTTTGATACTGTTAAGGACAGAGTGGTTCACTTGATCTGTGCCCCTGCAACTGGACTCAATATCTACCCCACCAGTGAGTTTTGATTGCAGTATCTACTATCTATAGGATGCACTCCAGCAACTCACCAAGTTTACTTTACCAGCACATTCCAGCCCTGCAACCTCTACCAACAAGAAGGAAGAGAGCTGCAAGATCAATGGAGCACCATTGTTTCCAAGTCACACATTATCCTGACATATATCAGCATTTCTCCATCGCAATGAGTCAATATCCTGAAATTCCTTGCTCAGCACCATTGCAGAAGTACCATCACCACAAGAATTAAAGCAGTTTGAGGAGAAGGCCCACCACTGGCTTCTTGGGGAACTAGGGATGGCAATAAATACACCTTTACCAGCATTGCCCACATCCCAAGAACAACTTTAAAAAAAAACTTTGTTCTGGCTATTAGACCTTGCACATGTATTAATGATGCTTTATTGTCTCAGGCTAAAACTGACTGTTTGCAACCGCGGCATCCTATTGACCTGAGCTGAGCCTCTGACCCAATATCCTCTCCATCACCAAGACTGCCTGCTTCCATCTCTGTAATATCGCTCACCTTTGCCCCTGCCTCAGCCACCTGCTGCTGAAACCCTCATCCATGCTTTTGTGGCCTTGAGACTTGACTGTTCCGCTGCTCTCTTTCTTCCTTTTCTTTTCTCTCCTGACTGGGCTCCCATCTTCCACGCTCCATAAACTTGAGCTCATCCAAAGCTCTGCTGCCCGTATCCTAAATCACACCAAGTCCCGTTCACCCGTCACCCCTGTGCTCTCACACCTACATTGGCTCCCAGTCCCTGAATGCATCAATTTTAAAATTCTCATCCTCATGTTAAAATTTCTCCTTAGCCTTGCCCTTTCTGTAACCTCCTCCAGGCCGACAATCCTCCGAGAATCCTGCGTTCATCCAATTGTTGCATCTTGTGCATCCCCGACTTCCTTCACCCCACCATTGGTGGCCGTGCCTTCAGTTATCTAGGCCTTAAGCTCTGAAATTTCCTCCATAAACCTCTCTGCCTCTTTCTCCTCCTTTAAGACACTCCTTAAAATCTACCTCTTTGACCAAGCTTTTGGTCACCTGACCTACTCTCTTTTTCTTTGGCTCAGTGTCAATTTTTTTGTCTGATTACCCTCCTGTGAATCTCTCTGGGATGATTTACTACATTAAAGATGCTATATAAATACAAGTTATTGTTGTTGTGCAATACTTTTGTTAGTATTAATATACAATTGATCCTGGTGTGTTAATACTTTTATCTTGCTCTTTAAGCAGCAATGAATGGGAAATGGGAAAAATTATTTAGGATTTACTTCAGTTGTGTCTTACATTAGAGTGAGCAAGCAGAGAATGGAGGGTAAGCAAAGCAGGGAAAAGTTTTCACAAGTAGTCAATCAGGTGTCTTTATGGTGATTCCACATTTCAGCAGGAGAAGGCTATTTGCCCCTCCGATCCTGCTCTGCCATTCAATAAGATCATGGCTGATCTTCTACCTCAACTCTACCTTCCCCCATATTCCTTGATTCCCTTACAAAAATCTATCATTGACACAGAGAAACATAGGAACAGGGGTAGGCCATTGAGCCCCTCGAGTCTGTTCTGCCATTCAATGAGATCATGGCTGATTTGCGACCTAACTCCATAGACCTGCCTTTGGCCCATATCCCTTAATACCTTTAGTTAACAAAAAGCTATCAATCTCCGATTTAAAATTTAACAGTTGATCTAGCACAGTTGCCATTTGCGGAACAGAGTTCCAAACTTCTACCACCCTTTGTCTGTAGAAGTGTTTCCTAATTTCACTCCTGAAAGGTCAGGCTCTAATTTTTAGATTTTGCCTCGAATCCCCAACCAGCGGAAATAGTTTCTCTCTATCTACCCTATCTGTTCCCCTTAATATCTTGAAAATGTCAATCAAATCACCCCTTAACCTTTTAAATTCTAGGGAATACAACCCTAATTTGTGTAATCTCTCCTCGTATTTTAACCCTTGGATTCCGGGTATCATTCTGGTAAACCTACGCTGCACTCCCTCCAAGGCCAATATATCCTTCTTAAGGTGTGGTGCCCAGAACTGCTCACAGTACTCCAGGTGTGGTCTAACCAGGGCTTTGTATAGCTGCAGTATAACTTCTACCCCCTTGTATTCTAGTCCTCTAAATATAAAGGCCAGCATTCCATAGGCCTTTTTGATTATTTTCAGTACCTGTTCATGACATTTTAATGATCTATGTGCCTGGACCCCCAAGTCTCTTTGGACCTCCACTGTTTTTAGCTTTTCACCATTTAGAAAATACCCTGTTCTATCCTTTTTAGGTCCAAAGGGGATGACCTCACATTTGCCTAGATTGAAGTCCATTTGCTACAGTTTTGCCCATTCACTTAATATCGACCTCTGTCTTGAATATACTCAACAACTGAGCATCCACAGCCCTCTGGGGTAGAGAATTCCCAAGATTCACAATCTTTTGAGTGAAGAAATTTCTCCTCATCTCAGTCCTAAATGGCCGACCCTTTATTCTGAGACTGTGACCCTAGTTCTAGACTCCCCAGCCAGGGGAAATATCTTCCCAGCTTCTACCCTTTCAAGCTCTGTAAGAATTTTATATGTTTCAATGAGATTATATGTTTCATTCTTCTAAATTCTAGGGAATATAGGCCTAGTCTCCTCAATCTCTCCTCAAAGATAATTTCCCCATCCCAGGAATCAGTCTGGTGAACCTTTGTTACACTCCCTCTGAGGCAAGTATATCTTTCCTTAGGTAAGGAGACCAAATGTGGTCTCACCAAGGCCCTATATAATTGCAGTAAGACTTCTTTACTTTTATACTCCAATCCTTTAGTAATAAAGGCTAACACACCATTTGCTTTCCTAATTGCTTGCTGTACCTGCAAGTTAACTTTCAGTGATTCATGTAAAAGGTCACCTAGGTCTCTCTGAATCCCAATATTTCACAATCTCTCACCATTTAAAAAATATTCTGCTTTTCTATTTTTCCTACCAAAGTGTATAACTTCACACGTCTCCACATTATATTCCATCTGCCATGTTCTTGCCCATTCACCTAACCTGTCTATATCTCTGCAGCCTCTTTGCATCCTCCTCACAACTTACTTTCCCACCGAGCTTTGTAATGTCAACAAACTTGAATACATTAAATTCGGTCCTCTAATCTAAGGCACTGATCCTTGCGGTACCCCACTAGTTACAGCCTGCAAAGCCAAAAATGACCCATTTATTCCTATTTTCTGTTTTCTGTCCATTAACCAATCCTCAATCCATGCTAATATATTACCCCCAATCCCATAAGCCCTAATTTTGTGTAATAACTTCTTGTATGGCACCTTATTGAATGCTTTTTGAAAATCCAAATACAATACACCCCCATTATCTACCCTGCTAGTTACAACCTCAAAAAACTTTGAACAGATTTGTAGAATTGCATTGTAGAATTGGGACTACAGCTAAGTTGCACTATTTCTAACCCATGCTCCCTGTAAATGCAACTCTTTGGGAGCACATGATCACAGAATCACCCCTCATCTATGAATACAGACACATTTGTGTAACATCTGGATACTTTAAAAGAGGAGAAGAAGGATCTACAGTGAATCATCCAAGTAACTAATTGTTTCCTATGAAATGCTCATGACAAATACACCTTGAAGGAATCAATGGTTCAATGATAAAGAGCAATACAGAAGCTTGACTCTTCAGAGACATGGATTACCTGATTCAGTTGACATCTCTACAGAATCTCCAGATTTCACAGCAAATAAAGAATGGATAGCAAATTGGCTAAAAAATTGAAAGCAGAGAGTTGGGGTAAAGGGTATTTATTCAGATTAAAGGAAGGTAGAAAGTGGTGTTCCACAAAGATCAGTGCTGGGACCACTTTTATTCATAATTTACATTAATGATCTGGACTTAGGAACAAGTAACTCAATATCAAAATTTGCAGATGATACTAAACTTGGTGAGCATAGCTAACATTAAGAAAGAATGCAACATAATTCCAGAAGACATTAGAAAACTTGCAGACTGGGCAGTTAAGTGGCAAGTGAACTTTAACATAAGATAAATGTACTTTGGTAGGAAAACAGAAACATCACCTACACCTAAGAAAATAAGAAACTGATTGGGGTAGGAGAGTAAGGAGATCTTGAGATACAGATGAACAAACCATTAAAAGCAGCATCGCAGGTCAGCAAATCAATTAAAAATGCTAACAAAGCACTGGGATTTATTTCAAGGGGTATAAAATTCAAATGTAGTGAAGTTATGTTAAGCTTGAAGGAATCAATGGTTCTGACCCTGGTCAGGCCGCACTTGGAGTACTGCACACAATTCTGGTCTCCATACTATAAAAAGGACCTAAAAGCACTGGGGAAAGTGCCAAAAAGATTTACCAGGGTGGTACCAGAACTGAGAAATTATAGCTATTGGGAAAGATTGAAAAGGCTGGGGCTTTTTTCTTTAGAAAAGAGAAGACTTAGAGGAGACCTAATAGAAGTTTTTAAAATTATGAATGGATTGGACAGGGTGGATAAAGAAAAAGAAAGAAAACAAAGACTTGTGTTTATACAGCGCCTTTCACAACCACCGGACATCCAAAAGCACTTTACAGCCAATGAAGCACTTTTTTTTAAGTGTAGTCCCTGTTGTAATGTAGGAAAGGCGGCAGGCAATTTGCGCTCAGCAAGCTCCCACATACAGCAATCTCGGAGTCCACATCACGGAAGACCTCTCCTGGTCCCTCAATACCTCCTCTCTGGTGAAGAAGGCCCAGCAGCGCCTATATTTCCTAAGGAGGCTGAAGGGATGTAACCTGTCACCCCTGATCTTCTCTAACTTTTACCGCTGCACAATAGAGAGCATCCTGACGAACTGTATCACAGTATGGTATGACAGCTGTAGCTACTATGACCGGAAAGCCCTGCAGCGGGTAGTCAAAACTGCCCAACACATTACCGGCACCCGGCTACCGACCATAGAGCACATATACCAGAAACGCTGTTTACGGAGGTCACGGACCATCATCAAAGACCCTACCCACCCCAGCCACAGTCTGTTCACCCTCCTGCCATCTGGGAGACGCTACAGATGCATTCGCACCCGAACGACCAGATTTAGGAACAGCTTCTTTCCCAGGGCTGTCATCCTACAGGACTCCACAAATAAACTCTAAAGCCTGCACATCTGCCAATGCACTTTATTATGGTTATGTTTATGTTAATGTATTGCAAGCCAAATGTATGTTGAATGTTTAAATGTCTTAATCTAAATGTACACTCTCGGGAGCCGCAAGCCTACATGTCGTTGTACTGCACTTGTGCACTAACAATGACAATAAAGTTGATTATTATTATTATTATTATTATTAATGACCAGATAATCTGTTTTTAGTGCTGTTGATTGAGGGATAAATAATGGCCAGGAAACCAGGGAAAACTCCCCTGCTCTTCGAAATAGTGCCATGGGATCTTTTAGAGAGAGCAGACAGGGCCTCAGTTTAATGTCTCATCTGAAAAACAGCACCTCGGACAGTGCAGCACTCCTTCAGCACTGCACTGGAGCTTCAGCCTAGACTTTTGTGCTCAAGTGTCATGGAGTGGGACTTGAACCCACAACCTTCTGACTCAAAGGTGAGGGTGCTACCAACTGAGCCACTGGCTAAAACTAAGGCCATAAATAGAAGATAGTTACTAATAAATCCAATTGGAAATAAGGAGAAATTCCTTACTCAGAGTGTGGTTAGAATGTGGAACCCGCTATCACAGGAAATGGTTGAGGCAGATAGCTGAGATACTTTCAAAAGGAAACTAGATGAGTACATAAGAGAAAAGGGCCAGTGAGCCTAACATCAGTGGTAGGGAAATTATTGAAAAAAATTCTGAGGGACAGATTTAGGCTCCACTTGGAGAGGCAAGGATTAATCAAGGATAGTTAGCATGGCTTTGTCGGGGGAGATCATGTCTAACCAATTTGATTGAATTTTTCGAGGGGGTTACCAGGTGTGTGGATGAGGGTAGTGCAGTTGATGTAGTCTACATGGACTTCAGTAAGGCTTTTGACAAAGTCCCGCATGGGAGACTGGTCAAGAAGGTAAGAGCCCATGGGATCCAGGGCAATTTGGCACATTGGATCCAAAATTGGCTTCGTGGCAGGAGGCAGAGGGTGATGGTCGAAGGTTGTTTTTGTGACTGGAAGCCTGTGTCCAGTGGTGTACCGCAGGGATCAGTGCTGGGTCCCTTGCTGTTTGTAGTGTACATTAATGATTTAGATATGAGTGTAGGAAGTAAGATCAGTAAGTTCGCAGATGACACGGAAATTGCTGGAGTGGTAAATAGCGAGGAGGGAAGCCTTAGGCTACAGAACGATATAGACAGGTTGGTCAGATGGGTAGAACAGTGGCAAATGGAATTTAACCCTGAAAATAGTGAGGTGATGCATTTTGGGAGGACTAACAAGGCATGGGAATACACAATGAATGGTAGGACCCTAGGAAGGACAGAGGATCAGAGGGGCCTTGGTGTGCATGTACATAGATCCCTGAAGGCAGCAGGATAGGTAGATAAGGTGGTTAAGAAGGCATATGGGATACTTGCCTTCATTAGCCGAGGCATAGAATATAAGAGCAGGGAAGTTATGATAGAGCTGTACAAAACGCTAGTTAGGCCACAGCTGGAATACTGTGTGCAGTTCTGGTCGCCACACTATAGGAAGGATGTGATTGCATTGGAGAGGGTGCAGAGGAGATTCACCAGGATGTTACCTGGGCTGGAGCGTTTCAGCTATGCAGAGAGACTGGACAGGCTGGGGTTGTTTTCCTTAGAGCAGAGAAGGCTGAGGGGGGACCTGATTGAGGTGTACAAAATTGTGAGGGGCATAGATAGTGTAGATAGAAAGGAACTTATCTCCTTAGTAGAGGGGTCAATAACCAGGGGGCATAGTTTCAAGGTAAGAGGCAGGAGGTTTAGACGGGATTTGAGGAAAAACTTTTTCACCCAGAGGGTGGTTGGAATCTGGAACTCACTGCCTGAAAGGGTGGTAGAGGCAGGAACCCTCACAACATTCAAGAAGCATTTAGATGAGCACTTGATATGCCAAAGCATACAAGGCTACGGACCAAGTCCTGGATAATGGGATCAGAATAGATAGGGGTTGATGGCCGGCGCGGACACGTTGAGCCGAAGGGCCTCTTTCTGTGCTGTATAACTCTATGACTCTGTGGGGGAAAAATTCAGTTGTTTGTGCCTCCCGTTAGCACCTTAAGTAGGTGCCAGTTGGGGTGCAAAGCAAGTAGCGCCCGGGCGCGGCGATGTTTGCGCCGCTCGCGAAATTAACTAGACATTTTGCGGCAGCGCTGAGCACTACCACCACGATCTCCTGTGCCGGCAGATCGTGATGTCAGTCGAGTGCGCAACGCCCCGTTAGCGCCCTGGACCGGATATTGAGTGCTGCCCCCTCCCATACTGCCTGCCTCTAGCAACGACAGGTTCAGGGGAGCGTTATGCTGTCAGAAAGGGACTAGGGGAGCCCTATTTAAAGGCGACCGCTTCCTGCCTTTTTTTGTCGGTGACATTTTTGCACCACACATTCTAAGAGAGAGAGAGAGAGACTTCTGGAGAGATTCAATGCTGTGTGAAAGAGTTTTGAATACTGAGCAGCACTTTGCAGGTTTATTTTGATTTACCCTTCCTTGCTTCGCCAGCGCTCTGAGGTAGCGCCTCGCTCCTTGGCCTTTGCGCCATAAGACAGGTGTGAAGCGCCTGATTTAGCGCTCCATTCACCTCCAGGGGCGATAAAAGCCAAGTTTGCTGTCGGAGGCGATAATTAACGCCAGGCGCTAAATTTTGTGCACGGCCGAAAATGGCGCCCCAAACAGGGCGATACTGAATTTCTCCCCCAAGGACTCTAAATATAAGCTGAAAGGCTGAGATGAGGTAGATGGAATGGGAGGAGACTCGTGTTGAGTATAAGCACCAGTTCTGGCTAGTTGGGCCGAATGGCCTGTTTCTGTGCTGTATATTCTATGTAATCCATTCATGAGACAGAAATATAATCGTGCATACCTTTGGCTTGTTAAAAACTATTCCTATGTTTGGTCCATTTTTTGTGTGCCTTCTAGTATGTCCCAGAGCAGTTGGCAGTATAACTGTGACATGTGCCATGCTACCCAATATTGCCTTTGAAAGAGATAAGTGTGAGGTATTACATTTTGGTAAGAAAAATGAGGTCTTATATTACATGGAAAATAAGAATCCAAATGGGATAGTGGAGCAAAGGGATCTGGGAGGGCAAATACACAAATCACTGAAAGTAGCAACGCAGATTAATAAGGCCATAAAAAAGGCAAACCAAGCACTAGGGTTTATTTCTAGAGGGATAGAATTGAAAAGTAGAAAAGTTATGCTAAACTTGCATCAAAGCTTGATTAGATGATACTTGAAGTACTATGTACCGTTCTGGTCACCACATTATAAAAAGGATATAGAGGCACTCGAGAGGGTGCAGAGAAGATTTACAAGGATGATACCAGAAATGCGAGGTTACACCTTTCAGGAAAGGATGAACAGGCTGGGTCTCTTTTCTCTTGAAAAAAGAAGGCCGAGGGGTGACCTAATAAAGGTCTTTAAAATTATGAAAGGTTTTGATAGGGTAGATACAGAGTGAATGTTTCCACTTGTGGGGAAAAGCAAAACTAGAGGCCATCAGTATAAGATAGTCACCAAGAAATCCAATAGAGAATTCAGAAGAAACATCTTTACCCAGAGGGTGGAGAGAATGTGGAACTCGCTACCAGTGAATGGTATAGATGAATTTAAGGGGCGGCTAGATAAGCAGATGAGGGAGAAGGGAATAGAGGGTTATGCTGATAGAGTTAGATGAGGAAGGATGGGAGGAGGCTCGAGTGGAGCATAAACAGTGGCTTGGGCTGGTTGGGCCAAATGGCCAGTTTCTGTGCTGTATATCCTATGTAATTTTATGTAATTCTATGCATATGCATAATTGCTGAAGAGGAGTTGCCAAAAAACAAGGGAAAGGATGAGAAGGGACGTGATCCTTCTACAATACAGCAGCTAGTGCCCAAAGCAGCACAGGTGTGATGGGCAGGCATCATTCATTATTTTTCCCTTGAGCCTTTTTTGCCAACTTTGTATAAGAATTTTAACTGAAATTGCTGAGCAGTTCTCATGGTTTTGTGTTTTTTGAGTAAGATTAAGGGACAATTTTTTTTCTCTTTAGCACTTGGGCATAACACATCACTTGGAAGGAATGCACAAAGGAAAATCTGGTGGAAAGGAATGCAAGCCCATAATGCAGCCTGTCCGATTTTCCATCCATTCATTTAAATGGATTGTAAATCAGGCAGGATACATTATGGGTGTGTGATCCTCCTTACCGGATTTCCTCTTTGCACCCTGCCCTGTCGATGCTTCATGCCCAAGCACTAATGAGGAAAATCTACACCGTGTTTTCTTCATTGTTATGAACCTATTTTCTTAATTAGAAGGAAATTACTGCAATATTTATACTGCTAACCATTTGCTTTTCTTAATATAATATAGTATGTGTGCAATGTTTTTAATATTATGTGTTAATATTCTGACCCTTGGTGCCATGTATAGTAATATGTCATTCTTTCTTATTCGCTAATCCTAAATTACAGCCTGTTGAAAGAAGTAAGTGTAGAAGATTCCTGGGATGCCTCCCGCTTATCATTCTGCTGGTCACCTAATTGCAAGTTGTAGAGTCGGACATACATTTATATACCATCTTTCAAGCCCTCAGACAGCCAACTACTTTTGAAGTGTAGCCACTATTGTTCCTGTAGAAAAACATGGTGTACAATTTGCACACAGCAAGGCCTCTCAAACAGCAAACATGATAACTGGATGATTTATCTGTTTGTTTGGTGTTATTTGAGGGTAACTATTTGCCAGGACACGATGATGAGATCTTTTACATCCACATGACAGGGCCTCAGTTATTAAACTGTTGTCCAAAAATTGGCTCCTCCAACAATGCAGCACTCCCACAGTGTTGCATTGAAGTGTCAGCCTAGAGTAGGTACAAGGGGGCATGAATCCATAACCTTCTGACTCAGAGGTAAGAGAACTACGAACTGAGCTTAACTAACACCACAGTGCTGTTCTATTGCATTTATGGGGGTCTGCATGGCTTTGGGCTGCTTCTCCTATCAGTTATTTCCTAGAGACTGGCAATAACTTGAGAACCATCCACCTGTTCTTATGTTCTGCATATAAGCCATTACTGGAGGCTATGTAATGACTGTGGCCACCGATCTCTGTAGTTAGAAAAAATTAAATGTCAAAATTGACATTCATTGCAACTTGGACTGACAAACTCAATGCCTCAACATCATCAGTGGGAAGATTTCTGAGAGATGCTCCAACTGTGCTTGCCATCTGAAAACCTGCAGTAGCGTTTTCACATGCAACTGATGCAGTATGCTGCTGAATGGCAGACTATAGAGCAAAAGAATCTCTGCTTCATAAAATTGCCAAATTGGGTGGTAGAATCCACAAATCTACCCAAGCTAGCTTGTCCAATGAAGCAAAATAATTGCACCCCAGTTGATACTTACCATGCTGGACTTCTGCTAAGCAATAGCCAAACTTTCTCCACCCCTCAACTCTGTCTCTTCCTCACCTATGATCAGTGACTCACCCTGTTCCCGTTTCAAATTCAGAAATATGCTTCACATTGTGTGCATCTGGGCTAGTGCCTGCTGTAAGTGATGCAGAGTGCTGAGGGGAATTTGATGGTACTACAGTATCGGGTTCCTGATCCTCAGGTTTTATTCCTTCTGTGAAAAAATGAACAAGTAACAGGATACGTACATGGGTAATATCTATATATATAAATCGGTACTTCTGTCATTCTGTCTTTCTGTCTATCTGTCTATCTGTCTATCTGTCTGTCATCGCGTGTGCGTTGCGGGTATGCACTCGAAAGTTACAGGGCGTACCTACGCGTGCGTTACTTCCAAAGAAAGCTTACGCTTCCGAGACGGTTTTAAGCGTATTTACGTTTCGGCCGGGCTAAAATTGCGCCCGCGGTATCCCAAAAACCTTCAACATTCCGCTCATTAGCATCTCATTATCCGCTCATTAGCGACAGAGTGACCTCGAGCTCGACCAATCGTACGCCGGGTTGCTGGCGTGTGCCACCGGGCCAATCGGTGCACGTGTGGCCGGGCTTTATCGTTCTGAACCGAGGTGAGTTGCCGCCATCTTGATTCCAAACTTTTCCTTTCTTTTTCCCGCTTTCTGCGTCTTAAAAAAAAACGTTGCTTTTAAAACACATATTGTTTTTTAAAAAAATGATTTAGAAAGTAATTAACTTATCTAATCTCATTAATTTTCCTACCTTTCCCCGTTTTTCCAGGTAGGCCTAGAAGCCTCGGCGTCTCCTCTGCAACCACGCCCGAGCTAGG
Source organism: Somniosus microcephalus (assembly GCF_052327205.1). Lineage (NCBI taxonomy): Eukaryota > Metazoa > Chordata > Chondrichthyes > Squaliformes > Somniosidae > Somniosus > Somniosus microcephalus. The sequence continues at coordinate 72,670,842 of NC_140988.1, forward strand.
CACCTCCCGGCCCCACTCGAAGGCTGGAGGGCCGAGCCTCAGCCCAGCGCCGCTAGGGTGCGCGCGCAGCAGGAGCTGAGACGTCTCTCTCTGCCGGGGCTTGCTGAGCGTCCAGCGTTACCCTGGCAACGGGCGCAATCGGAGGTCTTCACCTCGGGGGGAGGGGGGGGGGGCCGCGACCCTCGGGGGCCGCGACCCTCGGGGGGGGGGCCGCGCGCGCAGCAGGAGCAGCTGAGACGCGGCGTCTCTCTCTCTGGCTTGGTTAGCGTCACGGTTGCCCTGGCAACCGGGCCCGCCGGCCGAGAGAGACGCCGCGTCTCAGCTCCTGCTGCGCGCGCAATCGGCGGTCTTCACCTCCGGGGGGGGGGGGGCGCGACCCTCGGGGGTCGCGACCCTCGGGGGGGGCGCCCGCCGCCCTCCCTCCCCTCCCTCCCCCCCGCCCTCCATCCCCCCTCCCCTCCCCCGCCCTTCCCCCCGCCCTCCCTTCCCCCCTCCCTCCCTTCCTCCCCCCGCCCTCCCTCCCCCTCCTCCCTCCCTTCCCCGCCCTCCCTTCCCCTCCCTCCCCTCCCCCCGCCCTCCCTTCCCCTCCCCTGCCCTCCCTTCCCCCCTCCCTCCCTTCCTTCCCCCCTCCCCTCCCCCCGCCCTCCCTTCCCCGCCCTCCCCCTCCCTCCCTTCCCCGCCCTCCCCCTCCCCTCCCCCCCGCCCTCCCTTCCCCCTCCCCTCCCCTCCCTCTCTTCCCCCCACCCCTCCCCTCCCTCTCTTCCCCCCAGTCGCTCTCTCTCTTCCCCCCAGTCGCTCTCTCTCTTCCCCCCAGTCGCTCTCTCTCTCTCTCTTCCAACAACAACATGCCCTCGAAAAAGCCTCGGCACCGCCGGGCACTTCAGCTAGTTAAACATATTGGGGGAGAATTTCTGTAGGGTTCTCGCGGTCTTCTGCTGGAACTTCATTTGCACCTAGTTACACCATTTCTTCAGGGGTTACACCAAAGTTACAGTGGGAGATCGCGACAACCCCAATGGAAATTCCAGGCAATTGTTATTGCAGAAACAGCACATCTTGTGTTTCATGGCAGTGTACAAAAGCACAAACACAACTTTGCGTCTGATGAAAGTAAAAATCTGCAGGGAATATATGCAATTATCACTGTCGAAACTGAAATGCTTTGTTGTCTCTACAAACTTCAGCATCCTCCAGGCACTCTGTGGTCTCCCAACATCTATTCTACACAATTAGTTATTTGTACTGAGTAGGGGTTTCATTTGCCGCACACCACCACCAGTTCCATTAAGATGATGCCTGCTGGATGCTGATTTCTTTATAAAGAAAAGAACAGAATATATTGTTAAGATATAATGTTGTTGAGGGAAGCCAAGACTACACAGCAGTCTATGTATTATTTGTAGAACACCAAATACTTTGATAGCTGCAGTTGCCAAAGCAGGTTGAATACATTTGTTTCGTTCGTTTTAACTGCATGATGGTTAGTGAATAGCCTTTTTCAGCTGCTAATGAGCATGTTTGCCTTTTTGTAGCCTTTTATTCATTCTTGGAATGTGGGCGTCGTTAGCAACGCCAGCATTTATTGCACATCCATAATTTATGTGCTGACAGATGGATCAATGTACCAAGCTTTACTTAAGGCGTTTATGTGCCTATTAAGAGGCTCATAGGTGATTCTGCAGAATTATGATTGGTTCTTCAGTTGTGTGCCAGTGGTAATGCAACTGAGCTGCAAGAATGTGCTAGGGGAACAAATGTCTGAAATTGCACAGCGGGTGAGGAGTCTGACCCGCTGGCAGTGCATATTAGGAAATCATGGGCACACTGCCCACAATTTTACATCCATACGTTTTTAATGATTGCAAACACATGGGCACCATGCCCAAGATTTCCCAGCATATGTGGCTGGTGGGCAAGATTGCCTGCTGGCACCTCAAACGTAAACAAGCTGTATGTTCCGCAAGTGTGGTAATAAAAAAAGAAAATATTATTAGCCCTGAATTTTTATTGGGGTTCTCCTGATATCCTATTGTAATTTAGGCAGGAGATCAGGAGAACGGCCAGAGAAATGCTGTAAACGATCATTCTTAGCTATTTATACCTTGTCTCTGGGGGTTCCACTGACCTCCTGCCTAAGTTACAGCAGGAGATCGGGAGATTCAAGACCATTATGTATTATCTGATATTACGGAGCAAAATACTTTATTTAGATATTACTAAGTAAAATTACTTGATGGTTGAATAAATATTGGGATTTATGTTACATAGAATTACATAGAGTCTACGGTACAGAAACAGGCCATTCAGCCAAACTGGTCCATGTTGGTGTTTATGCTCCATACGAGTCTCCTCTCATCCCTTTTCATCCTGAACCTCTCTCGAACCCTCCACCGTCTGTATACTATCGGACTGCTTGTCCGACATCCAGCACTGGATGAATTGAAATTTCCTCCAATTAAATATCAGGAAGGCCGAAGCCATTGGGGGCTAAATTCGGTTGATTTGTGCCTCCCGTTAGGGGCGCAAATCAACTAACGCCTGGGCACTGCACGGCACCACTAATGCCTCCCGCAAAATTCAGTGGCAGGTTAGCGGCGGTGCTAGCGGTTAGCAGCAGAGAGCAGCGAGGAGGAGCCCGGCTTAAAAACCGGCGGCAGTTGCGAGGCCCGACCACTCGGAGCAGCAGAGAGCAGCGAGGAGGAGCCCGGCTTAAAAACCGGCGGCAGTTGCGAGGCCCGACCACTCGGAGCAGCAGAGAGCAGCGAGGGGGAGCCCGGCTTAAAAACCGGCGGCAGTTGCGAGGCCCGACCACTCGGAGCAGCAGAGAGCAGCGAGGAGGAGCCCGGCTTAAAAACCGGCGGCAGTTGCGAGGCCCGACCACTCGGAGCAGCAGAGAGCAGCGAGGAGGAGCCCGGCTTAAAAACCGGCGGCAGTTGCGAGGCCCGACCACTCGGAGCAGCAGAGAGCAGCGAGGAGGAGCCCGGCTTAAAAACCGGCGGCAGTTGCGAGGCCCGACCACTCGGAGCAGCAGAGAGCAGCGAGGAGGAGCCCGGCTTAAAAACCGGCGGCAGTTGCGAGGCCCGACCACTCGGAGCAGCAGAGAGCAGCGAGGAGGAGCCCGGCTTAAAAACCGGCGGCAGTTGCGAGGCCCGACCACTCGGAGCAGCAGAGAGCAGCGAGGAGGAGCCCGGCTTAAAAACCGGCGGCAGTTGCGAGGCCCGACCACTCGGAGCAGCAGAGAGCAGCGAGGAGGAGCCCGGCTTAAAAACCGGCGGCAGTTGCGAGCCCCGACCACTCGGAGCAGCAGAGAGCAGCGAGGAGGAGCCCGGCTTAAAAACCGGCGGCAGTTGCGAGGCCCGACCACTCGGAGCAGCAGAGAGCAGCGAGGAGGAGCCCGGCTTAAAAACCGGCGGCAGTTGCGAGGCCCGACCACTCGGAGCAGCAGAGAGCAGCGAGGAGGAGCCCGGCTTAAAAACCGGCGGCAGTTGCGAGGCGTACCAAATCAACAGCAGAGGAGAGGGGTAAATAGTAATCAGTGTGTGACGTCACCAGGGAGCAGCTGGTGCAGTCAGGAGAGCAGGAGGCCAGTAACTCTTATATAGGTGGAGCTGTTGCTAAACCCGAAACACTACAGTGTAGTGTCTCCCACCCTTCCACCTCCTCTAACCTTTTAGGGGTTAGGGGAAGTTGAAAAGGTAGGTTCAATTTATTTTATTTCAGGAGCCTAACCTAGGTGGAAAAGGTTCCAGGACAGGAGGCGGCAGTGAAAATACAACACCAGAAAACAGGTAGGTGACTGGTTGGTGAGTACTTTCACAAACTTATTCTAAGTAGAATTCAATAATTAAGCTAAATCGTAGTAAATAAAAAGGTATTGTAAGGGTTAAGTCATGGAAGGGCAGCTCAGACCCGTGTCATGCTCCTCCTGTGCCATGTGGGAAATCAGGGACACTGTCCCTGACAACTATGTGTGCAGGACGTGTGTCCAGCTGCAGCTCCTAGCGGACCGCATGGCGGCGCTGGAGCTGCGAATGGACTCACTCTGGAGCATACGCGATGCTGAGGATGTTGTGGATAGCACATTCAGTGAGTTGGTCACACCGCAGGTAAAGGCTAGCTCAGACAGTAAATGGGTGACCAAAAGGCAGGGTAAAGGCAGGAAGGTAGTGCAGGAGTCACCTGCGGTAATCTCCCTCCAAAACAGGTTTACCGTTTTGGGTACTGTTGGGGGAGATGACTTATCAGGGGAAGGCACCAGCAGCCAGGTTCAGGGCACCATGACTGGCTCTGCTGCACAGAAGGGCGGGAAAAAGAGGGATAGGGCTATAGTGATAGGGGATTCAATTGTAAGGGGGATAGATAGGAGTTTCTGTGGCCGAGACCGAGACTCCAAGATGGTATGTTGCCTCCCTGGTGCAAGGGTCAAGGATGTCTCGGAGCGGGTGCAGAGCATTCTGAAGGGGGAGGGGGATCAGCCAGTTGTCGTGGTACATGTAGGTACCAATGATGTAGGTAAAAAGAGGGAGGAGGTCCTACAAGCTGAATTTAGGGAGTTAGGAGCTAAATTGAAAAGTAGGACCTCAAAGGTAGTAATCTCTGGATTGCTACCAGTGCCACGAGCTAATAAGTTTAGAGAGAGTAAGATAGATAAGCTAAATACGTGGCTTGAGCAGTGGTGCAAGGGAGAGGGATTTAAATTCTTGAGGCATTGGAACCAGTTCTTGGGGAGGAGTGACCTGTACCAAGGGGACGGTCTACACCTGAACTGTGAGGGAGCCGATGTCCTCGGGGTAATATTTTCTAGGGCGGTTCGGGAGGATTTAAACTAATTTGGCAGGGGGATGGGAACCTAGGTAGTGGAAAAGAGGGAAGTCATATGAAGTCAGAAATAGATGGTAGAAAGGTGAGAAGCAATAAGCAAAGGAGAGAAACACAAAGGGCCAAACTAATTCATAATGAGAGTGTGAAAAAAGCAAGCCTGAAGGCTTTGTATCTTAATGCTAGAAGCATTAGGAACAAGGTGGATGAATTAGTTGTGGAAATAGAGGTAAACAAGTATGATTTGATTGGGATTACAGAAACGTGGCTGCAGGGTGGGCAAGGCTGGGAACTTAACATCCAGGGATATACAATATTTAGGAAGGATCGGCAAAAAGGTAGGGGAGGTGGGGTAGCATTGCTGGTAAAGGAGGGGATTAATGCAATGGAAAGGAAGGATATTAACTCGGATGAAACGGAATCTGTATGGGTAGAAATGAGAAATAGCAAGGGGAGGAAAACGTTAGTGGGTGTGATATATAGGCCTCCAAATAGTAATATGGAGGTGAGGGAAGGCATAAAAAGGGAAATTAGAGAAGCGTGCGATAAGAGCACAGCTGTCATCATGGGTGACTTTAATTTACATATTGATTGGACTACCCAAATTAGTAAAAATTCTGAGGAGGAGGAATTCCTGGAATGTTTTCGGGACGGTTATCTGGACCAATATGTCGAGGAGCCGACTCGAGATCAGGCCATTTTAGACTGGGTATTGTGCAATGAGAAGGGACTTATCAGCAATCTTCTTGTACGAGGCCCCTTGGGTCAGAGCGATCATAATATGATCGAGCTCTCAGTCGAGATGGAGAGTGAGGAAATTGAATCAGAGACTAAGGTCCAGAACTTAAATAAAGGGAATTACGAGGGTATGAGACGGGAATTGGGTAAGATTGATTGGGTGGTGTTTCTGGGGGGATTGACAGTGGAGAGACAATGGCAAGCATTCAAAGATAGAATGGAAGAATTCCAGAACATGTTTATACCGGTTTGGCATAAAAATAAACCTAAAAAGGTGACTCAACCGTGGATAACGAGGGAAATTAGGGACAGCATAAAATCAAAAAAAAGGGCATATCAACTGGCAAAAAAAAGCACCAGACCGGAAGATTGGGGGCAGTACAGGATACAGCAAAAGAGGACAAAGGGATTAATCAGGAAGGGGAAAATAGAATACGAAAGTAAACTTGCAGCAAACATAAAGACAGACTGCAAAAGCTTTTATCAGTATATCAGGAGGAAAAGACTGGTAAAATCCCAAGTCGGTCCCTTGCAGTCCGATTCGGGAGAATATATAATGGAGAATAAGGAAATGGCAGACCAATTAAACTCATACTTTGGTTCTGTATTCACAAAGGAGGACACAAATAACCTCCCAGGAATATTGGCAAACATAGGGACTAATGAGAGGGAGGAGCTGACAGAAATTAGTATCTCTAGGGATATGGTGTTGGGTAAGTTGAGGGGACTGAAGGCTGACAAATCCCCGGGGCCTGATAAACTACATCCTAGGGTACTTAAGGAGGTGGCCCTGGAGATAGCAGATGCTCTAAGGATCATCTTCCGGAACTCCATTGACTCGGGAACAGTACCCGTGGATTGGAGGGTAGCTAATGTTACCCCAATATTTAAAAAGGGGGGTAGAGAGAAAGCAGGGAATTATAGACCAGTAAGCCTTACATCGGTTGTGGGCAAAATGCTAGAGTCCATTATTAAGGATAAAATAGCGGAGCACTTGACAAATGGGGAAAGGATCGGACAGAGTCAACATGGATTTACAAAGGGTAAATCGTGTTTGACTAATCTGCTGGAATTTTTTGAGGAAGTAACTGGTAAAATAGATGGGGGAGAGCCAGTGGATGTGGTGTACCTTGACTTCCAGAAAGCCTTCGATAAGGTTCCACACAAAAGATTATCATGCAAAATTAAGGCTCATGGAATTGGGGGCAAAGTATTAACGTGGATAGAGAACTGGCTGGCGGATAGAAAACAGAGAGTTGGAATAAACGGCTCGTTTTCGGAGTGGCAGGCAGTGACCAGCGGGGTGCCGCAAGGATCTGTCCTGGGACCCCAGCTGTTCACAATATATATAAATGATCTGGATCAGGGAATTGGATGCAATATTTCCAAATTCGCTGACGACACTAAACTAGGAGGAGGGGTGGGCTCTGATGAGGATGTCAGGAGGCTACAGTGCGATTTGGACAGGTTGGGGGAATGGGCGGATACGTGGCAGATGCACTATAATGTGGATAAATGCGAGGTTATCCACTTTGGGGGTAAAAACAGGAGGGTAGATTATTATCTAAATGGCAATAGATTGGGAGATGGGGAAGTGCAGAGGGACCTGGGTGTTCTTGTGCACCAGTCACTGAAGGAGAGCATGCAGGTGCAACAGGCGATTAAGAAGGCAAATGGTATGTTGGCCTTCATATCAAGGGGGTTCGAGTATAGGAATAGGGATACCTTACTACAGCTGTACAAGGTGCTGGTGAGACCGCATCTGGAGTATTGTGTACAGTTTTGGTCGCCCCATCTGCGGAAGGATGTTCTTGCCATGGAAAGAGTGCAACGGCGATTCACCAGGCTGATACCTGGAATGGCGGGAATGACCTACGAAGAGAGATTAAATAGTTTGGGCTTGTACTCACTGGAGTTTAGAAGATTGAGAGGGGATCTCATCAAAACATATAAAATTATGGCAGGCCTGGACAGGCTGAATTCAGAGAGAATGTTTCCAATGGCCGGGGAGCACAGAACCAGGGGCCACAGTCTAAAAATAGCGGGCAAATCATTTAAAACAGAGATGAGGAAGAATTTCTTCACTCAAAGAGTGGTGAGCCTGTGGAATTCCCTGCCACAGAGGGCTGTGAAGGCTAATTCAATAAATATTTTCAAGAGAGAATTGGATATATTTCTGAAGGCTAAGGGGATTAAGGGTTACGGAGAAAAGGCGGGGACGGGGTACTGAACTGGTAAGATCAGCTATGATCTCAGACGAAGATCAGCCATGATCTCATTGAATGGCGGAGCAGGCTCGAAGGGCCGAATGGCCTACTCCTGTTCCTATCTCTATGTTTCTATGTCATGCGCAGCGCACCGCTCGCGCCCCGGCTATAATATTGGGTGGCGCCCTCCAACTTACCGCCGGACGCTATGTCCGCCGGGGTCAGGGGGGGGCCTACCTGTGGTCGGGGCGGCGCAAGTTAAAGGGGAGGTGGCGGGCAGCCATTTTTGTTGCTGGCCGCCTGCCAGCACCTGCCTCCATTGCTGTCCCCGGCCCCCGTGTAGCACCCCCCCACCCCGCGGGGTGCCGGCTGCTGTCCGTGAGCCTGGCACTCTTCTTAAGTGCCGGGCTCATTTGCCGGTACTCCCGATCCCTGGTGGCTCAGCTGGGCGCCGGGACGCGCTGCACCAGGCCCCTCCCCTTTAATAAGGGGAGAAAGGCCTGCAGTACCGCAGCGTGATGTTGGCTCGCAGCACCCCAAGAGGGACGCAGGGCGCTTCTAGTAGCGCCCCCACTCCCTCTCGGGGCGTTACCTGGGAAAATCGGCCGCGAGGGCACTAACTTTTTCGGGTCGCTAAAATTAGCGCACTCCAATTTTGACCCCATTGTCTTCAGTTCACACCACAAACTCCGTTCCCTTTCCAATGATTCGATCTCTCTCCCAGGCAACAGTCTAAGGATGACCAAGTCTATTCACAACCTTGGTGTCATATCTGAGCACGAATTGAGCTTACAACCTCATATCCATTCTATTGCTAAGACCACCCATTTCTACCTTCGTAATAGCGCCTGTCTCCGCCCCTACCTCAGCTTATCTGCTGCCGAAACCCTCATCCATGCCTTTATCACCTCTAGGCTTGACTATTCCAATGCACATCTGGACAGCCTCCTGAGTTCTACCCTCCGCAAACTTGAGGTTATCCAAAAGTCTGCCGCCCATGTGCTAACTCGCATCAAGTCCCGCTCACCTATCTCCCCTGTGCTTGCTGATCTACATTGGCTCCCAATTAAGTAATGCCTTGATTTTAAAATTCTCATCCTTGTTTTCAAATCCCTCCATAGCTTTGCCCCTCCCTATCTCTTTAATCTCTGCCAGGCCTATAATCCCCCAAGACCTCTGCGCTCTGCCTATTCAGACCTTTTGAACATCCCCAATTTTAATTGCTCCACCATTGGCGGTCGTGCCTTCACCTGCCTAGCTCCTAAGCTCTGGATTTCCCTCCCTAAATCTCTCCACCTCTCCAGTTCTCTTTCCTCCTTTCACATGCTCCTTAAAACCTACCTCTTTGACCAGGCTTTTGGTCATCTGCCCTAACATCTCCTTACATGGTTTGGTGTCAAATTTTGTTTTTTTATTGATAACACTCCTGTGGAGCACCATGGGATGTTTCATTACATTAAAAGCACTATATAAATATAAGTTGTTGTTGTTAAATCTATCAGCATAACCTTCTATTCTTTTCTTCCTCATGTGTTTATCTAGCTTTCTCTTAAATGCATCTATGCTTTTCACCTCAATTACTCCTTGTGGCAGTGAGTTCCACATTCTAACCACTCTCTGGGTAAAGAAGCTCCTCCTGAATTCCCTATTGGATTTATTACTGACTCTTATATTTACGGCACCTACTTGGACTCCCCCACAAGTGGAAACATTTTCTCTACGTCTGCCATATCAACCCCTTTAATAATCTTAAAGACCTTTCAGGTCACCCCTCAGCCTTCTCTTTTCTAGATATAGGGGGGATTTTAACAGAGTTGGTTTCGGGTGGGCATCGCAATCATCAATTCCTCACATCCCCCACCCCCCCTCACCCCCCACCACCCCCCCACACCCGGCACAGGCTAATTTAATTCCCAGGCTTCATTTACATCCCAACGACCAGCTATCTGCCTGAAATGAGCAGAAAGAGGTAGCTGGCCAGCGGTTAAAATCATGCATTCTTCCGGCTGGGAGGCAAGTGGTGGGGATTGAGTTCCAGCAGGCTCTCACAGGTGGGAAGCTGAGGCCGAACCCGGGCAGCAGTGGCCGAGACTTTCCTTGTGGCGCATGGGGGAGCACTCTAGTTCCTTTTAGCCCCACAAAAGGAAAGTTTGCCACTTACCTATTGCGGCCTCTTGAGCCTTCAGAGCAGCTTTCACTGAGTGGGACGGGCTTCCAGTTCAAAGGCTTCGAGGTTCTATTGATGTAACAAGACCCCAATTTGCACATATGTGAGGCTCCAGCCAGAGTTAGGCAATCGCCTCATTTGCTGCCGGAAACAGTGGAGTTCAAATCCCTGTGGAGCGGGAATGGAGCGGCTAATTGACCCGCTGCTTTTTAACTGCCTCCCCTGCCTGGTTTCCACCGGGTAGGGAGTTTAAAGTCTCTCCTTAAACTTTTATGATACATAAGCAAACCTTGAAATAAAACCGAGCTGACACTGTGTGGGTGCTTATACAAATATTCAGCTTGTAGACATTGCAAGACTTTTAAATAGAGGTGATGCATATGCTCCACTGGTGGCTCAAGCCTTGTTTTATGTTAGCCCAGTTTAATTTCAGTTTGGGTAATTATTCTGTAGAAGTGACCATTTGTCACACGCCAACGAATTCAGATGCAAATGCAAAGAATGATAAATTAAATCAGCAGACTCCAGCAGTACTGAACTTATTAGCTCCCTGACATTTTATGATTTAAGAATATAGTTGTCCAAAGAACTACAATGTGGAAATGTGACAAATCATAAAGTAATAGGAGCCTACTCTATTTCTTTGATGGGATAAAATGGTTTAAATTCTGGTTCACTGATTGAAGAATGTGAATGAAGGCACATTAGGCTGCTGCATCTGAGTACAGGTATTCCTGTGATGGTTTAAGCACAATGCAACCTATACTTAGACACCATGCTTCAATACTTTTACCTCTTGGTAATGCATGAGATATTGCAAAGCTCCACATACATTCATGCAGCGTTGCCAGTCTGAAGAAAAGTCAGTTTTCAAAGATAACATTTAGATGCCCTTTGAATCAATGAAAGTTGGTGAGTATATTCAAGCTGATAACTCTGCCTTTCAATTCCAGCTGGAAAGCATTTCCAGATTTAGAAACAAATGCAAATCAAGCAGCCTCCGGCAACTTTTGGGGGGAAAAATTGAACAAGAATGTAAAATTTTAGAATGTGCAATAATATTTTCAGTTCTAACTTCTATTGGTCATTGGCAAAATTAATTATGTGAACCAATTTCATAACTATTTAAAACAATCCGTTGTTAAGTGGAGTTAATTCTAAGAGTACAACATTTAACAAAGGCTGTTTTGGCGATAGGGGACTATTTCAGCTTTTCTCTTGCCTGAACACAGATGTGCAAATGCCTCAGCCGTACCTTCTAATTAAGTGATCAGAATCATATTTCACTTTGACAGAAATAGCACACAGAGCAGCGATGCTATTAGCAACCATCGTATCAGAGCATCTTCAAAAGCACAAGAGAACATTCCCTTGCTGCTAGAGCTAAAACCCCATTGGTCGCAAATTCAGAATGGTTTGTCAGAAAATTACATTTTCACCTCTGCTGCAAAATGCCATCCTTTTATTTGAAAATATTTTTTGATAGCTTTAAAATAAAATATACACATTTATGTATCATTCAGTGTCTTTATTTTATGTATATTTTTAAAAAATTGAAGATATTGGCTGGGTTTGCATAAATGATGCTGAAGCATGTATCTTAAGTGCAGTTACCTCTTCGTTAGCCAGTGTCAGGTCTGTGTGCCAAACGTTGAACTGTAAAGACCAAATTCCCCACTCCTGCGTTTCCAGTGATGATCTGTGCTTGAAAGCAGCATGGGTAGGAGACAGCATTGTAGCACTAATTCTCTGACCCATTCTTTGTTCAAGCACAGTTCCCTGCTGAAAGTATGAATTGTGGAATTTGCCCTTGATAATCAGCAATCACATAGGTTGTAAGAAATGAATCTTCAAAATGTACCTTTTAATTTCAAAGTTTGTAACTTAATTCTGGTGGTGTGTGGTTTAATCTGTAACTTACCTTCTGTGGTACAAAATGTATTGTTATTTTACCAAAATATTTGCCAGCATGCACCTGAACAGTTGAGTTAACCATTGCCACATGTAGAGGTACACTGAGATTCATGGGATGTGGGCGTCGCTGGCAAGGCCAGCATTTATTGCCCATCCCTAATTGCCCTTGAGAAGGTTATGGTGAGCTGCCTTCTTGAACCGCTGCAGAAGGTTCACCCATAATTCTGTTAGGGAGGGAGTTCAAAGATTTGGACCCAGCAACGATATACTTCCAAGTCAGGATGGTGTGTAACTTGGAGGTGGTGGTGCCAATCAAGCAGACTGTTTTGTCCTAGATGGTGCGTGCTTCTTGAGAGTTGTTGGAGCTGCACTCATCTAGGCAAGTGGAGAGTATTCCATTATGGAACTGTTCTGAATCTATCCTAGCACGGTGGTAGTGCCAAACAACACAATGGAGGGTGTCCTCAGTGTGAAGATGGGACCTCGTCTCCACTGCTACCAATATTGTCATGGGCGACGGGTAGATTGGTGAGGATGAGGTCAAGTAGGTTTTTCCATCATGTTGGTTCGCTCACCACCTGTTGCAGGCCCAGACTCGCAGCTATATCCTTCAGGACTCGGTCAGTAGTGGTGATGGACATTGCAGTCCCTCACCCAGAGTGTATTCTGTGCCCTTGCTACTCTCAGTGCTTCTTCCAAGTGGTGTTCAACATGGAGGAGTACTGATTCATCAGCTGAGGGAGGGCAGTAGGTGTTAATCAGCTGGAGGTTTCCTTGCCCATGCTTGACCTGAAGCCATGAGACTTCATGGGGTCCGGAGTCAAAGTTGAGGACTCCCAGGGCCACTCCTTCCCAAGTGTATACCACTGTGTCGGAACCCCTGGTGGGTCTATCCTGCCAGGACATGGTGGAGGAGTTTGATTCTGAAAGGTACGATTCTGTGAGTATGACTATGTCAGGCTATTGCTTGACTAGTCTGTGGGACAGCTCACCCAATTTTGGCACAAGTCCACAGATGTTGGTGAGGAGGACTTTACAGGGTTGACTGGGCTGGGTGGTGTAATTTATGTACCTGTAAGGGGGGGAACTACTTTCTACAGCTCATGTATACTGTAGCACCGGCAGTGACCATACCTGTATATAACACTGAGTAGTAATCTGTTGTTTCAGTTGCAGCTTGAACCACGTTGAGTAAACACCTGTTGAATCGTTCCCTGCAGTCTGTTGTCTGATTATTGAAGGACACAACATTAAGATACACGGACCTAACATTGGCGATGAGGCAGATTTGAACCTACCTGCATCACTGCATCACCTCCCAGGGATTCGCTCCTGGAGAACAGTGGAAGAAGGTCGAGTCCAGAAGCACGGGCGTCGACCACGGGCAACCGCCCAGTCATCCAGCGGAGATTTGAGCATCGCAGGGGAGGCTGTCAACAGCCAAGCTTGGCTTTCCAGTCATGGTGGTCCAGCAAAACGGGCTGGCAACAGGTACTGCGCAGACCCTTCCCGGACAGCGGCGGGCTAGAGCACCACCGAGCGGCACAGAAAAAGGCCGAGCAGCGTCGACGGGGGAGAGAGAGAGGGCAGAGCGCACAGGGCACAGCCGGTGTTCAGGACCGAGCGGCGTCAACGGGGAGAGAGATGAGAGAGAGCAGAGCGCAGCCGGTGTTCAAGGGCCGAGCAGCGTCAACGGGGGAGAGAGGCGCGCAGGAAAACATGAGGCGCTGCCATTGCCACGAGGACTGCAGAGAGCGGCGTTGGCAGCAGCGCAGGAGCAGCGCATGAAACCCACAGGGCGTCGCCATTTGCCACGAGGACCGCCGAGAGCAGCGTTGGCAGCAGCGCGGGAGACGCCATTTTAAGCCAGTCTAACCACACCCAAAAATGCCGAAGAGTGGCAGTATCACAGCGTTCGACAATGAAGTCAAAGATTGGATGACATATGTCGAACGCATTGAAGTATACTGCAAGGCGAATGAAGTGCCAGATGACAAGAAAGCGCTGGTATTGTTGAATTCAATGGGTGCAAAAACGTATGGCTTACTACGAAACCTAGTAACCCCAGAGAAGCCAGTAGAAAAGGATTTTGAAAACATAGTGTCAATCCTACAGGACCACTTAAACACCACACCGCTGCTGATAGCAGAAAGATTTAAGTTTCACAAAAGGAACCAGCATAAAGATGAAAGTAATGCTGAGTATTTAACAGAACTGCGCAAGCTATCGAAACACTGCCAGTTTGGAACGGGACTAGCAGATACCTTAAGGGACAAGTTTGTGTGTGGGCTTCAAAGTGAAGGAACCCAGAAACGGCTTTTATCTGAAAAGGACCTTACGCTGGAAAAGGCTTTCAGCATTGCAGTATCATATGAAGCAGCAGCACGGGGCACTGCAGAGATACAACAGAGACCGCAAGAATATGGCACAAACGAAATGTCATATGGAACAGAGAAGTGCTGTCGCTGCGGCAGAACAACACACGACCAGAATGATTGCTGGTTCAAAGACAAAGTGTGCAGACAGTGTGGAAAAGTAGGACTCATAGCACGAGTCTGCAGGTCGGGAAAGAAAACCAGCAATAAGAAACCGACCAAAGGGAAGTACAAGAAGGTACATAAGATAACAGAGAATAGTTAAGACGAACAAAAGAGTGATAATGACTCCGAAAGCAGGGAACTGAGTTGTCTGAAACTACATAATGTGATCACAACAGAGGATCACTGAACCATTTGGGTCACTCTCAAGAGAGCAGGAGTCCAGGTAAAGATGGAATTGGACACAGGATCAGCTCTAACAGTCATAAGCCGACGGGACTACGAGCGGTTATTCTCACACATACCCTTGAGAGACACAAAAATTATTTTGAAGACGTACACGGGGCAAAAAGTCTACCCCAAAGGAAAAATAAGGGTGACCGTTATATATAGCGGTAAGGAAACACCAAAACTAGACCTGTATGTATTGCAAGATCGAGGACCCGATCAAGAGCTGCTCAGGATGCCAGAAAGTCCAAAATGCATGACCACAGGCCCCTCTACACCCATGGGAGTGGCCCTCATCTCCATGGCAACGGATGCATATTGATTTTGCTGGTCCATTCATGGACTCAATGTTTTTAATAGCCGTGGATGCGCACTCGAAATGGCCTGAGGTCATCAAAATGTCCTCCACCACCACGGAGAAAACTATTGCAGTCCTACGGACCATTATTGCCAGGAATGGCTTGCCAGAACAGATTTGCTCTGACAACAGACCACAGTTTGTGTCCGAAGAATTCCGGAGGTTCTTGAAAAAGAATGGGGTAAGGCATTACACATCCGCCCCGTATCATCCAGCCACAAATGGATTGGCTGAGAGGTTCGTACAAACCTTTAAGAAGGCAATAAAGGCTATGTACAATGACAACATTCCGCTGCAGCACAAGGTGGACAATTTCCTGTTCGCCTACCGGAATGCGACACATGCAGTCACCAACCAGGCCCCAGCCATGATGTTCTTTAACCGAAGGTTAAGATCTCGCCTGGATTTGCTCAGACCAAACGTACGAAGAGATGTTGAGAGTAAGCAATTCCAGCACATCCATGAGAATCCAACAAGGAGCTTCAATTTAGGGCAACCAGTCTTGGCCCGCGACTACCAAACAGAAAAATGGCAGCCAGGAATGATATGCACATGGCAGGGCCCACTAATGTACACAGTGGACGTTGGGGAGAGCATCGTGAGACACCATGCTGACCAGATCCTAGAGTCACAGGAACAAGTCAACCCCATGCCTCGCCCATACGTACCTGGTGATGAACCCGACGTACAGGTAGCATCTACCCCAGAAACAGTGGCATCGGAAGCTGATGCACCAACCGACGACAGGGGGCCAGAATCGCCTCCGCACCAAGAGCAAGACACTCGGGAAAGGCGCTATCCAGAAAGGATCAGGAAGCCTGCCCAAAGACTGAATTTATAAATAGACTATTTTCAGCTAATGTTGCATGTTAAAAGTGTTAATTGTAATTAGTTTGATATTTAATTGTTAAATGAGTGTTATGGTACTGTTAATCTAAAAGGGGAGGAATTGTAATGTATGTACCTTTAAGGGGGGAACTACTTTCTACAGCTCATGTATACTGTAGTACCGGCAGTGACCACACCTGTATATAACGCTGAGTAGTAATCTGTTGTTTCAGTTGCAGTTTGAACCACGTTGAGTAAACACCTGTTAAATCATTCCCTGCAGTCTGTTGTCTGATTATTGAAGGACACAACATTAAGATACACGGACCTAACAGGTGGTCCATCCATTTTTTTCCTTATTATTGTGTTTCATAGCAGTTTGTTTCAACTGAGTGGCTTGGCCATTTCAGAGGGCATTAAGAGTCAACCACATTGCTGTGGGTCTGGAGTCACATGTAGGCCAGACAAGGTATACAGCAGATTTCCTTCCCTAAAGGACATTAGTGAACCAGATGGGTTTTTACAACAATCCAGTAGTTTCATCGTTACTATTACTAATACTAGCTTTTATTCCAGATTTATTTAATTAACTGAATTGTCATTAATTAATTAATTGATTGATCATTAGTCCAGGCCTTTGAATTACTAGCCCAGTAATATTACCACTATGCTACCGTTCATTGTTGAAGCTGTTTCTAAGATGTTTGGTTTCTTCCTTCATGCCAGACACTTAGGCCTAGAAATTCATTTGCCCCCAAAAATGGGCACGGGGATTGCAATGCGCTAGCAACCTGCAACTGTTTGGAGGACTGCAGACAGCACGCGAACTTTGTGCTGCCTGGTCATTTCCATGAGTGTGGCATTCAGCCCAGCGCTGAATGCACTGCTGAGTGGCTGACCGCTCAGCAGGGGGGCCAGCTTTGTGCGATGCTAGCACCAATTAAAGCTAGTCTGCATTACATAAAGGCAGTCTGTACCTCTTAAAGGGCAGGTGCATTCTGCCTGCAGCAGATCATGCAACTGGCTGAGGAAGAGAGTGCCAAAATCAATTAATGATGGCACAACAGGGGAGAGAGCATGCACCGAGGTTCTCCGATGCAGCACTGGAGGCCTTGGTGCAGCAGGTCAATAGGATGAGAGAAGTCCTCTTTCCACAGGGGGCTAGGAGGCTCTCCAAACAACAGACAAATGTACAGTGGGAGCAGATGTGCTAAATGCCAGTTTGTAGCCCCAAGGACTTAAAAGCAGTGCAGGAAGAAATTTAATGACCTCACATAAGTGGTCAAGGTCAGTGAATTAATCTTCAAATGCCATAAATCACAAACTGCACCACTAGTCTCACACACTGTTCAATTTGCCAAACCCCCATCACTCACCCACTAACAATCTCTATGAATCACGGCTCATATGACCACCCCTTGACATTCAACGGCATTACCATCACCAAATCCCCCACCATCAACATCCTGGGGGTCACCATTGACCAGAAACTTAACTGGACCAGCTACATAAATACTGTGGCTACAAGAGCAGGTCAGAGGCTGGGTATTCTGTGGCAAGTATCTCACCTCCTGACTCCCCAAAGCCTTTCCACCATCTACAAGGCACAAATCAGGAGTATGATGGAATACTCTTCACTTGCCTGGATGAATTCAGCTGCAACAACACTCAAGAAGCTCAACACCATCCAGGACAAAGCAGCCCGCTTGATTGGCACCCCATTGACCACCTTAAACATTCACTTCCTCCACCACCGGCGTACCGTAGCTGCAGTGTGTACCATCTACAAGGTGCATTGCAGCAACTCTCCAAGGCTTGTTCGACATCACCTCCCAAACCTGCAACCACTACCATCTAGAAGAACACGGGTAGCAGGCGCATGGGAACACTATCACCTGCAAGTCCCCCTCCAAGTTACACACCATCCTGACTTGGAAATATATTGCCGTTCCTTCATCGTTGCTGGGCCAAAATCCTGGAAATCCCTCCGTAACAGCATTGTGGGAGAACCTTCACCTTTAAACTAAAAAAGGGGGCGAGGGATCAGGTGAGGGGAAATTTAGAAATCTAAAGAGAAAGATCAAGGCAATAGAGCACTGTAATGATTTGGGTAAAAATAAGCAGAGTGTGACAGGAAGGGACAGAGCGTTTAATGGTAGCAGTGCAGCAGAGAATAAGGTCAAAGCAGGGAATAATGGTATAAATTTTAAATTAAAGGCTCTTTAACTGAATGCACAAAGCATGCGTAACAAGATAAACAAACTAGTGGCACAAATAGAGATAAATGGGTTTGATCTAATAGCCATTACAGAGACATGGTTGCAAGGTAACCAAGGTTGGGAACTAAATGTTCCAGGGTACTTGACATTTCGAAAACTAGAGTCTTATACTTAAATAAAGCCAATTACATAGGTATGAGGCAAGTTGGCTAAGGTAGATTAGAAAAATAGATTAAAAGGTATGACAGTAGATGAGCAGTGGCTAGCATTTAAAGAAATATTTCATAATTCTCAACAAAAATGCATTCCATTGAGAAACAAAAGCTCCATGAGAAAAGTGATTCAACTGTGGCTAACTAAAGAAGGTAAGGACAGCATTAGATTGAAAAAAGTAGCTTATAATGTTGCAAAGAATAATAATAAGTCTGAGGATTGGGAGAGTTTCAGAAACCAGCAAAGGTTGACCAAAAAATTGATAAAAAGGCAAAAAATAGAACCTTCTGGGAACAGGCCTCATTATCCATGTACCACAAGCCCTTGGCATATAATATGCAAGTTACTGGGACCTCATCTTTTCAGTTGCGGGGGTTGGGGTAGTGGAAGGGTTGGCAAGATATCTGGCACTACTGTAAGGATTTAAAGGGTTGTACATTTTTACTTGACACAACATTTGAAAAGATTTCTATAATCAAGCAGAGGCATGAATGAGCCTCAAGGTTTGCAGATGCAGCAGTAGACATGATGCTAGAAGAAGTATAGCAGAGGAGGATTGTTTTGTTTGGCACTGCACGCAAGAGAGCCATACTGATTGTTTGGGGAA
The DNA here is from genome assembly GCF_052327205.1 of Somniosus microcephalus. NCBI lineage: Eukaryota > Metazoa > Chordata > Chondrichthyes > Squaliformes > Somniosidae > Somniosus > Somniosus microcephalus. Next base: position 72,689,676 of record NC_140988.1, read on the forward strand.
GGTGGTGCTCTGAATTAATGATGTTTTGAACACCCAAAGAACATGGCTACACAGTCATTAGAAGTATAGAGACCTCAGCAAATCAACAATGGTAAGGCTACCCACAATTACCTTAAGCTTAATAGATAGGCAAAGTATGTCACAAAATCTATCCAAAATATTGGGAATAATTGTAGGAGTATCATCCCTCAAAATCAATTAAATAAAAAAGCCTGTATCCTTTTAATATTCACCTAATCCATACAACTTGCTGTTAATGTCTGGTTATAATGGGCAGATGTAGTACTGGGCAGTACTTCTGCCCAAAGATCAGAATCACCTCACTTGTATGCCAAATGCATGCCTTATTAAGTTCCTGCTCATTTTGAGTGGGAGTAAATTTCATAGGCATACAGCTCGATAGGCAGACCAAAATGGAGGTGTTTTCAGTGGAGAAACAGCATGACTAATGGATGGCCAGTTTCCTGTTTCCATATGCCCAAATCCCACTGACACCCCTTACCCTTATGAACCCCAGGTTCATACAAGATTTCAATACTGCTCCCATATCTGCAGAGGCTCTTCCAATACTTCTCTCATAATCCTAGGCATAATAGAAAAACATTCTTGTTATTTAAAAGGTGACCCCTTTCTACTTCAGCCTACAACTTTGCTCTCTTTCACAACCTTTTAAGATAATTGGCAAAAGAACCAGGGAGAAATGTTTTCACACAGCAGGTTGTTATTATCGAGAATGCACTGCCTGAAAGGGTGGTGGAAGCAGATTCAATAGGAACTTTCAAAAGGGAATTGGATATATACTTGAAAAGGAAAAAAAAATCAGGACTCTGGGGAAAGGGCAAGGGGAGTGAGACCAATTGGACAGCTCTTTTAAAGAGCCAGGACAGGTAGGATGGGCCAAATGGTCTCCTCTGTGCTGTATGATTCTATGAACCTTTCTGGCACTTCTCTATGTTATCTCTGCTGTTAGAACTCCTCTGAAAGTTTCTCGCTCTTGCCTTCTCGGCTCTAAATACATCATTCTACATTTTTTCCCCTCTTTTTGTGCCCTGGTTGTGTTGAAATCAAGGTTTAACACACGCTAAATCATTCTCTCCCAGGACTTCAAAATTGTAAAATTACTTACCTCCCTGAGTCCTTCCTTCCTCCCACATTCAATGGGCTTTTAAAAATCAATTTTAGTATCAGCTAATCACTGCTTCCTGATCGACTAATTTCTTAACTATTTACTGTTCCTGTGGAATTTGGTCCTTCACATTAGTTTTTCAGTTAAATAAAACTCTTTATAGCTGTTGACTGTGAAGATACAACCAGCTAATAGAAAACTAGATGATAGACTTCTGTTATTTTGTGTTAAGAAATTAGTTGTTTATTTTTTGTAACAATGTCATTCTCCAACAGGTCTCCATTTACAACAGGTAGCTTTTCAAGGTTTCCAGTAATCAGTAGACCAGAGCTATTCTGATAGCTCCATATCATTTTCTGACCAAGGAAAACACCACTAATTATTCATGTTAACAGAGAGCCAGTGATAGATCAAGCCTTCTGCTAATACTAAAAGAGACTAAAACTGTAGACTGGGAATTTCCTTGGAGCTGTTTCTGCTCCACCATCGTAACTTTGCCAGAAGTGCATCGGAAGCCCCATTTGTACATATAAGCGGAGTTCCCACCACGCTTCTGGTGTCGTTACAGCGGTGCAGCTCTAGAGCACCTCCAAGAAAAATCTAGGCCTTAATGTAAAAAGTTCACACCAGTTGCAGTTATATGGTGCCAAGGGTTTATTGTCAACTAATCCGTACAGACCATATTTGTTCCGTTTACCTGTTGCTTTTTTAAATTTAGCGACCTAGTGACATTAATCTCTGCTTATTTGTGCTTCTGTGATTATCACAAAAGGACATACATGCCAACTAGAAAATTAACAAAAGCTAATCAACAGCTTCAAAACATTTGACACATCCCCCAAAAAAGCTGACGGTGTGAAAACAGCTTTGAATATAGCTCTATGGCATGTGAAGACAAGGAATTAGATGGAGAGTGGAGTGGTACACAGGCTTGTCATAACTTAACTCCAAACATTCCATCAATTTTTTTAGAATGCACTGAAGTAAGGTTCACAGAAGTGGTGATTTAGAAAGGGGATGAGAGTCCTGAAGGCATGAGAATTATTTTCTACGGGGCATGACCTCCCCAAAACATTTTGGGGGCTAAATTCGATAGCACCCAAAAATGGGTGCGGGGATCACGATGTACAATTAACCCATGCCCATTCAATGTGATGTAAGCAGCACGCCACCTTCATGCTGTCTGCTCATTTCCATGATTGTAGCATGCAGCCAGTGCTAACTGTGCTGTTGATTGGCTGCACACATCAGCAGGGGGCCCAAAATCATGAGAGGTTAGCACCACTTAAATATAGCCTGCACTACTTAAAGCCAGCCTGCATTTCTTAAAGGAGAGGTGCATTGTGGCTGGAGCGGGCCGTGGAAGTCATTGTACAATAGATTCTGACCTGGGAAACACTCAATAATGGCACAACATGGGAAAAAAACGGGCACCAAGGTTTTCTGATGCAGCACTGGAGGCCTTGGTGGAGGAGGTGGAAAGGAGGAGAGATGTGCTGTATCCACAGGGGGCAGAAGGCCCTCCAGACACATGCTCAGAAGGCAGTGGGAGCAGATAGTCGTGACGGTCAATGCCAGGGGTGAAGCCCTGAGGACCTGGATGCAGTGCCGTAAAAAATTCAATGACCTCACATATGTGGTCAAGGTCTGGGAATGCATCTTCAAATGCCATATCCCACCAACTGCACCACTCGCCTCAGCAACTATGCAATGCACCACAACCCCATCACTCAACTACCAACAATCTCTATCAATCAGGACTGATACCAAACATTCATAGCTTCATCTCACCTTCATACACTTACCTCCGCTGCAAGCCTCACACCCACATCTCACGCCTCGCACACACTGCCAGCTATTCAACCATGACAGCCACATCACCCAAACCGATTGCACCACAATCACTTACACACTTCCCTCACTCTTGCAGGACAAGGTGGCACACAACTGGAGGCAGCAGGATCTAACCAGTGGGGAACATGCAAATCTGCATGTTAATAGTCCCATGGAGGAGACGGTGCTCACCATGATTGGAATGGTCATTGCTGAGGCCGTGGCCAGTGGCGGGGCTTAAACCATAGAAGATGGTGGTAACCTCATACCTAATCCTCCTTCTCACATCCCACTTCCCACTCATCCCACAATCTCTTCCACTTTACAAGCTGCAGATGATGTAAGCATGCACCTCTTGCTTCCCCCCGTCCCATCACCACAACCTTACCCTTGTGCCTTTCTCCTTTCAGCTACCCAAGAACTGCAATCTGGTCAGGCACTGGTGGAAGAGCAAAAGACAGTGATGATGAAGAAACACCGCCACTTGATTTCACACTCGTAGCCAGCAGCACCCCTATTGACAATGCGCGTAATTTGAAGGCTATCATAGAGGCGGGATCAGTATGTGGTGAGACACTGGGCATGAGTGGCCTGCAGCCAGGGCAGGGGGCAAGGATAGCACAGGAGCTAGCTCACCTGAGGCAAGGTTGCACACGTGTTCTGCTGTAGAGGACTCAGATGGGACAGCCTACAGAAGAAAGCTGATGGGCATGCACAATGAAATGGTTGGTGTATTGGGAAGCCTGCCAGAAAGCCTGCGTGCAATGTCAAGGAGCATGGAGGAGTCCGGCACCAACTTGGCACAGGGCTTTGCGCAGTGCTTGGAGCCCATCCTTTCCAGCATGGAAGTGGTGGCCAACTCCATTAGCATACTTGTGGACCCAACCCTGATGTAGCATCTGATGGCCGATGTCTCAGCTTCCATTGCCATCCAACATCTGCGTGCTGCAGTGGAAGCTCAGACTTCTGTCATGCAGTGTGAGCTTGCTGCCACGCATGTTCAGATTGCTGCCATCATGGCTGTGAATTACAGTGTTCAAAGGGGCTTGCAGGGTGACACAGCAGTCCAGCAATCTGTCCTCCAACAGATTACTAGGATCGCTGAGGCACCACCCCGGGGGAGTGGCAATGTCTCCACAGAGCACAAACCTGGGACTGTTGGTGAATGGCGAATTGGGGTTGCATTTACTGGTATCGCACTTGAATGCATTCTTAACGGACAGTCTTGGTTGCCTCCTCTCTTCCTCCTCCTCTTCATACTCCTTGGCTGGTTGCGATATAACTTGTGGCAAGGGCTGTGCCATCATGATGGCTATGTTGTGCAATATACCGCAGACCACCATGATTCTTGACACCGGCCCTGCGGAGTAGTGCAGGACTCCTCCAGAGCATTCCAGGCAGTGAAAGCATTGTTTCAGCCAATGGTCTGCTCTATCACATTTCGTGTGGCAACATGGCTTTCATTGAATGCAAGCTGCGCCCGTATGCGTGGGTTGTGCACTGGAGTCATCAGTCATGTCATCAGTGGTTTGCCGTAGTGGCTGAAATACAGCTGGCACAGTGGACTGCCACCGAATGAAGGCATCATGGCTGCTGCCAGGATACTGGGCATTGACCAGCATGATGCGATGCCTATGGCCACACAACAGCTGGATGCTAAGGGAATGGATCCCTTTCGGTACAGGTCAGAGATGACATGCGGAGCCTGCAAAGTGACAAGCATGCAGTCAATGGCACCCTGCACTATGGGGATGCCTGCAATCCTAGTGAAGCCTCATGCTCGCTCCGCCTGCTGCTCTCTGGCAAGAGAGAATAAAATATATTCAGCTCTCTTTGAACACAGAGCCTCAGTGACCTCACTTACACAACAGTGGGTGGCAAACTGCGAGATGTTGCAAATATCTCCAGCTCCAGCCTGGAAGGAGCCCGACGCATAAAAGTTAATCTCCACGGTTACCTACACATCCAATGGTAATGAGGTCCTCGCCCTGCTCGGAGGTTGCAGTTGTGGCTGCAGCAGGTGGCAGATTTCAGTAAGGGTGCACTTACTGAAGCGCAGACATCTCACACATTGCTCCTGGCTGAGGTCCAGGCAGGAGAATTGTTCCCTGAACACACTGGGCGGATATGGCCTCCTGCTGAGAACCCTTCCAGCCTCTTCTGCACCTCTCCCCTCTTCCAGAAGCTTGTCCTGCTCTGCGTGCCCTCTGTTCATTCTCCAAGTCATGCTGTATTGCAAAGGGAATTCCTGCTAGTGCATCCATGTCTGGCGCAAATGGTTTGTGCAGAAGCCTTGAAGGCAGGAAAAAGTCCTTCAGCGTCTGTCACACCAGTCCCTGTAGACTTTAGCAACTTGAACCACCTATAGAAAGCACCAAACACTTGTGTATAATCGTAGCATCAGCCAGTAGAAATCAATTAGCAACTAACCTGTAAATAGGTGACGATCACTTTAAATAGAGCTGGTCAGGGGGGGGGGGGGGGAGCGGTGGGGGGGGGGGTCCTTCCTGCTGCCGAACATGTGTTCAGCTGTACGCACTTAAGAGAAGGAATCAGCTGGAGCATTGAGCTCCAAAATGGCAGCGCTGGCGTCAAATCAGCATTACACGCTGATTGACGTCATGATCTGCCTATTCTGCATACTTCCACTGGACGCTCATTGCACGTGTGCTAACACCCTCACCAATATGGCGTCTGGCGCAATTCACACCAGATGTGTGTGCATGCGTTGTGGATGCCAATATGCACCTCCAAGGGCACTCGCAGTGCCCGTTTTCTGAATTTTGCGCCCTTTGATTGTTGGCACCTGATACAATAAATTTAATACAAAAACAGAAAATGCTGGAAATACTCAGCAGCTCAGGCAGCATCTGTGGAGAGAGAAACAAAGTTAATGGCCCAGAAATTCGGGTCGGGGGCTTCCCGCGGGTGTTAGCCCCCGACCTGCACTTACCTAGCGCGCCAGCCGTTGAGCTGTAGGGCCCTGTGGAATTCCGATCCGGGGCCTGGTCCAACTGCCGGCGCGCAGTGCTTGCGAATCCCAGGGGTGCAGTTCGTTCGATGCATCCCCTGGGATCACGTGGGCCATGGGGAGCCAATCGGAGCAGGGAATGGTTCATTCATAAGTTTGACAAGAAGAGCTGTCAAAAATTATAAATACTACGGCCCCAAAACAGCATTAAATCTTCAAATAATGTTTTTTTTAAATCACATTTTTAAAATCTATGGGCTAGAAATTCACTTTGGCCCCGCCAGCTGGCTAGCGCCCAAAAGTTAGCGCTGCGCGCGGAGCCAGTTGCGCCCGTCAGAAATTCAGTTTTTGCGCCCCAAGTCGGAACCGGGCGCTATTCCAGGGTGTGCCCGCCCCCGCTTCGGGCGCTGAAACTGAATTTCAGCACTGTAGGTGCCGCAGTGCCACCCGCTGCGGAGCGGCAGGCTGCGGTACTGCAGGCCTCCTCCTTCTCTTAAGGGGGAGGTGTCTGCAACTCGGAGATCGCAGCTCGCTAGTGCCGGCAAATGAGCCCGGCACCACGGAGAAGTGCCGGGCTCCCGGAAAGCAGCCGGCAATGCCGCGGGGGGGGGTGGAGGAGGCCGGGGAAGGAGGTGCGGGCAGGCGGCCGCCGAAAAAGCGGCCGGCCGCACCTCCGCCTTAACTAGTGCCACTAAGGCTGCAGCACGGCCCGGTCTTCACATCGTTGTTTGCGGCCGCTGCAGAAGAGGCGGCCGCAACTAAATATGGGGGTCGGGCCGGTAGCGGGGCGGAACCGGGGCACTGCGCACACCGATGACGTCATCGGTGCCGGCGCAGCGCTACCGGCTACCGCCGCCATTACCGCAGCGCTGAATATCAGCGCAAACTCCTCTACTGGCGCAGAAGCCCTCTTTGGGCGGTAACTGGGCGCAAAGCCCACTGAATTTCTGGCCCTTTATCTATAAAAGACCTCTTCTGTCTGTCTGTCTGTTCTCTATACACGCAAAAGTTATAGAGCATACCTACACGTGTGTTACATCAAAAGAAAGCTTACGATTCCGGACCGGTCATAGGCGTATTACGTTTCGGTGAGACAAAATTTGTGCCCCCCACGGTATCCCAAAAACATTCAAAATTCCGCTCATTATCCCCTCATTAGCATTGAGTGACTGTGATGTCGAAGAGCTGCTATGATGTCAGAGCAGTTTTTGTGCTGTCATAAAGAAATCAATGCTTCACTGTGCCCAGCCTACTCAGCTGGGGTGACTCGGGCCGGGCCTCTTCCTCTCTTCTCTCTCTTTCTCCCCGTCTCTCTCTCTCTCCCCCCTCAGTCTCTCTCTCTCTCTCCCTCTCTCTCTCTCTCTATCTCCCAGTCTCTCTCTCTCCCCCAGTCTCCCAGTCTCTCTCTCTCCTCCAGACTCTCCCTCCTCCAGTCTCGCTCTCTCTCCCCATCTCCCCAGTCTCTCTCTCTCTCTCTCTCTCCCCATCTCTCTCTCCCCCCTCAGTCGCTCTCTCTCTCTCCCAGTCTCTCTCTCTCTCCCAGTCTCTCTCTCTCTCCCAGTCTCTCTCTCTCTCTCCCAGTCTCTCTCTCTCTCCCCCAGTCTCTCTCTCTCTCCCCCAGTCTCTCTCTCTCTCCCCCCAGTCTCTCTCTCTCTCCTCCAGTCTCTCTCTCCCCCAGTCTCTCTCTCCCCCAGTCTCTCTCTCTCTCCCAGTCTCTCCCTCCCCCCAGTCTCTCTCTCTCCCCCACTCTCTCCCTCTCCCTCCACTCTCTCCCTCTCCCCCCAAGTCTCTCTCTCTCTTTCTCTCCCCATCTCTCTCTCTCTCCCCTCAGTCTCTCTCTCTCTCTCTCTCTCTCTATCTCCCCAGTCTCTCTCTCTCTCCCCAGTCTCTCTCCCTTCCCCCGTCTCTCTCTCTCTCTCTCCCCCTCAGTCTCTCTCTCTCTCTCTCTCTCTCCCCAGTCTCTCTCCTCTCTCTCCCCTTAGTCTCTCTCCTCTCTCCCCGTAGTCTCTCTACTCTCTCTCTCCCCGTCTCTCTCTCTCTCCCCCAGTCTCTCTCTCTCTCTCCCCCTCAGTCGCTCTCTCTCTCCCCCCTCAGTATCTCTCTCTCTATCTCCCCAGTCTCTCTCTCTCCCCCAGTCTCTCCCTCTCTCTCTCCCCCCGTCTCTCTCTCTCTTCCCCCTCAGTCGTTCTCTCTCTCCATCTCCCCATTCTCTCTCTCTCTCCCCAGTCTCTCTCTTCACTCTCCCCCCGTCTCTCTACTCTCTCTCTCTCTCTCCCATGCCTCTCTCTCTCTACCCCAGTCTCTCTCTCTCTCCCCCTCAGTCACTCTCTCTCTCCCCCCCTCAGTCTCTCTCTCTGTCTCCCCAGTCTCTCTCTCTCTCTCCCCAGTCTCTCTCTCTCTATCTTCCCGTCTCTCTCTATCTCTCCCTTTCTCCCCCCAGTCTCTCTACTCTTTCTCTCTCCCCGTCTCTCTCTCTCTCCCCCCAGTCTCTCTCTCTCCTTCCCTCTCTGTCTCTGTCTGTCTCTCTCTCCTTCCCTCTCTCTCTCTCTCCTTCCCTCTCTCTCTCTCTCTCCTTCCCTCTCTCTCTCTCTCCTTCCCTCTCTCTCTCTCTCTCTCCTTCCCTCTCTCTCTCTCTCTCTCTCTCTCCTTCCCTCTCTCTGTCTCTCTCTCCTTCCCTCTCTCTCTCTCTCTCCTTCCCTCTCTCTCTCTCTCTCCTTCCCTCTCTCTCTCGTCTCCCCCCAGTCTTTCTCTCTCTCTTGCATCACGGGGGGCGTTTCATTCCATGTGTGGGCGGGCCTAATACTGCAGCCTCCCGAAACGTCGCGGCCATTTTTTTAATACCGACAGCGACAGCACCAGCACAACAAACCCCCACAGTGCGGCTCCGGCACAGTATCCCGCTCCCGGCCCGCCGGAGCGGGAGGTGAGTTGGGGTCACTCGGGCCGGGCCTCACAACCGCTCGGCCCGAGACACAGAGCGGGGGAGCGGCAGCGGCTGGCCGTAAACCGCGCGGCCCTGTAAACTGCCATTTTACAAAAAAGCCTTGGCAACGCCGGGCCCCCTCCAGCTAGTAAACTATAAATTACATGAAATAAATATTTTAAATAATTTAAATTTTTGAAATTTTTTTTAAATTTTCTAATGGGGCTAAAAATAAACTTACCTTTCTTTAAAGTATTTAAAAATAATAAACCTGTGGAAAAAATGTTTTAATTTTAATTAATTCACCACTTACCTTGTAAAAAGCAGGCCTTACGCCAGCTTTTTAAATGTGTAAATTCTGCAGACTTACCCTTCCGGGAAAACCTGCAAAAGAAGCCTAAGTTCGATGCGCACACGCAGCCTCTCCTGTGCACGCGTTCGAACTCTGAACCCCTTCTTTCAGGGGAACGGAAGTGCCGGTTTCCCGTGCATGCAGGAAACCAGCACTTCCATTGCACCTACGGGTGTGTACCCCGTGCGTACTCACCCGTGGAGACCCGAATTTCTGGGCCATTGTGTCAGGTCGATGACCCTTCATCAGGACTGGAAAAAGCTGGAGATGGAACAGGTTTATAAGCAAGTGCAGGGGCAGGGAAAGGGGGAGTGGAGGAAAGAACAAAAGGGAAGGTCTGTGATAGGATGGAAGGCAGGAGAGAGTAAGAGACAAAAGGGATGATGGTGCAAGGCAAAAGGAGATAGTAATGGGACAAGTTAAGAAAGAAAAAATGGCTCTAGGTGAAGTGTAAGTGGCACTGACAGAATGAAAGACAGCTGCCATGTGAGAGAGAAAAAATTGGAAACAAAAGATAGGGACAGATGTTATGGTCTGAAATTTTTGAACTCAATGTTGAGTCCAGAAGGCTGTAAAGTGCCTAGTCGAAAGATGAGGTGCTGTTCCTCGAGCTTCACCTCCAATCATCACCTCCAGAACCGTTCTTGATGATTTCCCCAACAGTCAACACAGGCCCTCAATCATCGTTAGTATTGAAATTCCTGTCATTACATCAACACCAGAACCATGCTGGAACTTCAAAAAAGCAGACTTGGAAACCTTCCAAAGGTCAGAGTGCGGGGTAGGGTCCAATGGCCAGAGAGTGGGGCAGGGCCCATCGGCCAGAGTGCGGGGCAGGGCCCACAGGCCAGAGAGCGGGGCAGGGCCCACCGGCCAGAGTGCGGGGCAGGGCCCAATGGCCAGAGAGCAGGGCAGGGCCCACCGGCCACAGTGCGGGGTAGGGCCCCCCGGCCAGAGAGCGGGGCAGGGCCCACCGGCCAGAGTGCGGGGCAGGGCCCACCGGCCAGAGTGCGGGGCAGGGCCCACCGGCCAGAGTGCGGGGCAGGGCCCACAGGCCAGAGAGCGGGGCAGGGCCCACCGGCCAGAGTGTGGGGCAGGGCCCAATGGCTAGAGAGCGGGGCAGGGCCCACCGGCCACAGTGGGGGGCAGGGCCCCCCGGCCAGAGAGCGGGGCAGGGCCCACCGGCCAGAGAGCGGGGCAGGGCCCACCAGCCAGAGTGCGGGGTAGGGCCCAATGGCCAGAGAGCGGGGCAGAGCCCACCGGCCAGAGAGCGGGGCAGGGTCCACCGGTCACAGTGCGGGGCAGGGCCCACCGGTCAGAGTGCAGGGCAGGGCCCACCGGCCAGAGTGCGGGGCAGGGCCCAATGGCCAGAGTGCGTGGCAGGGCCCACTGGCCAGAGTGCGGGGCAGGGCCCTGTAATGATATCAGCAAATAGTGATGGTATTTGCCTGTTTGATTATGATGCCTTACCAGCATATTTGTATGTATTGATTGCTTGTGCCTGACCAGCAAAGGGCATGTGACAGAGACAAGCAAGGCAGTGGAGTTTAGTTTCAGTTTCATTCTAGATGCATCACTAGCATGATGTCTCCTGTAAATGCTGTATAAAGAGTTGAACAGACTTTAGATTAAAAGACATTCTCTTTCATAAATGTCTCGTCATTGAACCCACAAAGAAATCAATACATGGTATCAGAAGTAATTGAAAGAGATGAAGAGGAAAAATCTGAAGTTAAATCAGCTCTCCACAGATTAGCAAGCCAAAAGAGAACATCGTTACTTACCATTAGAGAATAGCTAACGAAGTGAAAAATGGAAGGCTTGCTCCCACCGGCGACGCTTCAGTTGACAGGTAATGTGGCTGAAAATTGGAGGAGATTCAAACAACGTTTAGAGTTGTATTTAGCGGCAATCGGAGCTGACGAGAAAAGTAATAAAAAGAAATCGTCACTGTTCTTACATGTCGTGGGTGATGAAGCGCTGGAGGTGTATAATAACTTCACATTCGCTGCTGATGGAGACAAAATGAAGCTAGATAAAATAATGGAACCGTTTGAGGCCTACTGCATACCTAAACGTAACGTGACGTTTGAGAGGCACAGATTTTTCACATGTGTACAGAAAACGGGTGAGACTATTGATCAGTATGTGACTGAACTGAGAAACAGAAGCAAATCATGTGAATTTGGGGGACTGACAGACTCGCTGATAAAAGACAGACTGGTGTGTGGTATTCCAGATAATGGTCTAAGGGAAAGACTGCTAAGAGAGCAAGATCTAGACCTGGGAAAAGCCATAGCACTGTGTAGGGCTACAGAGACTGTAAAGTTGCAGGCAAAGGAGCTGTTCAGTGACAATAGCTGCAACGTGGATGCAGTGAGAAAGAACGGACACAAACCGTTTAACAAAACGAGCGCCAATGTGAAAAAAGAGGCATGGCCAGCGAACGAAAATTAAAGGGACAATCGAAAGTCATGTAGTCGATGCGGTACACAGCATCCACCAAGAAAGTGTCCAGCATATGGTTAAACATGCAATAGTTGCAACACGAACAACCATTATGCCCGTTGCTATAAGAACCAAGCGCAACAAAGCAAGGTCCATACAGTAGATGAAAGCGAGATAGAGGAGTTCTATGTAGATGTTGTGTCTGAAAACAAAAAAGAAGAAAGAGACTGGATGTTGACACTAAAAGTGAATGACATACACATTCCATTTAAATTGGATACTGGAGCACAAGTTAATGTGATATCAGAGACTGATTTTAAGAAAATTAGACCCAGACCAAAGATACATGGAATAAAAGTGAAAGTGACAGGATACTCAGGTACTGATATACCAGTGAAAGGAAGATGCATTGTCAAAGTGACACACAAGGACAGAGAGCACAAGCTAGCATTAATCGTGGTGCCAAAGGAGGTGCAAGCCATACTAGGTTTAAAAGCCTGTGAGAGACTGAACCTGGTAAAGAGAGTCCTCATTGTGGAAAGCGAAGGAGAGACAGTCTATGATGAACTCATGAAAGAGTACAAAGACCTATTTAAGGGTCTAGGCTGCATTCCAGGAGAACACACGATCAGAGTAGATAAAACTATGACATACATCCATGCAGAAAAGTTCCATTTGCTCTTCAAAAGCAATTGAAGGCCGAATTGGACAGGATGGAAAGCCTGAACGTGATTCGGAAGATAGATGAGCCAACTGAGCGGGTGAGTTCCCTCGTCGTAGTGGACAAAAAGAATGGAAAGCTCAGAATTTGCCTGGATCCAAGAGATATAAACAGAGCAATAAAGAGAGAGCACTTCAAGCTTCCTACACGTGAGGAAATCATGCCACAGTTTGCAAATGCAAAGTGTTTCAGCAAGTTAGATGCATCATCAGGATTTTGGCAGATGAAGCTGGACGAGGCAAGTTCAAGACTGTGCACGTTCAACAGTCCATTTGGCAGATACAGATTCCTAAGGTTACCATTTGGCATTGCCTCAGCTCCTGAAGTGTATCACAAAACAATTCATATGTTTTATGAGCACCTGGAGGGAGTTGATGCATCAATGGATGACATCATAGTATGGGGAACCACGAGAACTGAGCATGACGAGAGACTGAAAAAAGTGCTGGAAGCAACAAGGAAAACAAACCTGAAGCTGAATAGGGAGAAATGCCAGCTCGGGGTGACAGAACTGACATTCGTGGGAGATATCCTTAGCAGTGAGCGCATCAGACCAGATCCCAGAAAGGTGTCCGCCATTGAGAATATGCCAAAGCCACAATGCAAAAAGGACGTGCAGAGGTTTAATGGAATGATCAACGACATGGGGAAATTCATATCCAACCTCTCAGAAAAGATGGCGCCACTGAGAAGACTAACTGAAAAGAACATAGAATGGGAATGGAATCATGAGCATGAGAAGTCATGGAGCGATCTAAAGAAACTGCTCACAGAGGAACCAGTTCTGAGGTTTTATGACCCAGCGAGACCCATCAAGATATCATCAGATGCATCACAGAGTGGGCTCGGTGCCGTTCTTCTGCAAAAATATGACTACTGGCAACCTATTGCATATGCATCGCGCTCAATGGCAGACGCGGAGACGCGGAGACGCGATATGCTCAAATAGAAAAGGAGCTGCTCAGCATCACATACGCCTGTGAAAGATTTCACCAGTTTGTGGCAGGACAAGCAATCAGTGTGGAGACTGACCATAAGCCCTTGATTGCATTGTTGCAAAAGCCACTAAATAGCTGTCCGCTTAGAATACAAAGAATGATGATCAGGCTGCAACACTATACACTGAATGTTGCGTACACACCGGGTAAGCTGATGTATACAGCAGACACGTTGTCCAGAGCTGTTGACCCAAGTGAGCCCGCAAACACCACAATGGATGAAAAAGTGAACGCCTACGTGGACATGATCACAAGTGCACTGCCCATAGCAGATGCAGAAATGGAGCTCATAAAGACTGAGACAAACAAAGATGAAACAATGAGACGACTGAGGAAAAGCATCTTGGATGGATGGCCCAACATGAAGCAAGACTGCTCACCTGACATGGCAGAGTACTGGAACTGCAGGGCGGAACTATCAGTGGTCGAAGACATCATCTACAAAGGAAGTAAAATAGTTATCCCAAAGAGTCTGAGAAAAGAGATGTTAAAAAAGATCCATGGAGGACATCTGGGAATCGTAATGTGTAAGAAAAGAGCACGAGAGGTGATGTACTGGCTACGAATCAACCAAGCTGTGACAAATGAGGTGTCAAACTGCACAATATGCCTGAAATATTGAGCAAGCAATCCGGTAGAACCACTAAAGCCACACCCAGCGCCAGACAGACCTTACCAGAAGGTAGGCGCTGACCTATTCGTATGTCAAGGGAAGGACTATCTTGTAGTCACAGACTATTACTCCCTGTATCCAGAGGTTTGTAGACTGTACTGCAGATGCTGTGATAACATGTATGAAAGCCATATTCTCCAGACATGGCGTGGCAAGCGAGGTCTTCACAGACAACGGACCCCAGTTTTACAATGCAAGTTTCCGACACTTTGCCAAAGAGTGGGACTTTGTCCACACAACGTCAAGTCCTCACTTTCCACAGTCCAATGGTCTAGTGGAAAAATCGGTCCAGACAGTGAAAAGACTGATGTACAAGGCAAAAGACAGTGGAACTGACTTCTACCAAAGCATGCTTGTATACCGCACAACGCTGCTCGAGTGTGGTAAGTCACCAGCCCAACTCCTTATGGGACGTTGGCTAAGGTCAAACCTACCCATCCCGGAGAACCTCCTGGAAACAAAAGAGGGGGAGAAAGTGAGGAAGTTCAAAGAGCAACAGAAAGAAAAGCAAAAGTGCGACTATGACAGAGGAACACAAAACCTACCTGAACTCCACACTGGTGACCAAGTAATGTTCAAAGACAAAACAAACACATGGACTCAGAAGGGAACTGTCCTGAGTGAAGTTCAACCAAGATCATACACCATTCAGACAGATGAGGGTGCTGTTCTGAGAAGAAATCGTCGAGATCTTCTCATGGGACCAGCCACAGCAGGTCAAGAGACTGATACTGTTGAACAACCTGATCACACAGCTGAGAAACAATCATCTGAGGCAACAACTCAGATTCAAGGACAATCAATCAGAAAATCCTCAAGACACGTGATGCCTCCTGAGAGGCTCATTGAGCAAATTTAAGGACTATTGTTATAGAAGGAAGTAATGTTATCTTATTCTTTCTTCAAGTTCTAGTGTATTGACATATTTCATGTGAACACACAAAGCAAGGTTAAAAAACCTTGATCATGATAATGATAATGTAAGTTCATTAAGTGTTACCGTTAAAATGCAGATTAATACAAAGAAAACATGTTGTTAGTTAAAAGTAAAATACTTTTGTTTTAAGAAAAGGAGATGTAATGATATCAGCAAATAGAGGTGGTATTTGCCTGTTTGATTATGATGCCTTACCAGCATATTTGTATGTATTGATTGCTTGTGCCTGACCAGCAGAGGGCATGTGACAGAGACAAGCAAGGCAGTGGAGTTTAGTTTCAGTTTCGTTCTAGATACATCACTAGCATGATGTCTCCTGTAAATGCTGTATAAAGAGTTGAACAGACTTTAGATTAAAAGACATTCTCTTTCATAAATGTCTCGTCATTGAACCCACAAAGAAATCAATACAGGCCCGCCGGCCAGAGAGCGGGGCAGGGCCCAATGGAAAGAGTGCGGGGCAGGGTCCACCGGCCAGAGTGCGGGGCAGGGCCCACCGGCCAGAGAGCAGGGCAGGGCCCACCGGCCAGAGAGCGGGGCAGGGCCCACCGGCCAGAGAGCGGGGCAGGGCCAATCGGCCAGAGTGCAGGGCAGGGCCCACCGGCCAGAGTGCGGGGTAGGGTCCACCGGCCAGAGTGCGGGGCAGTGCCCACTGGCCAGAGTGTGGGGCAGGGTCCACCGGCCAGATTGTGGGGCAGGGCCCACCGGCCAGAGAGCGGGGCAGGGCCCAGCGACCAGAGCAGACGGCAGGGCCCAGCGGCCAGAGCGTGGGCGGGCTAAATTGCAGGTGGTGGCGGGGCGGGGGGGGCAGAGTTTCATCAGATTGGCTGTCAGCTCTTGTGCAGTGCTGTCAGTGTGTGTGGATTGGAGGAGATTAACACGCTATAGGCGAGGGACGGGCAGGAGAGTTGTGTGATCTCAGTGCAGGTTCAGAGCAAATGGCCATTTGCGCAAAGGTAAAATTGTAGAGTGAGGGAAGTGAGGGAAATGCCAAAGGTTTTTACTCAGAGCTGCCAGTGAGAAATCTGAAGGGGGCTAGTGAACAGCCAGAGGTCATGGTTCATATCGGTTCAGGCCAACAACATAGGTTGAAACATATAAACATAGAAGATAGCAGCAGGAGTAGGCCATTCGGTCCCTCGAGCCTGCTCCGCCATTCAATGCGATCATGGCTGATCATTCAAATTCAGTACCCTGTCCCTGGTTTCACCCCTTATCCCTTGATCCCCTTAGCCTTAAGAAATATATCTAACTCCTTGAATATATTTAACTTGCTGAAGTGCCCGGCGGTGCCGAGGGTCTTTTGAGGGCATGTTGTTGTTGGAAGAGAGAGAGAGAGCGACTGGGGGGAAGAGAGAGAGCGACTGAGGGAAAGAGAGAGAACGACTGGGGGGAAGAGAGAGAGCGACTGGGGGAAGAGAGAGAGCGACTGGGGGGAAGAGAGAGAGCGGCTGGGGGGAAGAGAGAGAGCGACTGGGGGGAAGAGAGAGAGAGAGCGAC